>NC_091441.1:76590279-76890279 GCF_964237555.1 Oryctolagus cuniculus
ACTTTAAGGGCTAGGGTTCTAATGTACAATCTCTCGCATCCCATTGGTGGGAACTTAGTCACATGACTATATCTAGCTGCAAGGGATGCTGGGATTTGTAGTCCTCCTCGGCACTAGTGGGCCACACATTCAGCTTCAACTTGAGAATTCTGTTACAGAATTAGGGGAAGGCCGCTATTAAGGGAAAACCGGAAGCATCTGCCACAGTGGACGAAGGGTCTGGCAGTCAAACGGGGTCCCAGCACCAGAGTCTACGAGAGGAGGGCCTTGTTCCAAGGCCTGGGTTTCCTCATTGGTTCTCTGGTCAGTCGTGACACTCACAGGAGACCTCTTCACAGAGCAGCCCAAACCCGGAAATAGCTACAGTGGGAAAGAAATGAACATAACACACATTAGATTATGCCATGAGGTCGGGTAATCAATATCCGCCCATTTTTTAGAACAATCCAGGACCAGATAACCAGGTTCGCTAGCCAAAACCCCATCATTCCAGTGGGTGGGCGTGCGCACTGACCAATCCGAGCTGGCGGTGGGGGCATGCGCACTGACCCACCCGGGCGGCCACACAGATCCGAAACCTGAAGGGCCTTGGCCTGGATTTGCAGGGGAGGCCCCCAGGACTGCGGAGCTCCGAGCTCGCATTCTTCCTCCTGCAAGCTGGTAAACAAACCGTGATGAATGCATCTGCTCTCCTAATCTGAATTCTTGATTGTTGCTATTCTTCATGGCTGACAGCGCGGGTAGGGCCTCTGCTGCGGCCGGGCCGCTGTCTGGCGGAGTAAGCAGAGTCGGAACTCACTGGGATTTGAGTTAATGAAGAGTGGAGGACTCAGCGAGGGGCTCTCGGCTTTGCTATGAACCGGCACAAGGCCATGAACTCTCCGGTAACTAACTGGAATGTTCCATGACACAGTGTTGTCCTAGAACTGCCCATCTGGGTGTACCCCACTTTCCACGAGCCCACTCGGGGAAGATGGAGGCCCGCGGACAAGATAAGTGAGAGATACTTATTTGATTAAACAAGGGACTTCGTTTTTGCAAGATAGGATTTCCGTAGAGCGCATTTCGGTCCTCCTGGGAATGTCCGGGAGCGGAGTAGATTTCAAGAACCCTGTAATGATGTGTCGGGGGAACTTGTGGAATCTGAATTGGGCTGGGGGTCGTTGATGGTGACTATGTGAGGATGTTTCAGAAAGTTCCTGGAAAACGGAATTAAAGGATAAGTCTCTCTTGACGCAGCAAGTTTTGAAATCTACATACAGAGGAGTCTTCAACAAGTTCATGGAAAAATTATGAAAAAAAAATTGTGCCTGGATTTTGATTTTTTTTTTTTTTTGCACCCAGATAAGCTTATCTTTTAATTCCATTTGACATGAACTTTTGGAAGTGCTCTTGAATTTGGAGTGCCTGCCAAGCTCTTGTTACCCACAACCTCCCCGGAGCCCACACTCCAACCCTTGGCACTAACTGGATCAAAGGTGCACTCGTGACCGGGAGCCAGCCAGCTCCTGAGTTTCAAGTGTGACAACTAGGAGACACAGAAGTGCAGTTAGACGGTGCCCAGCACTCGAACTGTAAGATGATGTTGAGCCAGGCCGGGGCAGCGGCTCAACACTGTGTGTCCTCTCTCAAGAAGGCTGAGAGAGCCTGCCCCTGTACGTGGAAATGGGGAGTGGGCGGGGACAAGGCGGTGGCAGGCTCTGGCTGCCTTGGTACCCTGTGGTCCCTATGTCCAGGGCATTGTCTGTTGGATCCTTAGAATAAGCACAGTCAGGGTCTCCACTCAGGGGGATTTCAAACTGGTCCTGGCTTACCCACCTTGGTAGGAATGAGACCTCATTTTCATGCCATCATCTGCTCTCAGATGGTCCAGCGGTCTCTGGGGAGGGGCTCTGAGCTGGGAGACTTTTGTCCTGGCCGTTGGCTGGGGGAAGAGTGTCTTCCATGGACACATCACTGCATATGGACAGTGGATAGGGTGTGGTGGGCCTAGCCAGGTGGGAGAGAGGCTTTGGTGCTGGCTCCCGGAAGTCCCAGCCCCTTGGGCCAGATGCAGAGGGGCTGGATCTAGTCTTCTAGAGGAAGTCCCAGCCCTTTGGGCTGCCCTGAGTCTACAGAGCCTCTGCTCGCTTCCTTCCTAGAGCAGTGGAGTCTATGCTGCTGCGCAGCTTAGGGGTGGAGGGAGGTCAGGGAGCGAGGGCCTCGGATACAGCAGAGAACGCAGTGAGTATGCAAAGCTGGGAGAGGAACCCCCCACTACCGCCTCCGCTGTCACCCTCCCCCGAAGCTGGCGCAGGCCCCTGCAGCAGCCTGACGCTTTGCTTGTCGCCCCGGGCCTCCCGAATTTCTACAGGAAGCAGAGACCCCACCCAGCTGACCAACAGCTTTGGGACTGTGACACACCAGGTGTCCTGTGTGGCCCAGTGACAGTCCTACATGGGTGTGGGGTGGTGGTTATCAGTTGTGCTTTATCTGAGGGTACTTATCAGTGTTTTTTTTTTTTTAATATTTATTTATTTATTTGAAAGTCAGTTACACACACACACACACACACGGAGAGAGAGAGAGAGAGGGAGAGAGAGAGGTCTTGTATCCTCTGGTTCACTCCCCAGATGGCCGCAACGGCTGGAGCTGTGCTGATCCAAAGCCAAGAGCCAGGAGCTTCTTCCGGGTCCCCCACACGAGTGCAGGGGCCCAAGCACTTGGGCCATCTTCTACTGCTTTCCCAGGCCATAGCAGAGAGCTGGATCGGAAGTGGAGCAACCAGAACTCGAACCGGTGCCCATATGGGATGCTGGCACTGCAAGCGGCGGCTTCACCCGCTGTGCCACAGCGTTGGCCCCTTGTCCTCCTTTTTGATCCCATCTGGTTGTACAGCTCCCACCTGCCACGCCTGACCCCTTCAGTCCCTGGCACCCGACCGCAGGCTTCCCTCGTGCTTTCTCACACACCAGCCGCAGTGCGAGCGCCCGCTGTGCGGCAGCTACTAAGGGCCAACCCCAAGGCATGGATGGGAAATGGAGGAGCTGTCACCCGTGCCGGCAGTGGCCAGCGTCCCGCCTGCCACCTCTCCCCTGTCTGTGACTCAGGGAGAGGAGGCCCAGGTGTCTCTTGCTTGGCAGCAGGGCCACCGGAACTTGGCTTTTCTCTTTCCTCCCTCCCGGTGAGCACAGCTGCCAAGCTGGAACGCAGCCCTTTCCAAGAAAGGCCAGGAGAGGAGCCAAATGTTGACTCACCTGCCAGGCCCGAGATGCTGAGATGCGCCGCCAAGCTGCCTCGGGGCCTGTGTGGGAGGGTTGGCGCTGGCGGGCAGCCTGTGGGGGAGCCCCGAGAGGCAGCTCTGGGGGCATGGAGGAGGGGAGGCAGGCCTTTTTTCCTGAGTGCTTCAAGTTCCAGAAGCTAAAGAGACACAGATGGGCTCCTGCCCTCCCTCTCCTACCCTGCCTGCAGCTCTAGAAGGTTTTGAAGGCCACAGAGCAGCAGGCAGGCCCTGCACTGCGCCCCAGGACTGTGAATCCCAAGCAATTTACTCCCATATGATGTCATATGGCATGCTTGACCCTGAGGAAGGGAGCTGACTCAAGGGGGCTCCCTGTAACCCCTTTAAAGGCTGGGGTTTTTCTGTTTGGTGGCCGAAGAAGTGAGAGCTTGGAAACAGGTGAGGGATTCCACTCACCCTTTCTGGCTTGACGATGGAAGAAGCCCTGAGCCCAGGAATGTGGGTGTCTTCTGGCCCCTGAGAGCGATCCTGAGCTGTCAGCCGGCTCGTGAGCAGGGCGCTCAGCACCTCTGGTTTTGAGGAATCGAAAGTCTCCCAACAAGGAGGGAAAGCTTGCAAGTGGAGTCCTGCTCAGGACCTCGGAGCAAGAGCGCAGTCCGGCTGGGAGTGTGCTTCCAGCCACCTGCACCCTAAGCCGGGAAGTCGGCTGAGTCTGCCCGCACTGCTGACCTGTTTGCAGCTCTGCTCAGAGCTTGGGAGGTTGTTAGGCAGCAACAGAAAGTGAATGTATCTTGGGTATCCAACAGGCCTGTGCAGCTTCGAGGACACTTTGGAAAGATCAGGGGAAAATGGAATGAAAAGGTAAGTGGAGGTAGGCTTTTAGCCTGGTGGTTAGGACACTGCTGGAGATACCTGCACTGCATATCAGAGTGCCTGGGTTTGAATCCGGGCTCAGCTTCCTATTCCAGCTTCCTGTTGGGCGTTCCCTGGAAGGCAGCAGGTGATGGCTCAAGTAGTTGGGTCCCTGCCACCCATGTGAGAGATCTAGCTTTGTCCTGACCCAGGCTTGGCAGTTGTGGGCATTTGGGAGAGCGAACCAGCAGGTGGAAGATTGTTCCCCCTCTCTCTGTAGACCCCCTCCCACTTGTCATTAAGGAGCCAGTTTGAGGGAATGCTACAGACGCAGCTTCCCTCTTGTTACTCAAGGGCAGCTGAGTCTAAGCAAACCAGTACTGATGTACCTGGCTCCCTACCTGCCATAAAGGCCTAGTCCCATACCTAGGATAGGACAGTAGAGTGCTTCCTGAAACTGTCTCTAAGTTATGATTTACTCATTCCTGTAGTAAAACCATCCTACCTTGCAGTCATGATTTGTTCATCCCTGAGGGCCTAAGATAACACTGTGTTCCCTGCAGTGCTCTTGACTCCTTTTTTTTTTTTTTTTAAAGATTTATTTATTTACTTGAAAGTCAGAGTTACACAAAGGCAGAGAAAGAGAGAGAGAGAGAGAGAGAGAGGTCTTCCATCCACTGGTTCACTCCCCAAATGGCTGCAGCAGCCAGATGCAGGGGCCTAGGCACTTGGGCCATCTTCTACTTCTTTCCCAGGCCATAGCAGAGAGCTGGATCAGAAGTGGAGCAGCTGGGACTTGAACTGGCGTCCATATGGGATGCCGGCACTGCAGGTGGAGGCTTAGCCTACTGCACCACAGCTCTGGCCCTTCCAGGGGATTTTTGAAGACCTTTTGTAGCCCCCAACCCTCCCTTCATAGTCTTCTCATGTGGTCAACAGCAGCTCAATTTATTTTATTTTACTTTGCTCAGGCAAAAATCTAAAAGTCAGCTTTGGGTCCTCCCTGTCCTGTGGACTCTGTTACCTCCCTCAGCCCAGTTTTGAGTCCCCTCTTGCAACGCCTATCCCCCCATGGACCTGTCCCTTCTCCTCACTGCCCCGATGCCTCTGCAGCTGTCATAGCAATGCCCAGCCCTTGGCACCCCCCGGGCCAGTGGGCAGCCACCCTCCTCTGCCCTCTGAGCCACAACCCCTCGGGAAGGCGAGAGACTCACATTGACACATCACAGGCTGTGGCCGGGAGGGGGCTTGCACACAGAGGCCTAGCTGGGGGCAGGGGACACTCACGCTCTGGCCCCGTGGGCTTCCTGGGATCTCCCAGCCCTCTTCCCTGCACTCATGTTGATATCACACGGCTGTCCCTGCGGGGGAAGTGCCCATGGTGTCCAAGCACAACAGGCAGCTGTGCTCAGGAGGCACGCATGGGATGCTTCCCCCGGATCAGGATTTTATTTATTGCTCCAGGTTTTGAGCTGAGAGTGGAAAATTGGTGTTGGTGATGACTGGGGGCTCCTGGGAGGTCTGTAAGAACCTACCGGCCATGAACGGCTTCCTGGCACGGCTAAGTGCAAATGCTTTCTCTTAAAGATTTATGATTTATTTATTTATTTGACAGGCAGAGTGGCAGAGAAAGAAGGTGAGGGAGAGAGAGAGAGAGATCATCTGTTGGTTTACTGTCTAAATGACTGCAGCAGCTGGAGCTAGGCCATGCAGAAGCCAGGAGTCAGGACCTCCATCCGGGTCTCCCACATGGGTGGCAGGAGCCCAGGCACTTGGGCCATCTTCCGTTGCTCTCCCAGGTACATTAGCAGGGAGCTGGATTGGAAGCAGGGCATCTGGGACATGAACTGGTGCTCGTATAGGATGTCAGTGTCATAGGCAACAGCTTAACCCGCTGCAATGCTAGCCCCATGCAAAGGCCTTTGAGTCAGCCAGGGCACCAGGCCAGCTCATCCTCCTTCCCTGGCTTTCCTGGGGCTGTGGTTTCTAAAGTGAGGATTAAATGAGATAACTTGTCTTTCCTGCTGGTCAAGTACTTGGCATAGTTCCATCAGTTCTCCTTAAACAGTGGCTGTCGCGGCTGATGCATGGTGGGTGATTCACTTCTAGAACCAACGCGTGGACAATGTGCTGCATGTGAGCACCTGCATGTGCCCGGCGTCTGCCCTGTAGGGCAGTCAGTTAACCTCCCAGAGAGTGCAGCACAACACTCCAGGGGAAGCACCCTAAGCACTTCAATTATCTGTGGGAGCTCAGCACCCACGGGTGTGTTAATCAGCATTGTGGTTTCTAAAATGGGTTTTCATTGATGAAAAGAATACATTCAAGAAACAGAGAGCTAGAAATGCTTCCTGGTGTGCTTGCCTGGCCCGAGCAGTGCCAGCGAATCTAGCTGAGCCAGTTACTTTTTCCTGTGTTTAGCTATTAAAGAGTTGATTTGATCACCCAGCTGACTAGGTTAGCTAAATACTGCACCAATCGTCACATCTGTTTTGAATGAACTTCGTGTGAAAGAAGTTGTCTGAAAGGAGAGAACAGCGAGGTCCCAGGCTTGCAGAATGGGGAGAGTGGCTGGCTGTGCACCTGCTGGCCTGAGGTGGGCTCTCTCTGTAACAGCCCAGTCTGGTCAGGTGGCCATCAGGGGAAGCGACCAGCAAACACCTATTGGCTAGCCAAATCACTTAGGCTGGCTTGCAAGCATTGCTTTCAAATGAGAAAGAGAATTTCAATGGAATCAAGGACTAACCGGTTTCCTCTAGCTTAGGAAAGACTTGTTACGACAAGAAGGCAGGAGATTGTGAGAATAAGACTCTGTGGCCCATATCCAGGGTGGAACTCTGGTGCTGTTTTAGCTGCAGGTCAATTTTAGAAGGTGTGTGATGGGCAGAGAGGGTGTAGACAGAGGAGCGGATAGATCATAGAAGAATTTTGATTTTATTTTTGTCCCAGGAAAGAAAAGTGGTGGAAGTTTCTAGGAGTGGCATGGCTGAATGGGATGAGCCGGAGTGTGGAAACTAAGTGATCTTGGGCAGGTCTCTGTATCTCCTCGAGCCAGCATCATGATCTACAAAATGGGGAAAGAGCATTTTCCTTTGAGTTATGATGAAAATGGTGGCCTTGATCTGAAACCACCTAATGGAATGTCGGGGCAGAGTGGGTCTTCCATAAACAGCTGATCCCCCCACCCCCGGACCCCGTCTCTGCTGTGTGTTGTGCAGAGCTTTGGGGCACATGGTTTCCTGGAGCTCCTGGCCGAGCAGTGTTGAACCACGGAGAGACAGATCCTGGGCACACTCAGTGTGGTGCAGATGCCGCATGTGACTTCGCATCCATGTTTTCCACTCTTCCCCTTCTTAAAATCCTATGTTGTGCTTTTATTTGCCTAAAATCAAAAAAAAAAAATGTGCCCTAAAAAAGTAGAGGTAATATAGCATTGGCACAAAAATAAAGTAAAAAGAATAATCTAGCTCTCCTGAGACAATCAGTGTTAATATCTTTGTAATATTTCCTTCTCATCTTTCTTCCCCAAAGTTTAAGAAACGTTTATTGGTTCAGTTTTATTTATTTGCAAAGCAGAGTGAGAGCAAGAGAGGGTGAGAGAGAGAGCGAGAGAGAGCAAGCGAGCGAGCTTTCATGCGCTGATTCACTTCCCAAATGCCTACAACAGCCAGGGCTGAGCCAAGCTGAAGCCAGGAGCCAGGAGCTCCATGGAGGTCTCCCCTGTGGGTGGCAGGGGCTCAGTCCTTGAGCCATCAGCTGCTGCCTCCCAGGTGCCTTAGCAGGAGGTTGGAACAGAGCAGAGGCAGAGGCAGGACTTGGTCCACTCTGATATGGGATGCGCATGTCCCTAGCAGCAGCTTAACTCGTCATCCCTTTTCTGTGTGTGTGAATAGACGAATTATTTCTTTTCCTCCACAAACTTAAGGCAGTACTGCAAGTGCTATTTTTGGCCTGCCTTTTTTTTCCCTTCCACTTAATAACATGTTTTAAAATAAAAACTGAATTTTCCATGCCATTCAATATTCCTCTACAACAGTGGTTTTTACACTGGGTGGGGCAAGACCCTCAGCCTGCCTTGAGAGTGGGGAGGAATAGGGATTTGTTGGATAGGGCAGTCACCTGGAGGGGGCTCAAGCCCCCAGGGCCCTGTGTTCCTCCGAGTGGCTCTGCTGCAGTCTGATTGGAACTCAGAAAGATTCAGAGGCTTAAGGATTTGAAAGCCAGTGTCCTAAGTCTTCATTACAGTTTTCTTAAACCTAGTTTCTCTCCTTTTCAAAAAAAAAAACCTTAAATGAGAGCCCTTGTTGTGGTGCAGTGGTTAAGCTGTGGCCTGCAATGCCAGCATCCCATATCAGAGTACCAGTTCCAGTCCGGGTTACTCTGCTTCCAATTCAGCTCCCTGCTAATGCACCTGCTAACGGCAGATGGTGCAAGTGCTTGGGTCCTTGCCACCCATGTGGGAGACCAGAATGGAGCTCCTGTCTCCTGGTTTCAGTCTGACCCAGCCCTGGTCACTGTGGCCATGTGGGGAGTGAATCAGTGGATGGAAAATATGTCTCTCCCTTCTCTGTCCTCCTCCTCTCTCTCTCTCACCCTCTCTTTGTCATTTTGCCTTTAAAATAAATAAATAATCTTTAAAAATAATAAAAATCATAAAATTAATGGAACGATTCTTTAAAAGCTATACAACACATTTTTGCTAATTGTTAAAAAGTCCATATTTATTTATGCATCTTTAAAAAAAGACAAATGATATATTTTCATTGTAAAGATATTAAATACAGATTTGATGAAAGGTACATCTTCACTCCCACCTCCAGTTAACCAAGGAGCCCAGCTCTGCTCCACTACCCACATCCAGAAGGCTCTAGGTAGATGTCTGTCTGTCATTCTTTCTTTCTCTCTCTCTCTTTCTCTCTCTTTCTCTCTCTTTCTCACTTTCTCTCTTTCTCTCTTTCTTTCTTACAGGCAGAGTGGACAGTGAGAGAGAGAGAAAGATCTTCCTTTTTTGCCGTTGGTTCACCCTCCAATGGCCGCCGCGGCTGGCCAATAAATAAATAAATCTTTAAAAAAAGAAAAAAGCTGGCGCCACGGCTCAATAGGCTAATCCTCCGCCTAGCGGCACCGGCACACCAGGTTCTAGTCCTGGTCGGGGCGCCAGATTCTGTAGCGGTTGCCCCTCTTCCAGGCCAGCTCTCTGCTGTGGCCCGGGAGTGCAGTGGAGGATGGCCCAAGTGCTTGGGCCCTGCACCCCATGGGAGACCAGGAGAAGCACCTGGCTCCTGCCTTCAGAGCAGCGCGCTGCGCTGGCTGCAGCGCGCCGGCCGCGGCAGCCATTGGAGGGTGAACCAACGGCAAAAAAGGAAGACCTTTCTCTCTGTCTCTCTCTCTCACTGTCCACTCTGCCTGTCAAAAAAATTATTTATTTATTTGAAAGTCAGAGTTACACACAAAGAGAAGGAGAGGCAGAAAGAGAAAGAGAGGTCTTCCATCCGCTGGTTCACTCCCCAGATGGCCGCAACGGCTGGAGCTGTGCTGATCCAAGGCCAGGATCCAGGAGCTTCTTCCAGGTCTCCCACACAGGTGCAGGAGCCCAAGGACTTGGGCCATCCTCCGCTGCTTCCCCAGGCCATAGCAGAGAGCTGGATTGGAAAAGGAGCAGCAAGGACTTGAACAGGCACCCATACGGGATGCCAGCCTGCAGGGGGTGGCTTTGCCTGCTATGCCATAGTGCAGGACCCAAGATGTCTATCTCCTCGGGGCAGGCATGTGGCCTAATGGTTAGATGCTTGCCTTGCATACCAGAGTACCCGGGCTCAAGTCCTGGCTCTGCTCCCCATTCCACATTCCTGCTAATGTGCGCTGCAGGAGGCGGCGGTGATGGCTCACGTGGTTGGATTCCTGCCACCCATGTTGGAGATCTGGATTGAGTTCCAGGCTCCAGGCTTCAGCCTGGCCCAGCTCTGGACATCGTGAGCATCTGGGGAGTGAACCAGCAGAACTGTCTGTCTGCCTCCTAAACAAATACTTTTAAACAGCGATGTACATCTCCCAGAGTCTCTTCTGCACTGGAAATTGTGTTAGGCAGTGGCCCAGACGCAGACCTGGAGCCTGGCATTTGGGTGCACATGTTTGATGTGGGAGGCAGAGTGACAGCTGGCCTGGTTGGCCAGGGCCGGGGTTTCGCAGGATGAGCTGGTGGCCCTACGATGGGAAGCAACCCCAGGGGACACTGACAAGGAAGTGAGGGAATGAGAGGAGGCAGTACAGGGAGCAGGTGAGGAACAGGCCAGGCCTGCGACAGCTGGTGCTGGGGCCTGTTTGGGACCCACAGGCAGTTGTCTAAACAGCCTGATGAGCCTTTCCACCCAGTGGTGGCACTAACTGCTGACTGCCGGCCTGCCCAGCCTCCGGCTGTGTTGGCAGAGACCCAGGGGCAGTTATGCGTCTCCTATGAGAACAGCTTTGTATTAAGGAAAAAAAAAAAGGATCCTTCCATCCCTGATCCACCGGCAGCTTGCTTTGCGTCAGGTGTGTCCTGGGAAGCCACACCGGATCACACATCTCATGCTGCAGCTCAGAATGGCCCTTGGGTCACTGCCATCACATCACGAAGCTCATCCCGTCCGTGACTGGCGCTGGAACCCAGCGAGGCAGCCCTCCTGCTAACGAAAAGACCTCAGATGATTCTCTGCTGAATCCAGCGCCAAACGGCTCGCTGAACCTTTAGAAGAAAGGAACAAGGAAAGGGCGGCGATTCCAGTTCCTGCAGGCTGCGCTCAGCTCAGCCCTGGCAGCAGCCACGTGTGAACCACCGTCCCGAGGGGGCGCGCGGCCTCTGCAGGGTCTGCCTCCTGCCGCCTGCTGATCCCTGCTCGCCCGCTGCTTCCTGATGGCTCTGTCTAAACCAGGGAGTCAGGAGTAAGTTCCTTTTGTCACAGCGTCTCCATGGTTATGTGACACTTGATTGTCTTTTTGGAGTTCTTGGCAAAACCTGCAGTGGGTTTGATTTTTGCATTTCTGTCTGTGAGGGAAGCAGAGGGACCCAATTACTCTTCCAGAGGTTCCCCACCCCCCCGACCCCCACACTGGGCTGTTTCCTAAAACCACTGGGAGGTGCATTGCGCTCCCCAGGCCATAGCAGAGAGCTGGATGGGAAGTGGAAGCAGCTGGAACTTGAACTGGCGCCCATATGGGATGTTGGCACTGCAGACAGGGGCTTTAACCCACTGTGCCATAGCGCCGGCCCTAGGAATGACGAAGTTTTTAAAAAAAGTTGTGATAAGTACCAGCACCATGGCTTAGCAGGTATGCCTGTAGTGCTGGCATCCCATATGGTTGCCAGTTTGAGTCCCAGCTGCTCTGCTTCTGATCCAGCTCCTGGCTAATGTGCCTGGGAAGGCAGTGGAGGATGGCCCAGATGCTTGGGTCCCTGTACCTAAGAAGGAGACCCAGAGGAAGCTCCTGGCTTTGGCCTGGCTCAGTCCTGGCTGTTGTGACCATTTGGGGAGTGAACTCTGCCTTTCAAATAAATCAACAAATCATTATAAAATATATGTTAAAAAGTTGTGATGATGGCACTGTGTTTTATTTATTTGTTTATTTAAAATATTTATTTGAGAGGCGGGGAAGCAGAGAGGGAGAGTTCCCACCTGTTGGTTCACCCTCCAAATATCTGCAGCAACTGGGATCCAGGAACTCAATTCGGGTCTCTCACATGTGTAACAGGGACTAAAGTGTGTGAACCATCCCCGCTGCCTTCCAGGGTGCATTAGCAGGAAGCTGGATTCAGGAGCTGGACAGGAACTTGAACTCAGGCACTTGGATATGGGATGATTATCTCAGGAAGCATCCTAACCACTGTGCCGACCTACGCTGCTACTATGTGTTAGAAGAACATTCCTAGCCTTTAGAAACATACTGATATTTACAGATGAAATGACAGGATCTTCAAGGTATGCTTCAAAATATATATGGAGGAGTGGGTGAGGTGGGAGTGGTGGTAGGTCCCTGGGTATTCATGGTCCTGTTTGGTCTACTTTTATATGTTTGAAATCTTCCATGTTGAAAAAAAACTTGTTAGAAAATAAAGAACCCAACAACAGTGGATGAGAACCAGATCTGCTTTTCTTTGTTTTTAAAGGTCGTGATAAGGTTCTACCACATGAATGTGGTTGGGGGTAGTAAACTCTGCTACGTTCCAGAAAGTTCTAACCGGTGGGTGGGTGGTGATGCCGAAGGGGGTGGGGTGGGGCAGGTGGGTGGGGCAGTTGCAAAATTACTGCAGGGTCATTTGCAGGGTCTCAGGACTGTGTAGGGTAGAACTTTGAGATATGGACCATACCCCACACCTGCACTCCCGAAGGTATACCATCTCTGGGAAGAAAGGATGTTAACAGCATCCTGGGAATGAAAGGGTTAAAGTTTTGGCCTTTTGAATTTTGAAAGTTACTGTGCAGCCATAAGAAGACATGGTTAGTGACAGTCATTTTCCGCTTCCTCTTGCCCCCAAATGGTGACAGTTGACTTTAGTCGATCGTCTGTGATGTTGGTGACATCCTGACACCGTGTACGCACGATACGAGTGTTCTCCAGATCCCAAGTAAGGTGCACCCACCCGGTGCCTTCATGCCCCAGAGGCCCCTAAATGGGACTCAGTGTAGGGGAGAGTCAGGGAAACCTACATGGGAGAGATTTTGTTTATGCCACCTGCAGGATTGGCAATCTGGGGAAGAAATGCATTATAGCTGTCAAAAAATAATAGCAATAACAGGAAATTCACTGATGCTGAGTTCCCAACCTGTTTCCTTTCCTTTTTTTCTTTTCTTAAGTGTTTATTTATTTTATTTTCATTACTTGAAAGGCAGAGCAACAAAGGAATGGGGAGGGGGAGGGAGATCTTCCATCAGCTGGTGCACTTCCTAAATGCCTTACTTGCAACAATCGGGGCTTGGCCAGGCCAAAACCAGGAGCCTGGATCTCCATCCGGGTCTCCCATGTGGGTGGTGGGGACCAAAGCACTCGATTCATCATTTGCTGCCCTTCCAGGATGGCTCTAGCTGAAAGCTGTATCAGAAGCAGAGGTGCTGGGACTCGAACCAGCACTCCAATATGGGAGAGGGAGAGACTTAACCCTCTGTGCCACACCACCTGCCGATCACAGCTTGTCTCCTATGTGTATATCTGTGGGGTGTGGGTTCTGTGGTGCCCAGCAAGGCATTCTGAAGGGATTGAGTCCTGTTTAAAGTATTCGATTTCCAAGTCACACTCTCCGGGGTTTGACCTCTAACCCTTCTGTTGAGTTGCTCCCTGACCTTGGTGGGGGCCTTAGGTGGTACCAGCTAAACAAGGATGTGAGTACTGGCTGTACCCACCAAGCAGGCTCTTGTGAGCTTGAGATGGAATAATGTGTACAAAACGTCAGCTCCGAGCCTGGCCTGACCAGCTCTGCCATGCACTAGAGCCTGTTTGTCCGAGTCTCAGTTCCCCAGCAGTGTAAACAAGATAAGGTTTTCTGGTTTCTAAGCGTTGCCCAACTCAGCTATGTAATATTTTCTATCAAGAAGCATCCTTTGTTCAGCTGGGTCCTGTCACTTACCCATCTCTTTACCAAAACCATCACTTTGGTTTTTTAAGGCTCTGTCTTCAGTTTTGAAATTGCAGTCTCGTACTGGACTGAAAGCCCCTTTCCTGCTGCTGTCCTGGGACTGCTGGAATGGCGACTCTGGGGACCAGAAGTCAGGATGTTGTTGCATGCCCTTGCTCCCCTCCCTCCTACGGTGGGGCCAGCAGGAAGGAGAGGAAGCGCTCCTGCCTGGACCTGGTGACGCATGAGACTTCTCTCTGGTTGCTCGGAGTTGTGCCTGCTTCAGAGTTCTGGGGATTTCTTGACCTTAGCCTCATAAGGAGGTCATTTCCTGGCATCTCCCCGGGCATTGCTGGTCCCTTAGGCCAGGTCACACCTTCTAGCTGACCCCACCCTAATCGTCTGCCGGCGGTTGATGAGGCTTCACAGGTCCCTTCCGTAGCCAACTTTGGGGCCTCTGGGCATGTGTGAAATCCGGAGAGACTCTGTCTTCAAAACACAGCACAGTTCACTGGATTGTCCCCACTACCAGCTGGGACTGGTACGACTTTGCCATCACCTTTTGCTGGCATTACCAGGATAGTTTCTGTTCTTGCTATCCAAGAATCCATTCCCAACACAACAGTCAGAATAAGCTTTGGAACTACCCAAACCATCACATCACATCACATCTCTGTTTAAGCCTTCCATTTGCGTCTAAGCACACGTGAATGATGCCAACCGCTACCCCTGACTCACAGGGCCCGTCTGAACCAGCTGCTGCCGACCCCTTCAGCTTCCTCTTTGACCATCCTCCACCCACCTACCCACCCTGCCTTTGCTTTACCTGACTGCAGCCACACTGGCCGTTTTAATGATCAGCTGCTGCAGAACAAACCATCTGAAACTTACGGGCTTGAAATGGCAATTGGGAGCGATTTCTCAGGATCTGTGGACTGGCAGGGCTCAGCAGGGAGGCTCATCTGTGTCCCATGATGAGGCCCATTGGGACGACTCACGTGGCTGCATTGGGCTGGGACTTTTGTTGGGAGTGGAGTATCCCCTCTCGCTTTCCCTCCACCTGGCTGCTTCTGGCACAGTTGGATCAAGGGAATCGGGACTCGCCAGATTTCTGCAGACTGAGATGCAGAGCTGAGATGCTGTCTTTTCATCCCTACGCCATGTGCTGAAACGATTCACCGGACATACCCAGATTCAGAGGGAGCTAGAGAGAGACACAGGACACGTGGCCTTCCTGAATCCAGAGCTCTGGCTTCCTATCTCTTCCTTTTACATGGCTAGCTCATTCCTTCCGCTGCCTGCTGCTCCTCGGTGTGACCCTGGTGTTGCTGGCGCCCCCTCGCCCTTCAAAGCTACCTCATTTGCCATCTCAGTGAAGTCACCTGCTGCTCTCACGGTGCCTTTCACATCTCCCCTGCAGAGCACAGCGCTCTCCAACTCGCTTAGTTTAGTTGCTCATTTATCACTTGTCTCTTCTCGCAGAAGTGGAAGCCCCGTGAGGCAGGAACCTGCCTGCTTTGTTCACGTTGCATCTTTAGCTGCGGCAACACCAGGGACAGAGCAGGCAGGGGCCCCCAGTCCATATGTGTTGAGTGAATGAATGTGAGACCTCCTTGTCCTGCAGAGACACCAGAGAACCCAGGAATGACTCAGGCCTGGGTTCCGTCCCTTAGCTGCTGTGCGCCCCTGGGAGAAGATTACTCAACTTCTCTTCTCTTGCTAAAACAAATGAGAATTAACAGTTCCTGTCTCATCCTGTGGGCAGCTGTGAAGATCACCAGGACTGATCTATCTATGCCTAGTGCTTGATGATCCCGCATTGTTTTGGTAAACTACATTATTTTAATGTGATCTCTAATTCCTGCCTCCTCCTTACTCGACTGCCTGAGCTCCGAGTCCAAGAGAGAAAGCTCTGTGACTGGAAGGCAGGAATCGCATTGCTGTGCTTGAAACGCTTCCTGTGGCTGCCCACTGGCTCCAGCGGAGCGTGGGACCCTTATCTGGTCCTCGGGCTGGTTAAGGGCTTGGCAGCCAAGGTCTGGACCTCACTCTGTCTCACGGGAGCAATGCACTGTTGCTGCCAGGCCTACCAGACCCTGAGAAGCCCCTTTCTGATCTGAATGCTGCCAGAGGCCAGGCTGGACCCCGGCTTCCTTACCATCAGTCAAGCGTTGGGTGCAGCCTGTTTGGAGCCTTTTGCAACCACTGTCATCCGCCCCACCCCCTCAATTCCTCTTCCCTTGTTTGTTTAAGGAAGCTTGCAAGATGACTCCCTTGGTCTGGACCCACCCTTCGGTGGGGATTTTTACTTTTCACCTTATAATTTGTGATTTTTATGTGAATGTTTTATAACCTCGGGTTCTTCACCTTAAAGTCATAAGGAGCTTAATTGATTTGAAACTAAGCATGCCCCGAAGTGTGTACATGTCAGATTGATTCAAATTGATCCAGTGGTTTCAAGAGTGCTCAGGCCAGAGAGCAGGATGACACCTGATAGAAATTTTCCTGAAGCGCTGGACTTGGGTGGCTCAATTATGCTACTGTCTTGGTGCAGTAAATTATCGATGCGGTTTCCTTTTCTGGCATTTTATCACGGACCGGGAAGATGGGACAGTTCCAAGAAAAGAAAAGAAAAAAAAAAAACTCTAGCAAAAGTTAGACACCTTCACAGTGTCCCATTTATAATTCCTCCTTCTGGAGCACATCACTGGGCACACACTGGGGAGCGAGTTGGTTTGAAATATGTGGCTATTTACATGTTTGTTTCAGAGCCTTCCAGCCACAGGCTCCTGTTCCAGTGAGTGGAAATTAGGCACTCATGATAGGAGCCTGGAGAGCACTGAGCCATTCTGGAGGGTCTTGCTTTCCTTTCTTTCCTTCTCTGTCTCTTTCCCCCTCTCTCTCTCTCTCTCTCTCTCTCTCTCTCTCTCTCTCTCTCTCTTTCTTTCTTTTGACAGGCAGAGTGGACAGTGAGAGAGAGAAACAGAGAGAAAGGTCTTCCTTTGCTATTGGTTCACCCTCCAATGGCTGCCGCGGCCGGTGTGCCGCAGCCGGCGCACCGCGCTAATCCGATGGCAGGAGCCAGGTGCTTCTCCTGGTCTCCCATGGGGTGCAGGGCCCAAGCACTTGGGCCATCCTCCACTGCACTCCCGGGCCACAGCAGAGAGCTGACCTGGAAGAGGGGCAACCGGGACAGAATCCAGCGCCCCGACCAGGACTAGAACCCAGGGTGCTGGCGCCACAGGCGGAGGATTAGCCTATTGAACCACGGTGCTGGCCCCCTTCCTTTCAAGATGTGTTTATTTGAAAAGCAGAGAGAGAGAGAGAGAGAGAGGGAGAGAGAGAGGTCTTCCATCTGCTGGTTCACTCCCCAGATGGCTGCAATGCCTGGAGCTGGGCTGATCCAGAGCCAGGAGCCAGGAGTTTCTTCCGGGTCTCCCACGGGGGTGGGGGGTGGGGTGGGGGGGTGGAGGGGGTGCAGGAGCCTAAGCCCTAGGGCCATTTTCTGCAGCCTTCCCGGGGGCATCAGCAGAGAGCTGGTTTGGAGGCTGGGTGCTGGGAACTTGAACTAGCGCTCACACAGGATGGCGGCAGCTTAACCCACTGCACTGCAACACTGGCCCCTGAGTTTGCTTTTCCAACCTTTTTTCAGGGGTGATGGATACAAGTGCTTCTCCGTGGAGAACTTTCTCTGAGCCGATGTCCTCAAAGGTGCAATCTCCCGTTTTCTAGGGCATCGCGCCCAGTTCTAATTGGCCCTAATGGGCACCCCTGTCCCCAGAGGCTCCATTCTTCCACCTGCCTCCCAGCAGTTCTCACAAAGGCATGAAATGCCTGCCTGGCTTGGGAAATATCAGAGGTAACCAGAGGTAAACCAAATGAGACTGACGGCCGGGCACAGGGAGCTGAGTCCCAGGGCTCAGGGCTCCCCGAGGGCTGGGCTGGGAGCAGTCACGCGGTGTTTTCATGTAATTGATTCCCCAAAACCATTTCCTTTGCAGCAGCTCTGATAGCTCTCGACTTGCTTGCCTGTCTCTAGTTGCTGTCTTGTGCAAGTTGCTTGTTTTGTTTTACTTTCTCTTTTGAAGAAATGTTTCGGGGAGGGAAGCGGGGCAGGCATTTAGGCTGACAGTTAAGATGCTGGGGAAGACACCTGTGTCCCACATCTGAGAGCCCGGGGTTGTGTCTTGGCCCTGGCTCCCGACTCCAGCTTCCTGCTGGTGCAGGCTTCAACTAGTCAGGTCCCTGCCACCGCCGTGGGAGACTGGATTCAGTTCCTGGCTCCTGGCTCCAGCATGGCCAGCCCTGGTTGTTGCCGGCACCCTGGCAGGAAGTTGGATTGGAAGCAGAGGCAGAGAGGTGCCCTAGGAGCTCTGATATGGGGTGCTGACATGTCAAGGGGTGATGTAACCTGCTGTACCATGATGCCCACCCCTGTGCCACTTTGCATGACACTGATTTTGCTGTTCTTGGCGTTCATGCGTGGAATCATTCTCCACTGTGACCGTGAAGATACATCTTGGTGGCTGTAGACAGGGCCTTCCCAGACTGGTTCTGAGGCTCTAAAACCCATCATAGCATCTATCCGAGGCGCTGTTTCCCGGGTGGGTGCAGAGGCTGGGCAGGCCCATTCCTGAGAGATGGAGAGCTCCCTTCCCCCATCGGCCTTCTTGCCTTTCCTTGGGGCAGGGTGGTTGGACATCTTTCCATCTGCCCTTTCTTCCTCCTCCTCGCCCTCACTCAGGGCAGAGCCGCCTCTCCCAGCCCCCGCCCCATCTTCCCACATGGGCATGCCTCTGAGTACGTCTCCAGGACGTACAGTCCCACCAGCTGCTTTTGGGAGGAGCCAGACCAACACGATGCACTCACGTGGAGCAGGAGAGGCCTTGGCCGCTGGGCTAGGACGCCTGGGTTCCTCTCCCGACTCTGTGCTCACTAAGCATGTGGTTTGGGGCCAGCCCCTCCACTTGCCGGGGCCTCACCTGGGAAATGGGGCAAAGAGCAGCAGCTGCTTCCCAGGGTTGTGGGGAGGCTTCCAGGAATGAATCCCACAAACCCAGCCACCGGACAGCCACCCTGGTTTCCTCTGAGCCCTGCTTCTGTCTGCTGCGCCTGCCTGCCCTCCCTCCCTTCTTCTCCAAACTCCATTAGCAGAACGCCTAATCCGATCAGCACCGAATCAGCGGCCATTCCATTTCCTGAGAGAACGTACGGTCATGAGCAGGAGCCACAGCTGGGAAGCAGGAGCTTGCGTGGACTGCACGCTGGCTCTGCGCCCGCCTGCCTCTCCCGAGTGTCTCCTGCCCACTGTGCGGGGGAGGAAATGCAGGTGTGTCTCCTTTGCATCGAGGGCTCCGGGCCAGTGTTGTGACCCAGCCAGTTAAGCCACCGCCTGCCACTCCAGCATCCCATGCAGGAGCGGTTCAAGCCCCGGCTGCTCCACTTCCGATCCAGCTCCCTGCTAATGCGCCTGGGAAAACAGTGCAAGACAACTCAGGTACTTGGGCCCCTGCCACTTACAAGGGAGACCTGAATGGAACTCCTGGCTCCTTGTGGCTATTTGGGGAGTGAACCAGCAGATGGAAGATCTGTGTGTGTGTGTGTGTGTGTGTGTGTCCCTCTTTCTCTGTCATTCTGCCTTTCAAATAAATGAAATAAAATCTTAAAAAAAAAAAAAAATGGCCAGGGCTCCTGGTCATCACACCATGCTGTTTTGGTGCTGGAGAGTGGGCACCCTAGATAAACCCGGGGTGCCCTGGAATGTGGAGGGGGCAGACAGTGCAGCTGATTTGAAGGTTTCCAAAGAGTCTTCACGGGTACGGGAAACCCAGCCGGAAGGGTGAGGAAGATTCTTGGCAGGTGGCTGGGAGGAAAGGGAAAGCGAGAAAAGCTTTCTCGATGAATGAAATGGCAAAAGCAAAGACACATTCCAGAAGTGCAGGATACACGGAGGGGGACGACGGCGAGGAGGACAGGCTCTGTGCCCGCGGTTCAAATCCCCGCTCTGCCAACTTCTAGCTGTGTGACTTGGGTGATGTTGCTTAACCTCTCAGTGTCTCAGTTGTCTTGTCTGTATAACGAGAATAGCAGCAGCTCCCTTGAAGGGGTCTGGGAGGATGAAATGAGATGCTGGCGGGCCCTTCTGTTCTGAGCGCTCATTGTGCGCTGTCCACCTTCCACACGCGCAGGTGGCCAGTGATGTCACCTGCTCCCTGGGGTCAGTGGTGCGCCACTCCCGGCTTTTAGGTAAGGAAGTGGGACATGCGTGTTCCCCTTGGTGTCCCTGCACGGCCGATGACGCTGTGAGTGACGCTTCACGCCGCCTCTCACAGTCTGCCCTCTGCAGCTTGCCGACCTCAGCCAGACACAGACGGAAGCAGGACGCCCACCTGAGTCCCTGGTGACCAGTGTTTGGCTTCAGCTCCTCCGGGAGCCACCGGGAGGTTGCTTTCTGGGATGAATTACACAAACATCAAGTGGAGCCGCTACCATTTCCTGGTCACCAGCGAGGCACCCTGAAGCGGGGCGCCTTGGGGGAGGAGCAGATCAGATGGAAAGAAAGGGGGGGCAATTAGCCAAGCTGCCGTGGCCCCTGCGGGGCAGCTGGACTGTGGTCAGCAGCGTGCCTCGGGGGGGCCCACGCCTCCCGGGCTGCAACCTTGCTGTGCTCCCCACGCCTGCCCTTGCCCCGCTCCCTGCCCCGTCCCCCCCCCCCCCCCCCAGAGCGGAGGAGAATTTAATCCATCTGGTTTTGATTCCCTCACTCATCAAAATGCAGTTTTCCAAGAGCCATTTGATCTCTCAGATGCTGTGTGAGTGTCTTTCTGTGCTTTATTTTTTTCCCTTGGAAAAGAAAAGCTATGGTTTGCCAAAAGAAAATGAACTCCAAACCCTTGGGGTCTGAACTGGGTTCAAGCGGCAGATCCAGGGGAGGAAAAGGGGAGCCTTGCTTAGCCAGGTGAATCCAGGCGAGTGGGGCACCCCGCTCCTGCATTCCCTCCTTCCTCTGTGTGTGTGTACGCGTGAGCATGCATGTGAACATGCGAGACAACATGTGCGAGTGCTCCCACACATGTGTGAGCATGTGTGAACACAACTATGTGCTCAAATGTGGGTGTGTGTTCATGTGTGTGAATGTGTGTGAACATGTATGTGAGACAGCAAGTATGAGAGCTCCCACACATGCATGTGAGTGTGTGAGCGTGTATGTGAGCATGTGTGAGCGTGTAAGCGTGTGCACTCAGGCGTGTTCTGCCCACTCTCGTGTCCTGGTAACTGACTAAGCATTGTCGCGCAGTAGGCCCCTGCTCTGGGTCAATGACCCCTTTGAGGGCACAGCTCCTCCTTCCCTGCCTCCCTCTGCATCCCTCCTTCTTTCAGGTATCAGTTACTGCGCAGCTCTTCGGGCCAGACACTACTCCAGGGTCTAGAGACACGGCGATGATCAAGACAAATCGCTGCTGTGTGACGTGTCGGCGGCTCCAGCTCACCGCCGTGCAGCAAATGCAGGAGGGGGTTTCAGGCAGTGAGCGGAGCGGTGGCGGAGGCAGGGAGGGAGGCTGGGCTCCGTTGTTTAGGCTGGGGAGGGGGTGGGTTAGGGAGCCCTGCAGGATAGCCAGGTGGGAACTGCAAACCAAGGGCAAGGGCAAAGTCTCCAGGGTGGGGGTGGGGGCACTGGCACCTAAAAAGGAAGCAGGGTCAGGCTTGGGGTGCTCTGTGGGTCATGGCGGAGGCCACTGGGGTTTCGGTAGGAGAGGCCAGGGCCTGATTTGGTGTTTACAGCATCCCTCTTGGAGCTGGGTGGAGGGGCTGGGGGCACCAAGACAAGAAAAGGAAGGAAGGAAGGAAGGAAGGAAGGAAGGAAGGAAGGAAGGAGGGAAGGAGGGAAGGAAACTGACAGGAAGCTCCTGCCAGCACGGGGCTTGGGTGCCACCCCTACCCCAGCTCAGGACCCTGTTTGAAGTGGGGTTCTCAGCCCCATCCCCCTCCTTGCCAATGGAAGCTTGAACTGAGTTCTTCCAGACACGGAGAGATTTTGGTCCAGGCCGCTGCACTAGCTGGGAAGTGGGGTCCTGGACATTTGCGCTGGAGCAGGGGAGCACCGATGGACAGCAGGTGCAGCAGGAAAGGAAGGGGGCGGGCGAGGACGGCAGGTCCGCAGAGGCTGGAGCAAGCTCGGCGGCTCAGAGCACGGTCATCCCCATTTTCCAGCTAAGAAAATGGAGGCTCAGAGGAGTTCTGTTGCCTGACCGAGATCCCACAGCAAGGAGCAAAGCCCAGCTTGAGCCCAGGACTTTCTGCGCCTTAAATCTGATTTTGCAACTGTGGTTTCCAACTCATTGCTACCCCGGAGCCGCTCCTGGAAATGGGACTCCTGCATTCCCCCCACCTCCCCCTGTCACTTTGGCTCCTTTCCCCCACCTGTTAGTGTAATGTTTCACAAGAACATGCACACGGTGCACTTTCTCCTTAGTGCCCGGGCTTCTGTTTTAAAGCAGGCAGGATACACATATGGTTGCTTTTCGCATTCCCGGTTTAATTTTGTTTCCAACAATTTGCACCTGCTATATATGTGAGGAGTCCTCGAAGAGTGAAAGGAAAGGGTGAGTGTTGTGGCGCAGCAGGTTAAGCTGCTACTTGGGATGTCCGCATCCCCATATCGGAGCACCGGTTCAAGTCCTGGCTGCTCCACTTCCCATCCAGCTTCCTGATAATGCACCTTGGGAGGCAGCAGATGATGGCTCAAGTACTTGAGCCCCTGCCTCCCATGTAGGAGGCCTGGATAGACTTCCTGGCTCCTCACCTTGGCCTGGCCCAGCCCTGGCTGTTGTGGCCACTTTGGAAGTGAACCAGCAGACAGATTTCTCTCTTTCTCTCTCCTTTTGTTTCTTTCTCTCTGTGTCTGTCCTTTTGCCTTTCAAATAAATAAATTATTTCTAAAAACTGAAAGGAAGGGGCCAGTGCTGTGGTGTAGTTGGGCTAAGCCTCTGCGCTTGTGGCACCAGTATCCCATATGGGCAGCGGTTCATGTCCTGTCTGTTCCTGTTCCCATCCAACTCTGCTATGGCCTGGGAAAACAGTGGAAGATGGCCTAAGTGATTGGGTCCCTGTACCCATGTGGGAGACCTGGTAGAAGCTCCTGGCTTTTGACTTTGGCCTGGCCCAGCCCCAGTCATTGAGGACATTTGAAGAGTGAACCAAGAGATGGAAGATCTCTCTCTCTCTCTGTCTGTAACTCTACCTCTCAAATAAATAAATAAAAAAATTTTGAAAAAGTGAAAGGAACATTTGCATTATCTTTTTATTCCATTTGGCTGTGTACTGTTAAAGAAAAGATTTACTTATTTATTTGAAAGGCAGAATTGCAGAGAGACACAAATTGGTGCCCATATGGGATGCTGGCTTTGCAGGTGGCAGCTTGCCTGTGCCACAATGCCAGCCTCGTGGCCATGGCGTTCTTGAAGCTCCTTTACACAGTAGGAGTTTACTCAATATGGTTGATGGACTAAATGCCCAAATCAATGCTATGATCTCTTTTTGGCCTTTTGTTAATTTTTAAAATATCTTACTTATAATTGACACATTAAAAATTATATATATTCATGGGGTCCCAAGTGTTGCTTTGATATCTGAATAAGTTGTGTAATGTTCCAAATGCTGTGATTTTTTGTTCAGTGGTAAAGAGTTATAGAAAATTTATGGGCTGGTGCTGTGGTGTAGCAGGTAAAGCCACCACCTATGTTGCCATCATCCCATATGGGCACTGATTCAAGTCCCAGCTGCTCCACTTCCAATCCAGCTCTCTGCTGTGGCCTGGGAAAGCAGTGGAAGATGGCCCAAGTCCTTGGGGCCCTGCACCCACATGGGAGACCTGGAAGAAGCTCCTGGCTCCTGGTTCCTGGCTTCAGATTGGTCCAGCCCTGCTTGTTGTGCTCAACTGGGGAGTAAACCAGTGGGTGGAAGACCTGTCTCTCCTCTCTCTGTAACTCTGCCTTTCAAATAAATAAATCTTTAAAATAAAAGAGTTGTAGAAAGTTCCATTCATCATTCATTCATTCATTCATTCATTCCACAGCTCTCACTGCCACCCCAGAAGCTGTGCTGTGTGTTAGGGACTCAGAGAGGAACAAATGGGCATTTCTGCCTCTAAGCAGCTTCTCATGTGGGTGGGCTGAGTGGTGGGAGTGTAGAATCTGAGGGCAGAGATACTTTCAATACGACGCGTGTGCAAAGTATTCTGCTTGCATAAAAGAGGGGTTTTAACTCCTGGAAGAGTTGGGGCAGTGCGGATTTCATCAGAGCTGGCTTCAGGGAGGTCAGGTTCAAGCTCAGCCTTGGGAGCCGAGGAGAGGGCTGTGCAAGAAGCGGAGTGGGGAGGTGCAGGTGCTCATGGTGGAGGGCACGTGTTCCACCTTTGTGGCCCCTTCCCCAAGGAAGGAAGATGGTCTGGCCAGGTGGGAACAGCTAGGGAGGGGTGGGGGTGGGGGATTACTGCCATGTCCCCAGATCCAGCTTGGGGAACTCTGAGATGCCTGCAGAAGTAACATGGTCTCTGTTTCCGGGGTTGATGGCTGTTGAAGATGGTGGTGATGATCCTGGCGACACAGGTTTCTCCATTCCCATAGTAGCCCAGCCCTTTCCCCTGTCTCTGCCCCGTGGTGTTGGAGAGGGCCAGTCCCACCTCAGCAGATCAGAACATGTAGTTCTCCTCGATGCGTTAAAAAAAAAAAAAAGATTTATTTATTATTTGAGAGGCAGAGTTACAGACACAGAGACAGGTCTTCCATCCGCTGGTTCACTCCCCAAATGGCCGCAGCGGCCGGAGCTGAGCTGATCCGAGGCCAGGAGCTAGGAGATTCTTGGAGCTTCTTCCACGTCTCCCACATGAGTGCAGGGGCCCAAGGACTTGGGCCACTTCTACTGCTTTCCCAGGCCATAGCAGAGAGCTGGATTGGAAATGAAGCAGCCGGGACTTGAACCGGCGCCCATACGGATGCCGGTGCTGCAGGCAGAGGCTCAGCCTACCCTCCTTGATGGTTTCTGTTACCCTGTGGTCAGAAAGGCACTCTGAAAATACTGAAGGGGACATCCCAGGAGTAACCGATTTGTGTATTTCCAATTGCATGCATTCTGAGTGTTGCCATAGACTCCCTCTCAAGGTGTGAATCGTCCTTCTGTCCAGCGCATCCGTGCTTCGTAGTCTACTCTTACCAAGAGAGGGAGAGGCGAGCCCAGTCCTGCCAACATCCTCGGGGCCCCAGATGAGTTGATCCCGGGAGGCAGCCTTGCTCTAGGACACGAGCCAAGAGGCTGCCATTTAGACTTTAGCTACTGTGAGTTGCATTTGTTATAGTCAGTAGCAACAGACCCCCAGCTAATACCACAGCCAATGAGATGTCGTTGCTCCCCAAAAGCCTTTTCCTTCCCCCAGGAAACTCTGGTCTTGGAATGCAAAGGAGAGATGATGGCCAGAGAAGCAACAGAGACGGGCAGGATTTTCTGCTTGCCCCTGACTCTCTAATATTATTATGATGTATGCCATTGTCACTGATGTCAATCAAATACCTTAGTGTCACGCAGTGGAAGGATTTACTGGAGTGCTGTGTTTCAACAGAGAGTTTTGTTATTTCAGCGTAGATTTTTCTCGGCAGGTGGTGAGGACTTTTCATGGTTTTGTTTAGACAAATCAGAAGTCATGATTTCAGTCATCACCAACTTAGACTACACTGTCATTGTTTCAGCCAATGACAGGGAGCATATACGCTGGCAGACACCCCAAAGCCTCGGTGTGAGCTAGACCACAGCATCTAAGTGTGTGGATGGCCACTCTATGATGTTTGCACCACAACAAAGCTGCCTAGTGCTGCAGTTCTCAGAACATATCCCACTGCCAGGCAGGGCGTGACTCTCTGGATAGTAAAGCGTCCTAGAAGTCACGTGGTCCACCCTCACTGCGCCTCTGCTTCTCCAACAGTAAACCGGAGGGCACCAGAGCATGCAGCTCGGGGAGTTCAGTGTCTCATTCCAGAGAAGCCAATTGCTTTAGGAAAGTACCTATCTTAAATGTGTCGGTGGCTTGATCCCTGCCCCCACCCCCTCCGCGCCCCTGCCTTGTTTCCTCATCTGTAAAATGGGGGGATCTCGGAGCGCTTGCCTCCTTAGGTAGTTGTTGACCGTGAAAGGTACAGCACACCCAGCCCTCCCAGTGCCACCCTTCACCCTCCTCAGTCCGGCCTTGGGTCTGGGAGGCTCATCGGGGGGTCATAGTCACAGCTCCACTGGCCGCTGGCTTCCGGTAGGTCCCAGACCATGGGAGCCATGAGGCTGGAGAGGAAGGCGGGCTCACGACGGTGGGATCAGTACGAGCTGGCTGTGGCTGTCACCAAGGCCGCAGCTCCTGTTGGGCAGCCCTTGTCACAGGCCCTGGTCACTGTCCTGGCCCAGGGCTTGGCAGCTGTTCCTGGGCCTGGGCTACCACTCCCCATCATGCCCACTCTACTGCGAGGGGACTGTCTTTGGTGGCCTTCTCCACGCCCTCATGCGGAGCGTGCCCTCTCGTTCTGCTGCCCTCTGCCCGCTTCACCCCGGCCACGACTCCTGGAGTGGCGCCGGGCACACACTCCTTAGAGTCGCCGTTGTCTCCAAAGTAAAGAATCAGACGCGTGACGGATGTGTGGCTGACCAGCGGTTTCATTGTGCGAGGTCTTCTTTTCCTAATCAGATGCTGTGGTTTTGCTCTCGTGAATCAGGAGTGGCTTTGATGGATGACTCGGTTTTCCCACGTGAGTGCTGGCAGCAAGAGGGAGTTATGGGCGTGGTCTCCAGCCCCCAGTCATCGTACCAGACTCTCAGTCCTTGGTGTTCTCCTGTCTCCTGTCAGGACCCTGAAACCCTTACCAGAACCTGGGGGTTCTCACACTGCCGCAAATCCAGTTGTTTGTAAAGCTAGGAGGGCCTGTGCGTGTCACACACTGAGTGGCCATGCCCCTCCCCACCCCGTGTGGTGGTATTTGGAGGCGGGGCCTTTGAGGGGGTAGAGGATGGATGCCCCCCAACCATGGTGAGCCCATGTCTTTTTTTTTTTAATAAAGATTTTATTTATTTATTTGAGGGGCAAAGTTACAGAGAGAGGGAGAGATAGAAAGGTCTTCCATTGCTGGTTCACTCCCCAAATGGCCACAATGATGGGGCTAAGCCGATCCGAAGCCAGGAGCCAGGAGTCTCTTCTGGGTCTCCCACACGGGTGCAGGGCCCCAAGGACTTGGGCCATCCTCCACTGCTTTCCCAGGCCATAGAAGAGAGCTGGATCAGAAGAGGAGTAGCTGGGACTCGAACCGGCGCCTATATGGGATGCCGGTGCCACAGGTGGTGGCTTAGCCCACTATGCCACAGCGCCGGCCCCTGAGCCCATGTCTTTACAAGGGGAGGGAGACCAGAGCTCTCCCTCTCTCTCTCCACCATGTGAGTCTGCACGGTGCCATCTGCACACCAGGAGGAGAGCTCTCAGTAGGGAGCTAATCGGCTGGTGATTTGACCTTGGACTGGCCAGTGTCCAGAACGGTGGGAAATCAATGTCTCGGGCTCAGCCCACGCAGGCTATGGTGTTTTGGTAGAACAGCCCGAGCTGACCGAGACAGCATCCGTACTGGGTGTGTGTGGTGACAGAGGGAATCCTTCCGCCCCATGGCTCACCGTGCTCCAGGCACCGCGCTGAGCACACTTACATGGATGGCCACCTCTGGGGACCATGGTGACACGACTACTTGTTTGAGTTTTGAGAGAGAGAGAGAGACCAGGAATAACAGGGATTTCAAGAGATGCCTCATTTTACTCACACTTGTAAGGAGCCTGGAGCTGCACAGCCACGGATTTGATGCCAGCTCTGTGACCAACAGCATCTCAGACTGCTTCTGTCTTTCCTGGATCAGTAGTTCCATCTGCAAGGCTACCTCATGGCCCAGTATGGGTGCTGTAGTTCCAGCCGTCTTGTCTGCATTCCTGACAGCAAGGGAAGGGAAGAAGCTAAAAGGTTTTAAATGCCATCTTGATAAATCCCCCTTTGCCTTGGCTTCCCAGACACCTCACCCAACAAATCCACATACATCTTCCAGGCCAGAGACTGCTCTCATGGCCACACCTCTAAGGGAGGCTGCTCAAGGCTGTCTCTTAGCTGGGCTCATCGCAGCCTTCAGTAACCCAAGACCCTGCCACTAAGGTCGAAGGGCAGAGTGGATGTGAGGTAGTGGGTCTCTGCTATTGGGCTGCTGTTGTCACTTTCCCCAGGAGGAAACCACGGCTCTGAGAGACTGGCATGTCACCCGTGACAAGAGGTAGAACACCTAGCACTGGGAGCAGGCCCACCTGACTCCAGTGCCTGGGTCTCCGCCCAGGAAGAGAGGCGGGAACCTGAGTGTGCCTCCACTGCTCCTTTATGGGCGCCTGCGGGAAACTTCCAGAACATTCCACGACGTTGGCTGACACTCCGTGCTGACTTGCAGACGGTTTCCCAGAGGGCGCCCTCACACAGGTCGACCTTCGTGACTTGTCTCTCCTGGTACCCGACAGGCTTGGAGCGGGCCATCTGGTGCCCTGCGTGTCCCAAGGATTCAGTGTTTGCTGAATTCACGAAGGCAACGAATGGCTGAGTGAAGCGATGAGTTGAATCCAGCGGAGAGTCAAAGGCAGCCCAGCTTGGTCAGCCTGGCCGCTGCTTACCACCGGGTGACCAGCTGTCTGGAAGCCGCTCCCTAAGAGGTTGACCCCATTGTCCCCGAGGACCCTTCCCGCCCCGGTTGGCCCCTCAACTGTGCTGGGGAATTCATGCTCAGGCCGGGATCGCTCCAACCACAGCCTAACTGAGGGCCGAATCTGTCTTTCAAAGACAACACTGGGTTTTAATTTAGCGTCCTCTTGACATTTTCCCTTTCAAGTGCCTGAAGGATGCTTCTGCGAAAGGAAGAGTTCTCGGGAAATCTGTCACGGCTGCCTTCGCCGCACGCCTGGGTGCAGCTTAGTAGTGAAGCCGCGGGGACAGCTCCGCCTGGAGGGGCGGGGTGGGGCGGGGCTTTCTCCTGCCTATTTGCATTTTGGGGGAGGGTGTTTTGTGAGCAGGCTAAAACCTCGAAGACTTTCTTTCTCTCCCTCTTTCTGCTGCTTCTCCTCTTATTCCAGGCTTGGAGGGGCCGTGCTCCCGGGGGCGGTGGCTGGGGGAGGGGGTGAGGCAGTGGGGAGCAAGGAGGTGGCCCCCTCTCCACAGTGGGGGGCTTCTGAGAGACTGCTGTAGTTGGTCTCCCTTGGGAGCAGCTCAGGGAGTCTCTTGTCCCGGCTCTGTGACTCTACTTCTGTTGGGAATAAGGGCAGACGGGCACATGGGTCTCTCTGCCCACTACATCCTGAGACACAGGTGGATTGACGGGGGTGGCTCTGGTTAGGACTGGGGCCAGGGTGGGCTCTGGGAGGGACCCTTGCTGTGTCACTCCACACTCCCTGCCCTGGGGTGGAGACCAAGGGGAAGCCACGTGTTATGTTGATGTCCTTCCATAAAGTTACAACCATCAGTTGTTGCTGACGATCCCTGGAGCGTGGCTCACACGGTGGCAGGAGGGGTCCGAGAGGAAGCACAGAGGGGCACAAGGCCTCCACTCAGAACCGGCACCGAGTCACTTCCACTGCGTGCTGAGGGTCAAGCAAATCACCCTCATGGGGGAGAAGTGGCCTCTACCACGCGATGGGAACAATGGTATTTTTTTAAGATTTATTTATTTGTCTAAAAGGCAGAATTATAGAGAGGCAGAAGCAGAGAGAGAAAGGTCTTCCATCTGCTGGTTCACTTCCCAAATGGCCGCAAAGGTCAGAGCTGGGCTGATCCGAAGCCAGGAGCTTCTTCTGGGTCTCCCATGTGGGTTTAGGGGCCCAAGGACTTGGGCCATCTTCTACTGCTTTCCCAGACCACAGCAGAGAGCTGGATCAGAAGTGGAGCAGCCGGGACTTGAACCGGCATCCATACGAGATGCTGGAGCTGCAAGCAGCAGCTCTACCCACTACGCCACAGCGCGGGCCCTGGGAACAATGGCATTTTTGTCATCCACGCCAGAGAGGGATTTTCCAGCTCTGCTTCTGTAGCACAGGACCTCCGTCCAAGGTCAGTGTCGGGTCAGGGCTGAGGTCGGGGCTGGACTTTCCCGCCTGCAGCCGAAGTAGCTCGCTCTCATTGGCAGGTGGACTTCTGTGTGACATCTCCCATGCGCAAAGGCTGCCATGGCTAAAAGACGTTGGAATACCAACTGGCCAGGCTGCCCTACCTCCTGCTGCCCTCTGTGACACAGACTGATGCTGCCTGGCTCTTGGTGAAAGAGAAGGAGTCCAAGAAGTAGGAAGGCTCTGACCCTGGCCATTGTCGTCTCCACACCCCAACCCCTCTGTAGTCGCTCTCGTAATCTGTGAAAAGGCAGAAGACGGCAGGCACGCCCAGCAGAAAAGTCCAGACTCGGGCCAGGCTGTCAGGGTCCGAGCCCCTATTCTGATTGAGAACCCAGTTTCCTGTTAGCCAGGTGACCTGCTTTGAGATGTACCAGGAAGGTGTTACAATGAAGCACGTGTCTGCCCGCTGGCCACCCAATGGTGAATTAGGTTGTTAGAGATTCATTCCTTTGGCTGAATACATCATTAATTCTTAGTGTGAATTGGTTGATTAGATGCTTCTCTTTCCCGAGGGTGGCGCTCAGCCTGCTTGCCTGCTGTGCCTGGTGTTATGTGTTGGGGGGACATTGCCTCAGCCAGCGTCACCTACCAGGACCCTAAGTGACCCAGGGCCCTCCAGGCTGCTCAGGAGCCCTCAAAGCCGCCATGGCCACCACCCAGCAGGAAAGAGCTCCATGGCCCTAGTGAAGCAGGGGCAGGGATTTTCCCAGGCTGCCCTGGGGCATGGAGCTTCAGTTGCCCAGGGAGGAGATGCAGGGCCTTCTGCCTGCAGGCCTGTTGAGACAGGCAGGGCAGGGTGGCCCCGGCCTGCCCTTCCAGGGGCCACACACAGACGAGGGTACACCACGGGGTAGCACCTGCCCTTGGGATGGCGGGGCAGAGCTAGGGGAGCAGCTTGGCCAGGCAGCGTGGCTGCGTGGATCCCCCAAGGAGCAGCACATGCCTGCCCTTCCCAGATAACATCCAGCTACAGCTCTCCCTGGCAATATCCCCACCCCCAGCCCCTTTAAAATTGTAGTTTTTGTACCAAAGACAAACTAGAGCGTCACGAGGCCGTGATCAGCAGGGTGCACTTTGGTCTTCAAGAAGAATTTGCTCTGGGATGTCTTGCCCGAGCATATCCTCCTCTAATGTGTAATATTTGCAACGTCTCTCGTTTTTATTAGACAGGCAATGTGTGTTCATTATGCAGAAACCTGAGGATGCACCGTTAAGTACCGGTTCCGTTTGTGGTATCAGTGACGACCGTGAAATGATCTCTGTTCACCCTTCTCCGTGTTTTTGTTTGTCTTCATTTCTCATGGTTTTCTGCTGAGGGCATATCCAGTCCTCCGTGTACACAGTTCCCTATGGTTGGGCAGGTAGGGGTTTTCATAGACTCCCTGCACCTGCCCGCATCCCTTCGGAGTGAGCTCCAGGTGCCCGCAATGCACCTGCCGCAGATTTGTCTCGGGCGCTGTTTCTCAGGGAACTCACACCTAACGCAGAGATCCAGTGGCTCTTGGGGCCGCAGCGAGGGACCTGTCCGCCCTGCCCTCTCGCGGAGCCGGGCTCCTGCCAGATGTGGTGCGTTCCCCCAGGGCCCGAGTGCTCTCCTCACTCACTGAGTTACCTCCGCCGGGCAGCTCCTGGGGCTGACAAGGCAACCTTTGGCCTCCAGGTTTCTCATCTTTTCGCCGCCTGCTTGATGTTGGACTTTTGCCAAGGCCACCTTGTCAGGAAGGGTTAATCCTTGTTTTTCCTCCTTGTCACTTTGTCCCGGAGTTAATCCTCTCCTGCCATTCTGGAGCTTTTCTTATCAATCAATCTTGCACGGCGGCTGTGTGCCTCCGCCGGAAGCCTGGGAGGTGGATGAGGATTTGTTTGGGGTTTGCCTTCACCCCGCTTCTCTTGTAATCCCCCTGGAAGGAAGCTGTCCTGTGATCAAGCCTTCCTCTGAATGACGTCTCAGCCGGGAGCAGAGATTCTTTCCTATTTTTTAGGAAGCGTTGACCTTGCTCCACTAAATCATGACCTTCAAGGTGGGAGAAGTTTGAATGACCTTCAAAAGAGCAACAGGGGATTTTTAAAAAGATGTATTTACTTATTTGAAAGGCAGAGTTGCAGAGAGAGGGAGGGGGAGAGATAGAGAGAGAGGGAGAGAGAGAGAGGGAGAGAGAGAGAGAGAGAGAGATTCCATCCGCTAGTTCACTCCCCAGATGGCCACAGCAGCCAGGCTGCGCCAGGCTGAAGCCAGGAGCCTGGAGCTCCATCAGGATCTCCCGCATCCTCCGCATTAGCAGGGAGCTGGATCGGAGGCGGAGCACCCAGGACTTGACGGGCACTCGTAGGGGATGCCGGCGTCTCAGCTTGCTGTGCCACAGCACGGGCGGGCGGCTGTGTTCTGCATGCCTTGGGTGGGATCACAATTGTGCTGCCTTCTCCTCCCTCCCTCCTCCGTCCCCTTCCTTCTCTGCGAGAGGTCGTGTGGTGGATTCTGCCAGCAGCTAGCTCTGCCATCTTGGGCCAGTCACTCAGGCTCTCGGGTCGATTTTTCTACCTGTGAGACACAGGTTCTGACGGGAGCTCTGGTAAGAACTAAATGAGTTCATATCGGTGCAGCGTCTGGGACAGAACCTGGCACAGAGCAACCTTTCAAGGCATACTTGCTCTTCTGAACTCATTCATGAAAGAAATGAGGCAGCCACTCACAGCAGGTCCCGAGGCAGCAGGGTGAACTAAACCCCAAAGCCTCCAGTGAGCCGGATAGTTCAGGATACAGCTATTCAGCCTGTCTCCAGACGGAATGCATGGTTTTAAGTTCTTTTCCGTTCTTCGCTGTATGGAAAGAATCCAGCCTGTTTTAGCTGGGAAGGTGAACTTCCTCCGGGAAGCCGGCTCTGATGACACCCAGGCAAATGCCGTCATCTCTGCCCAAGAGTAGGTAAAGGAAGGAAAACAGAGCTGGGATCTCAAGCACCGGTTTTAAAGGCTTCCAAGGTTTTTTTTTTATTTTTTATTTTTAAATTTTTGACAGGCAGAGTAGACAGTGAAAGAGAGAGACAGACAGAGAGAAAGGTCTTCCTTTACCGTTGGTTCACCCTCCGATGGCCGCTGCGGCTGGTGCACCGCGCTGATCCGAAGGCAGGAGCCAGGTGCTTCTCCTGGTCTCCCATGGGGTGCAGGGCCCAAGGACTCCTGGGCCACAGCAGAGAGCTGGCCTGGAAGAGGGGCAACCGGGACAGAATCCGGTGCCCCGACCAGGACTAGAACCCGGTGTGCCGGCGCCGCAAGGCAGAGGATTAGCCTAGTGAGCCGCGGCGCCGGCCATCAAGGCTCCCAAGGTTTTAAAGTCTCCCCAGGCGGCTGCTTCTTCCACTGGAGCGAGCGTGGCCGACAGGACAAGAACCTGGGCTCTGGAGCCTGACCCAGTGCGTTCCAGCTGTGCTTTGCCATGGAGGCGCTGTGCCTCATGGTCCATCCCCCCAGGCTCTTCTCTCACATGGCTGACATTCCTACTGGGGGACAGGGACCCTGTCGCCTCTCCTTGAACACAAACGGGCCTTGTGACAGCCATGACCAGAGCAGTAGGCAGAGGGAGGGCGCTATGTCTTCCAGGGCTAAGGCATAGAAAGGATGTAGGCTCTGCCTGTCTCTGTCTCTCTCCCGCTAGGGACACTCGCCTTTGGGACCCAGCTGCCATGTAGCAAGGAGGCTGAGGCCACACCGGAGGGTGCCCCGGGCCGTTCGGCTGGTGGCATCAATCACCAGGCGTGTGTGTGCTGAGCCTTCAGGCAGCTCCAGATGCACACTTTTGCAAAACCTACCCCATAGCTGGAGTGACTTAACATGTGTGTCATTTTGACAGCACGGAGTAAGTGCTATTCATTTGCTACCGTAACTGCTGCTGTCACGGACATCTGTTTGTCATTATCCCATTGGCCAATAGGTATTTGCAGCCTTGTCCCATCGACTGCAGCGGGCTGTCCCAGTGTGGGCTGGTGACACTGGCCAAGCTCCCACATCACCCAGGAGCCACAGAGAGCCCTGGGCATGCAGCAGAGGACAAGCTTTTGTCCACCTGAGCTGCACAGATGTCACAGCTTGGATGGAGTAGTGGTGGGGAGTCCTCATGGCAGAGGTTCTGATGGGTTAGGCCTGGGGGGTTGGCAGAGCCTGCAGGAGCGTGGGCCTCTCTCAGGGAGCTATGGAAGGCAGCAGGGGAGGCTGAGCGTGAATTGCTCAGCGCAGGAGAAGGAAGAGGCAGTTCCGAGTGGAGGGGACAGTACAAGCACCAGCCTGGTAGAGAGAAAAGCATACTTTCCTGGGAATTTGAGGATGGGAGGATGCAAGGAGCCAAGAGGGACAAGTTCAAGGTCACTGGTGGTCTGCCCTCTTCAGAATGTCAATGGGATGCCAGCGAAAGACAGATGAGAAGAGATCATTCGAACAGGCCGGCTAAGTTCCGTGATGACCGTGGGTGCTGAGCCAGGCTGGGCTGGGAGTGCTACAAGAGACTGCCTTCTGCTGGGGTTGAATACCGCTCTCCTTTCTTGCACAGGCCTGTCTTTTCCTTCCACTCTCCGCGAACTGTCCCTTGCAGCTCCCTCATCCACGAGCATGTCTTTCTTTTTAGGAAATCCAGGCTGAACCAGTAGGCAGGAAAAGGTACGATGCCCACAAGGAACTCCCCAGCGGGTCGCAGGAACATCATCTTTATTGACATGGGGCGAGTTAATAAACCAGATGCGGCAGAATGCAAGCCTGGTGAAGCTAGGTGAAGGGTATAAAGGATAGAGCTTTGCTTCCATCCTTAGAATTCTGCAGAAGATGAATGGGAAAGCGCAGAGCGTAGGCTAAGAGTTGGGGAGTGGATGTGGGCGGGAGCCTGGAAGTCTGGCTGCCTGTCTTAGTGGAGTGGCCATGGAGTCGTGGAGAGGCTAAATGGCTAGTCTCGGGTCAGTGAGCAATTAGTGCAGGCTTTCGGCTGCCGACCGCAGCTTCGAGCGCCAAGCCTAGCTCTGCACAGTCGAGGTGGGGGATGGTCCCAGGAGGGAAGCGGGCTCGCTGATATAGGGCCACCAAGGGTGGGCAAGACCTCCTGCCTGGCAGGCGGAGCCTCCCTCCCCACCCTCCAGCCTCCTTTATTTTGGTTATCCTTTTTTTAATTTTTTTTTTATTTTTTATTTTTTGACAGGCAGAGTGGACAGTGAGAGAGAGAGACAGAGAGAAAGGTTTTCCTTTTGCCATTGGTTCACCCTCCAATGGCCGCCACGGCTGGCGCGCTACGGCTGGCGCACTGCGGCCGGCGCACCGCGCTGATCTGAAAGCAGGAGCCAGGTGCTTCTCCTGGTCTCCCATGGGGTGCAGGGCCCAAGCACTTGGGCCATCCTCCACTGCACTCCCGGGCCACAGCAGAGAGCTGGCCTGGAAGAGGGGCAACCGGGACAGAATCCGGCGCCCCAACCGGGACTAGAACCCGGTGTGCCGGCGCCTCTAGGTGGAGGATTAGCCTATTGAGCAGGGGCGCCGGCCTAGGTTATCCTTAATGTGAGCTGTGCCACGACATTCCCCCGAGCACTGCCCTGAGATTTGCCCCGTACGTTTGTGAAGGTTGATTGCATCCACGGGGCCTTTCCCGGACGTGAACATGAAGCTATGACGTAGCAGTGTGGCAGCTCGTGGGCACCCAGCGTCCTGTCCAGTGTGCTTGTGGCTGCCGGCTGCCATCCCACAAACAGCTCCTCACAACCTGTTGATTTCAGACATGCCCCGCTCTAGATAAGAAAGCAGAAGCAAACCTTCCTTTGTCTTTTTCAAGAGAACTACTCGGTAAAGAGCAATGGCATTCTGGCGAACTAGGGGGCTGGGCTTTAAAATGCATTCTTCACTTCTCCAAGCTTTTGGCAGAAGTATAAATGAGTACCACCACTTTGGAAAGCCATTCGCTAGTCGCTAATAAAGCCTCAAAGATGTTGATTAAGCAGCCTCATGCTTGTGCCCGGGGAAATGAGTGCACCTGTCCACCTACACACAGTGCACAGCGGCTTTGCACACAATCGCCAAGAGAATGGAAGCAACCCCCATGTCCATCAGCACCAGAATGGGACACAAACCGTGATATTCACATTCAGAGTACCACTGAGCCACGGAGAACGAAAGCCGGAAATACACAACCATGTGGCTACATCTCATGGATGCAAAAGAGAACAGCAGCTTAAGCCTCTGCCTGTGGCACTGGCATCCCATATGAATGCCAGTTCATGTCCCAGTTGCTGTACTTCCAATCCAGCTCCCTGCTAATGCACCTGGGAAAGCAGAGAAAGATGGCCCAAATTTTTGGACACCTGCACTCGCATGGGAGACCCAGAAGAAGCTCTTGGCTCCTGGCTTTGGATTGGCCCAGCTCCAGCTGTTGTGTGGCCATTTGGGGAGTGAATCAGCAGATGGAAGACATTTCTCTCTCTCTCTCTCTCTCCCTCTCTCTGTAGCTCTGCCACTCAAATAAACAAATAAATCTTTTTTAAAAGAGAGAACATTCAGTGTTGTATTTGTTTGAAGTTTTAACAACAGTGAGTTTATGATGATAGAGGAAGAAGAGCGAATCTTGGGGAGTATGGATAAGGAGAGGGCAGGAGAGCCATGGGGTGCAGGGATGTTTGCATCTTTCTTTGTGCGGTGGCTGCACACATCCTATTTCAGCACTTGGTGGCATGTAAATTATATCTTTATAGAAAAATAAATAAAAAGGAAAACAGGCAGTTCCCTCTCCTTGGTAGGGTTGTCTTGGAGGGGCTGCAGAAAAGAACCTGAGAGTGGCACGGTCACGCCCTCAGCCCTCTAACAGCCAATCACTGGCACTTGTGCTGACGTGTGTGTGTGTGTGTGTGTGTGTGTGCTGGGCAGTGCCCGCCAGTTGCCCCGCCCACAGCTCAGTCAACTCCCACGCTCTGAGCCAGGGCCTGAGAGCCGATTCCACCTGGAGGAGAGGGACTGAGATCTCTCAGGCTCCCCAGCGTGGAGGCGCTCCCGCGATGCGGATTCTGATCCTGTAGGGCTGAGGCCAGGCCTGAGAGTCTGTGCTCCGGTCAGCTCCCGGGGGTGGGGGTGGGAGCTGCTGGGCCTGCCAGGTGGACTTTGGAGTGTCGGAGCTCCAGAGGCTAGCAGTCCAGGGTGCCGGTCTTGGCTTTACCACCTCTGAGCTCTGCAATCTTTGCCAAAGCGCTGACCTCTGGCAGAGGCTGGGGGCTGGGAAGGGTGAGCCAGCCATCTCGCAGACTAGTGCAGATTAAACGGAACAGCAGAATAAAGTGCTGAGTGCAGAGCCAGGCCTGTGGCTCGCGCTCCTTAATCAGTAACCCTTATGTATGATCTAACCTGAGTGTGGCACCTAGGCCTGTGGGTGTTTCTCTCCCTGCTCTTCAGTCCACACTCCCAGCCCTGAAGGCACCCCCTATTTCCTCTTCACTACTTCTCCCACCTCACCCCTCCCCCACAGTCTATCACAGCTGGGAGTCAGGCAGAAGCCCCGCAGAGGGGCAGAGGTGTCTGGAAGTGACGTCTCTGTTAGGGAAACATCTTCCCCACGTGGCTGGAGCTGGCGGGGCCAGACCGGCAAGGACAGAGGAGGCTGGTGGCACAGCCGCCACCCAGCTGCCCTCTTCGGAATCCGCCTGTGCTCTGCCCGCACCAGCCCTGCTGGGGGAAGGCATCTGTTTCTCAAGTAAATTCACCTGGCATCCGAGAGAGGCAAAGTAGCAGTGCGGGGCTCTGCACTACCTGTGACGTAATCGGCCTGGACTGGGTCCGGGCTCCGCTGCGGGGCGTCCTCTTGAGTTGGGAGGTGGAGGAGCCACATGGTTGGGAGGGTTGATCCCATCTGAGGCTGTGGGAGCTCTAAGCTGCAGTTCGGTTCCATTCTAGAAAGGACTGCTGTGTTCAGGGAGGGCTCCGGAAACCAACTGCGTGAAAGGCACTCCCGGTGCCTACAGGGCACAGAAGCTGCCATGCCCTCAGCTCAAGGCTGGGACTGGGAGGATGCAGTCCGCTGAGAGCACAGAGGAGGGGGACGGATGGGGAAGGAGCCGTCGCCCGTCTTCCTAGAGGGCTCCCGGGACACCTGCTTCTGGGCATTTAGACCCTCAGATGGACTACGCTGCTACTGACTCCTGCTGGGTGTGTCATCAGTAGAATCTGGTGGGAAGTGACCCTGTGTGGCTTCCAAGGCTAAGTGGGACAAACCCTTGCAGAAGGGGCACGTGTCTGGCCTGGTGGTGGAGATGCCAGCTAAGGCGCCTGCATCCCATGGCAGAGTATCTGGGTTGGATTTCTGACTCTGGCTCCTGGGGTCAACTTCCTGCTAAGTGGAGAGCCTGGGGGTTGGGGGTGGGGATGGTTCAAGGGATTGGCTTCCCGCCCCTCCATGGGAGAGACATTTCCCTGAAAGCATATTAAGGCAGTGAATCTGCAGATGGGAGCTCTTTCTGTCTCTCTGCCTCTCGATTAATTAATTTCAAAAGCAAAACCGTCAACACTAAGAAACCTTGGAGCTTCTACCTTATGCTTCCAGAACAGCTGGTCTGGGAGACGCCAGCTGTCAGGTGAGAAGCCTGACCGCCCTGAGACCCCTTTACTGTGAGGAGGCCAACCGGAGCCGTGTGAAAACCGCTCATGAAGACAAGCGCCAGCCCGGTGGGCCACTGACAGGTGCATGAGACGCTGCACCGGGCTGCCCAGCCCCGCTGAGCTGCCCATGGGACAACTCCACCCTGGCTGCCTCCTGACCACAGCTGTGTGGCAGCCCGCCTGAGAACCACCCAGCTGGGCTCAGTCGACCCACGGCCCCTCCCACCGCCATGAGCTGTTGTTTTCCGCTGCTGCGATAACAGGCAGACAGAAAGGGGCCCACGCTGGGGAGGGGCACTCTGTGGGGAAGGGCCCACCAGAGCCAGCGGTTGAGGACTTGGGTATGGCCAGATGTTAGCAGAGGGCAGGAGGCCACTCAGAGGGTGGCTGGGGATGAGCCAGGACAGTAGGCAGTGACCAGAGCCAGAGAGCGTGTTCATAGCCCCCTAAAGGAGCTGCCCCGGGGGGCTCTTCAGCTCTGTGTGCATTTGCAGTTTTGAGAGGCAGAGATGTGATGGTTCCCCGACACTCTCCAGGGCTGCAGCTGCTGTGGTCCTATGCTAAGACAAAGAACCCTGGCGAGGCTTGGTTACAGCCCACACAAATGGCTTCCCTGGTCCAGGGAGCGAGCAGAAAGGGTTAAGCACTCCCTGAGAGAGACACCCTGGATTCCAGGCAGCACCAGCCAGAACTGCTTTTTGTGTCTCCGCCCACCGTCGCTGGAGCTGCCGGATTCCATTTGGGATTTCATTTGTGCAAACTCATGCCCCAGCCTGAAGGCCTGAGCTGTCTTTTCACCTGAGCCCACTTCCACTTCAACCTTGGCTGGGGAAGCCAGAGGGAGAGCGACCCCACCCCGTGGCTGCTCTCCCCTCCTCCCATCCCCCCTCCTTGCCTTCCTAGCTCTCTGAGTCAGAAACCTAGCCCCCAAGTTCACAGGTAAAGGATATTTAGAGGTGGAGTCCCTGGGATTCGATGAGGAGAGTGGGGTAGTGACTTTCTAAGACCAGGAAGAAGGACCCATGCTGGTGCACTTGCTCCATCTCACCACGTGATGCCCTTGACCATGAGATGGCTCAGCCAGAAGCCCTTGGCAGAGGCCGAACAGGTGCCACTGTTGCGTCCTTGGACTTCCCAGCCTCCGGAACCATGACTCCAACAAACTTCTACTGAGCAAACCGAGTACATGGATGCCGGCCCCACCACTGTGGCCCGCTCCGCCACAGGTGCTCCGTGACTGCCTCCCTCTTTGGTGTGCTGCTCTTGTCCGTGCACCTGCCCTTGGGGCAGCAGACACAGAGTAAATGCTCCCCATCCGACGTGGCTCTCTCGGCCTCACGGTCTCTGGCCGTCACATTTCTTGAGTTCTCACCGTGCTAGGAATAAGCTTTCTCCTCGAACCCTCACGCAAACCCTGCATAGTGGGAGCAGATTACATTTGAGGGAACTGCGGTGGGGTGAGGGTGGTTTTCCCAAAGTTCTGAAGCCAGGAAGGGCCCCGGGTTGGAAGTTGAGGCCCTGCCCTGGCTCTCGGAGGAGCGTGTCCTAGAAAGAAGGACGGCAGGACAGGATGGAAGTGCATGAAACCGCCCACTGTTCTGGGGATGCAGACGAACCATTCCTTCCCTTTGTTTAGGCACAGCCTCTTTGGTTGGCATGGCTGCTGGCCTGTATCTGTTGCCATGAAGTCCAAGTATAAGTCCAAGTCCAAGTTTGTTTATTGGAAATAAACAAACATGACAAATATTTAAAATCAAAACAGAATATATTATATATATGCATATGTGATAGTGAATCTAACCAAGATATCGTTATTTACACCAATGTAGTCATAAAATAAGCTAGACCTTTTTAGCAGAGTGACAGCTCTTGAGGGTTCCAACAGCCCGGAGTGAGGATTATTTGCAAATGTTCCGAGTCTTACATACAGCAGATGTGCGACTCCAGTCACGTCCTTTGCTCTGTGCTTTAAGAAGTAGAAGCACAGACCAGACATTTGTGGCGCCACAGGCACCCAGTGACCCGATGCTTTCATGCCCCCAGCTCCCCTCTTACTAAGGACACTCCTCTCTGCGCCCCAGGGCTGGATGCACAAGACTTCGCCCATGGCTGAGAACAGCCAGTGGGAGCTGCTTTGGGACACGGAGCCACCAGGCAGGAAATACTGTGTCTAAGAGATGCTAACTTGAGGGGACCTGAACATTCAGAGAGACCTGAAGCTGGGTGGAGCGGGGATCTCTGTACTCTGGCTGGGGGGAAGCTGGGTCATCTGGCTCCTGGACGGGCTTTAAACACAGCCCCGCCGGTGTTCTCTGAGCTCCTTCTCTTTTCCTAGGCCCTGGGCTGAGTGATTGTACACACCGCCTCATCCCACCTCCCTACAACTCTGAGAAGTGTTTTTTTCTTTACCCAACTCCCCCAATGTGGAAAGGAAGCCTGGCTCTCTTGCTCAAGGTCAAGAGGAAGAACCAAGTCTCCAACACAGCCTGTTGGACTCCAAAGTCCACAGTTCAACCAATCAACCTTGTTGCTTTGCACAAGGTGACGAGACGTAGCCTGTCTGCCAGGTCAAGGTGAGAATGAAGTTCAAGTGGTTCTGGAGGATTCCAGAGAGCAATACCAAAGAGGTTATCCTTTTCCCCCAGGTCGCTGGGTTCCCATGGGAGAAGACAGAAAGGAATGTTTCCACCTGGGGGTGGGGGGTGGGGGGTGGGGGGTATGTATTTGGGTCAGTGTTGAAGTCACCGTTTGGGATGCCAGGTTGCATGCTGCATGCAGTGCCTGGGCTCCAGGGCTGGCTCTGTTCCCCGATTTCAGCTTCCTGCTAATGAGCGCCCTGAGAGGCAACAGGGAGGGCTTAAGTGCTTGAGTCCCTGCCGCCCTCGCGGGGGGACCCACAGTGAGTTCCTGGCTCTTGGCTTCTCCCTGGCCTGGTCTCAGGTGTTGTGGGCATTTGACGGAGTGAACCAGCAGATGGGAGACTCTCTCTTCTCTGTCTCTCAGTCTCTTTCTGTTCGCCTTTCAAATACATTAAATAAATCAATCTGTAGGTTTCTTCTGATGATTGATCCAAGATGAATTTGTCACAGAGCGGGAAGAGGCAGGAGGCTCTTTTTTTTTTTTTTTGACAGGCAGAGTAGACAGTGAGAGAGAGAGACAGAGAGAAAGGTCTTCCTTTTTGCCGTTGGTTCACCCTCCAATGGCCGCCGCGGCCGGCGCACCGCACTTATCCGATGGCAGGAGCCAGGTACTTCTCCTCGTCTCCCATGGGTTGCAGGGCCCAAGCACTTGGGCCATCCTCCACTGTACTCCCGGGCCACAGCAGAGAGCTGGCCTGGAAGAGGGGCAACCGGGACAGAATCCAGCGCCCCGACCGGGACTAGAACCCAGGGTGCCGGCGCCGCAAGGCGGAGGATTAACCTAGTGAGCCGCGGCGCCGGCAAGGAGGCTCTTCTTAAAACAGTACCAGGGAGGCAACTGAATTTGAACTTGGCTGGTAGGGGGTGGGGGTAACATCACTGGGAAGGAATAAGCCGCTTAGGCAGAGGGGAACAGAGGGAGGAGCGGTGATGTCCCGGAAAGTGCTCTCGAAGCTCAGAGGAACCGGGTGAGGGCTGCAGAGTTCTAGTTGTTCGCAAAGTCTTTTTGCTCCTTCCTCCTGGTATAAAAAGTTCACGGTGCGTAGCTGTGTGTTTAGCACCTGGCTGCCCAGGACAAGCTCCGCGTTGTCGGCCTCCCTTGCAGCTTGGTGTGGCTATGCACCTGCTTCTGCAGAAATTGGCCTGAGCTGGCCTTTGCGCTGTGCGCACCCCTGGGCTGGGAGAAGCCCCGGGAAGGCCGAGGTCTCCGCCCAGTGTGGGAGTGAATGTGGAGGGGCCGTTTGTCACTTACCCTCCCACGGCAGAAGTGGTTTCCCGAGCCACCACAGGCTTTCCCGCCACTTTTTTTTTCCCTTCATTTTGTTTCTTCCAGGCTGATTCCAAACTCAGGCTGGCTCTCCAATGGGAAAGAGCATTCGTCTCTTTCCCTGTGGAGCCTGCGAAAGCCTCCTTCTACCTTATTGGTTCTGATAGGTCACGTGCCCACCTTTGAACCAATCACTGTGATCCAGGAAACGTGACTACAGATTGGCTGAGTCCTAGACCTACTCTAGTCCCAGAAGGAGGGGTGACACTCTAGCCCCAGCCTGGGGTCAGCGAGTGGGGAGGATACGTTCCCAAAGAGGAATGGAAGAGAGGGTAGCTATGCTGAGGAGCCAACAAAATGTCCTCCCCAACAGTATTTGATGTTCTTCGTGCTAGAACTCTGCTTTCAGAAACAGCCTTGCCGGCTTACATATGCAGAGCACATGCTGAGAAACACCGCACCATAGAAATATCCGGAGTGTGTTATAGCCTCATAATTGCCCCTCTGGTTAGCCTTTGGAAAGGAGCCTTCAGAGTTAGGGACATTAGCAAAGAGGAAAAAAATCTCCAAATTAAATGGTTTGTTGAAAGATACCATTGCCTCTTCTTATTCTCTTCTGTTCTCCTAGACATCGTTATTCCCAAACAGACGGTGAATTTGCCAGATTTTATGTGTTTTCTATGAGAAAAGATAACAAGACCCCATACACTTCCCAAAGTTTCCTTCGCGAACTTTCCATTGCATCTCAATTGCCCCGTAGGCTCCTCAGCAGGAACTAGTGGGGCGTCTCCATTCTCCTCATCTCATAGATGGCACCCATGGGAACAGGGTGGTGCCCTTCCCCTCCTACCTGCTTTAGGGATTGGCGTCCAGCTAAGGAGCTAACAGAAAGAAGCAATACAGATACAGCAGTGGGGCTAGGTGGCCAGTACTGAAAACACTATGAGGGTGAGCCTGTGGCATGGTGGTTGGGACATAGTTTAGGATGCCTGCATTCCATATCAGAGTGCCTGGGTTCAAGTTCCAGCTCTGTTTCTGATTCCAGCTTCCTGCTAACGTGTACCATGCAAAGCAGCAGGTGATGGCTGAAGGGGTTGAGGCTCTGCCACCCACGTGGGACACCGCAGTTGAGTTCCGACCTCCCAGATTTGCCTGTCCCATCTGCTACTGTGATGAGCATGTTGGACATGAATGATTTGTTTGTCTCAGTCTCTGTGTCTCTCTCCCTCTCTGCCTTTCAGATAAAGAATAAGAAAAACAGAAAATGAAACTACATCCCAGGCGTGTATGAAATTATATCTTCATTGCTTCTGAAGAGTTACATGACAATAAAAGCACGTTCAAAAATATCCATCACCAAGAACTGTATTTAACAGACTCTATTTTAAAGTTTCTAAGAGATAAATCACAAAAAAGCATTCCTTCTAAATGTTCCACAATGCCTTTCTGTCTGTTTATTTTTAAATGTTTGTTTATTCATTTTTGTCTACTTGAAAGGCAGAGTGACTAGACAGAGAGAATGAGAGAAAGATGGAGAGAGAGAGAGAGAGAGAGAGAGAGAGAGAGAAACGGAGAGCTTCCATCCTCTGGCTTATTCCTCTAAGTGCCTGCAATAGCCAGGGCCAGTCCCGCTGCTCTGCTGCACTTCCCACCCAGCTTGCTGCTAATGAGCCTGGGAAGGCAGGGAAACCGATCCCAGTGCCTGGGGCTCTGCCGGCCACGTGGGGGATCTGGGTGGAGTTCCTGGCTCCTGGCTTTGGCCTCGCACAGACTTGGCTCTCATAGCCATTTGGGGAGTGAAGCGGTGGATGGAAGATCTCTTTCTCTCTCTCCCTTTTTCTCCATTGCTCTGCCTTTCAAACAAATAAATAAAGATATCTTAAAAAAAAAAAAAAAGTTCTTCCCCCAGAGTTGAAGACCATCCTGATTTCTAACACTATAAGTTCCTTTTACCTATTTTTGAACTTGATATATATAGAGATCATATGAACGTTGACAAGTCGTTTCTTTTGCTCACCACTGTGTGTGTGAGATATATTTATTGATACCAATGAGCACAGCTGTAATTCAACATTTCATTTCTTTTATTTATTTATTTTTAAAGATTTATTTATTTATTTGAAAGACAGAGTTACAAAGAGGCAGAAGCAGAGGCAGAGGCAGAGAGAGGTCTTCCATCTGCTGGTTCACTCCCCAGATGGTCATAGCAGCAAGAGCTGCGCTGATCCAAAGCCAGGAGCCAGGAGCTTCTTCTGGGTCTCTCACGCAGATGCAGGGGCCCAAGAACTTGGGCCATCTTCTACAGCTTTCCCAGGCCATAGCAGAGAGCTGGATTGGAAGTAGAGCAGCTAGGTCTTGAACCGACGACCATATAGGATGCTGGCACTGCAGGCAGCGGCTTTACCTGCTACACCACAGTGCCAGCCCCCCCCACCCCCCGCCCCATCAGGCTTGCATGTGGGCAAGAATCAAGGTGACTTTGATGGCCGTGGCATCAACTTCAAGAGCAGTTTCCAAGCAAGGAAGGCCTCTTAATGTGCCGCCTCATGGAACCTGCGCCTCACACTGGCATTAGAAGGAAAATCCATTGACCCAGTTGCTGTGGCGGGCTGTTGTTAGGGTAGGGAGAGGCCAGGTCTATCCTTTAGAGTTCTGCAGCGGGAGGTAGTCCCAGCAATTTCCTCTGCAGATCTCATGCACCAGGGAAGAGGTGATTCTGCACCCCTGGGCCCCAGAAATGACTAGAGTGGAAAGTGAGTACTTGGCGACTGAAAGCAGAAACAAAGACAAAAACAAAAAGAGCACAGAGGGCTGTGCACCCATCTAAGAGAGACAGCCGGGCAGGGGTTGCCTGCAGCGCTGGCATCCCATAGCAAAGTGCAGCTGTCCTACTTCTGATCCTGCTTCCTGCTAATGCACCTGGGAAAGCAGTGGAAGATAGACCAAGTGTTGGGGCCCCTGCCACCCTTATGGGAGACCAGGATGGAGTTCCTGGCCCACCCCTGGTCATTGTAGCCCTCTGGAGGGTAAACCAGCTGGTGGAAAATCTCTCTGTCTCTGCTCCTCCCTCTTTCTCTGTAACTCTGCCTTTCAAATAAATAGAGAAATTAATCTTTTTAAATGTATAAATAAATAAGTAAATAAATAAGAGAGAGAGATGTGCATGGGGAATAATGGGAAAATCGCACTTGGTGGGGGTGGGGTCAGGCCCCACGCTGCAGCTCCTGTCAATCTGGTAGCTTGGCTGCAGCACGTGGAGCGCCTTCTTTTTCTAAATGTGTGTGTGAGTTTCCCAGGGCCCTTGTAACAAGTTACCATGAACTGGGTGGCTTAACACAGGAATCCGTGCCTTCCCAAGTCTGGAGGGAGATGTCTGAGAGCTGGGGTCAGCAGGGCGGTGCCCCCTCTGCAGGCTCCAGGGGTGGGTCTTTCCCAGACCCCCAGGGGGCCTCTGGACTTGCAGCAATCCTGGTGCTGCCTGGCGGCCGCCTGGCCTTTTCCTCTGAGTGCCCGCCCTGTGTGCGCTCCTATTACCAGGATCCCAGGCATTGTATTTAGTTCCCATCCTAATCCAGCACGACCTGGTGTTAACTGATTCCAACTGCAAAGACGCCACTTCCAGTTAGCTCAGGCTCCGCGGCTCCAGGTGGACACACACTTAGGGGTGGGGCACTCCCTGCTGTTCAACTCACTCTAGTGGATTGGGTTTCACACCAGAGGGCACTGCTCCTTTAAGGCTCTCACCACCACATACTGGTCCCCAAGTCTGACATTTCCTTGGGTGCTGTCTCCGTGGAAGGAATGGAAGATAGGTATTGCAATCAGGTTATGAATTTTTAGTGCACGATGGGCCGCACTGCCCTGCAAACCAGAGCCAGTCTGATACCAGAACCCACAAGATGGGTCTGGGTCTATGGCAGCAAGCCTGCAGCGCTGGCGGGTTGGCCAAGGGTCAGACCCTGGTTTGACCTTTTCCCTATCTGGGCAACATTCTGCCTGGGTCTCAAAAAAAAAAAAAAAAAAAAAAAACCAAAAAACAAAAACAAAACAAAAACAAAACAAAAAAACCAGAGTAGATGAGAAAAGGACTGTTCTGTAAGGGCCTGGCACTGAAAGTGAACAAGTGGAGCTGGATTCTTAGCTTGGTGGCCGGTGCTGCCTAGGCCCTGACTACATGTTCTTACTGCTCCCGGACGGCTTCCTGGAGGAAGCGGGTATAGGAAAGGCAGACTTTTAATAGAACCTTCTTTTTCCTCTGCTTTGCCCACCCCCCCTTCCTACCCTGATCCATGGGAAGCCAGGCTGGAATAGAAAACCCCGGAGCAGCGATATGGCCCTGCTGAACAATCACAGCTTTGTTCTGGTGCCAAGGCCACGGTGAAGGCTCTCAGTTCCGCTCCTCTCAGGGCCGGTCCCCTCCCTGAGGCTCCGAGGCCACGTGCAGACAGAGGTCCCGGGACCCTGCCTGTCCACTCACCCGGAACACCCGGGCGGACCCAGGCCTCAGACCGGGGTCACTGCCCTGCCATGCCTACTAACAGCTGGACGCCCAGCCCCAGCTCTGTCGTCCCTTAGACCGGAGATGGCCAGGCTGGGGCACTCGAGGCCCGAGCAGGTTCCTGAGGCTGCAAATCAGGCCATGCCAGGATCACCCCAGGAAGAGGATTTAGGCTTCTGTCTGCAGGATCTGGCGCCCTGGCTTCCTCTGGGGGACAGCAAATAGGACCGGCTTCTCCCGAGTGACGCGGAGCTGGCCAGGGGCCAAACTGCTATTGATTTTTCTTGTCAGGCCCGGGGCTGAGACAAGAGACTGCTCTCTGCTGCAACTGTGTGGGCCAGCTCAGGCGAGAATGAAGGGGCTTGGTGACCCGCAAGAGGCTCCTTGGCCAGGGGCCTGCAGGCTGAGGATGGTGGGGGTGGGGCAGGTGTCAGGAGCGGAGTCAGATTGCAGCCTCGGCCACCTCGCCCTGCCCTCGAGGTGCACTGTGCACCAGAGGGGGACTGTGAAGAGCTGGCCCTGCTACTCCCCAGCAAAGCATCCAGGGGTTTCTGTCTTTATAGTTAGCAAAAATATCCTTTATCATCTAGCTTTGCAGTAGGGAGGGGTGGGACACCTGCTGCTGGGGGGGGGGATGGGAGCAGGCTCTGGGTTCAGGAGCCCATGGCAGGGGAACACATGGGGGCCTGCCGAGGCTGTGTGTAGGCATTTAGAAGTGACCAGGTGAGAGACGGCCTGCCCCCAGCCTTGCCAGCTCCACCTTGGGGATGCCCTGTGACACCACGGGTGAGTCGTGATTTCTCAGGCTCCGAGACACTCTGGGCCAGAAAGAGGGGGTCCTGCAGGGGGCCAGCCCCTGCCTGCCATGTTCTCCCCTCTGGTTCTACCTGGCCTTGTCCTGAACAGCAAAGCAGCTCTGTTGGAGCCGGCACTGTGGCATAGAAGGCTAAGGTTCCACCTGCGGCGCTGGCATCCCATATGGGCACTGGTTTGAGTCCTGGCTGCTCTACTTCTGATCCAGCTCTCTGCTATGGCCTGGGAAAGCAGTAGAAGATGGTCCAAGTCCTTGGGCCCCTGTACCCATGTGGGAGGCCCGGAAGAAACTCCTGGCTCCTGGCTTCAGATCGGCCCAGCTCTGGCTGTTGTGGCCATTTGGGGAGCAAACTAGTGGATGGAAGACTCCTTTCTCCCTACCTCTCCCTCTCTCTGTAACTTTGCCTCTCAAATAAATAAATAAATCTTAAAAAAAAAAAAAAAGGCAGCTCCGTTGCTCAGCCTGGCTGGCTTGTGAACGCTCCAGCCTGTGTATCCACACTCCAGCCAACAGATGCTCAACTCTCAGCCTTGGCTGTGCATGGATGGGTATGCTTGGTCCCCCAAGAGAGAAAGAAGGCCAGAGGGCTCCCACACCTCCGGAAACAGGCTCAGAGCCACTTGGCCAGGGACCCAGGGCTTCCATGTCCCCAGAAGAGAGTGTAGATTAGAAGGAGGAAGGCACGGAGCCCCATGGGCACAACACCTGGGTCCCCTCGATTCAGTGCACTCCTGCCCCTGGGGGAGGCCCCAAGGAGGGGCCACAGGGATTTTCGGAAACAGGAGTCGGGGGCAAGACCTTTCCTGTCGGGTCCAGAGGCTGCTCCCCTTGGGACACCAATACTGGGAGATGCCCTCTGGCGCCAGGTTGGGGACCACGCTGGCACGGCCAGCAGCAGGACTCCTGAGGTTTTGGGGCGCTGCGGCTTTGAGTTCCATTCCTCCTGGGGACGGGCGGGAGCCCGCAGAGTACCAGGGAGGTATTCTGGAGTACCTCCAGCACGCGTGCGGCTGCAGCACGGAGCCTGGCCCGTGCCTTCATCCTTGCCTCCCTCCCCCCCAGCCCCCGGCCCCCGCGGGGTCTCCTCCGCCTTCCGGCCGCGCGTTTTCTGCTGTTTCCTGCTCCGGCCCTGGCAGGCCCTGGAGTGTCGCGTCCGTATTCGTGTGTGCTCTTTTGTCCGCCGAGTTTCTTCCTACCACCCTGAGCTGGCAGCCACGAGCCTGCGAGATGAAGCTCCTGCCCCTTCACAAAAAGCTCCGTCATGTTCCACTTTGAAAAGGCCTTTGTAGCCTCGTTCTCTCTCCCTCCCACCCACCTCCCTTGCGTTTGCGCCCCAATACCCACCGTCCAGCAGCCCTGGTGTGCCTGCAGTGCCTACCATGAAGTTGCCTGTTATATAACCGTCTCATGGCCCCGCCGCCCAGCACCTAAGAGTCTGTTGCTATAACTACAAAGGCTCAGCCACTCTCTCTCCCTTTCCATCACGCCTTCTCCAAACCTCCCAAGTGAGGACTCGGACGCGTTGGCCACTAGCTGGATGTTTAACCGCGAGGTTGGGGCCGAGCCCCCAGATCGTTTATAGAGGGCCCTGGGGTTCTTGTCATCTCTGCATCTGGAATCACAGATGTCCGAAACTTCCAGACTTCCCTCTCCTGAAGACCAAGCCCTACCAAAAGCGTGGTTATTAGGGTGGAAGGAGAGAGGATCTGTAATTTTGGACTGGCCAGGGGATTGTATGTTCAGCGTGTTGTTCCTGCTATGCCTTGAGTTTCTGATTTGAACCTCTGATCTGCAACTCTGTGGGAACCAGGCTGTGTAGGAGAGGGGTGCAGGGGGCCTGGTGCCTGGGTAAGAGTGATTAAGGCCGGCGCTGCAGCTTAACAGGCTAATCCTCCGCCTAGCGGCGCCGGCACACCGGGTTCTAGTCCCGGTCGAGGCGCTGGATTCTGTCCCGGTTGCCCCTCTTCCAGGCCAGCTCTCTGCTGTGGCCAGGGAGTGCAGTGGAGGATGGCCCAAGTGCTTGGGCCCTGCACCCCATGGGAGACCAGGAGAAGCACCTGGCTCCTGCCTTCGGATCGGCGTTGGTGAACCAACGGCAAAAGGAAGACCTTTCTCTCTCTCTCTCTCTGTCCACTCTGCCTGGAAAAAAAAAAAAAAAGAGTGATTAAGACTGGGGCTGGCTCTGTGGTGTAGAAAGTTAAGCTTCCACCTGCAGCGCTGACATCCCATATGGGTGTTGGTTCAAGTCCTGGCTCTCTGCTAATGCTCCTGGGAAAGCAGCAGAAGATGGCCCAAGTGCTTGGGCCCCTACCCCCACATGGAAGACCCGGAAGAAGCTCCTGCCTCCTAGCTTCAGCCTGGCCCAGTCCTGGCTTTGGCTTTTGCAGCCATTTAAAATCTCTCTCTCAGTCTCTCCCTCTCTCTGTAACTTTGTGTCTCAAATAAATTTTTACAAAAAGAGAGAGAGAGAGAGATTAAGACTGACTGACAGGAGGCCAGGTCTATAAGCGATTGGGTTGATCCTGCTTCAGGAACCAGGAATTCGATCGCCAATTCCATTCCTGTTGCTACCACTTGACCCAGCTCACCAGCGTCTATGCTGGGGAATGTCGCAGTGGCTGCTGGGAGACAGCTGCACCTTCCCCTCCAGGATTCCTTCTCCTCTTCTTATTTGGAGAACCCCAGTTTGGTTGCAGATGACAGCAGGCCACACTGAAAACTCTCTCTCCACCAAGCCTCTCTCAGAGGTTAGTGTTTGTGTTAGTTATCCAGAGCACCATAGCTGACCACACACATAATACGCATTTGTGGGGGCAGGCACAGCCGTTAGAGTGCTGTCTGGGACATCTGTCTCCCAAACCAGAGTGCTTGGCACAAGTCCTGGTTCTCCTTTGACTCCAGCTTCCTGCTAATGTGCACCCGGGAGGCAGCGGTTGGTGGCACAAATGCCTGGGCTCCTGCCACTCATGTAGGAAATCCAGATGGAGTTCCTGGCTTCAGCCTGGCCCAGTTCCACCTGTTGCGGTCATTTGGGGAGCTGGGAGATTCTTCTCTCTCTCTCTCTGTCACTCTGCCTTTCAAATCAATGGATATATCTTTTAAAAATGAACAAATAAGTAAGATGTGCAGGCAATAGAGAGAGTCTCTAGCAACAGAGAGGTTTGGGGTGTGATTGCTTTGCCACGCTCTGCGGGCTGAAAGTGGGCTGTCTCCGACCACCGTGCCACCTGCTCTTGTCTGAGCTCCTGGCCCTCCGTGCCCAGGCTTAGCAATTCCAGGGAACAATAGCCCAGGCTCTCCTTTCTAGCATGAGCCCACGTGAGCTGAGTCTTCCATCTCTCACAACCCAAAGAGAATATTCTAATACAGTAGGCGCCCATAAATAGTTGATGAGCAGGTTTAAAGGAAGTGCTGAAGAATTGATAAGCAATTTTAGAACTCCGAAGGCTCGGGAGCCTGGAAATAACACCCAGGGGCTGGCAAACTTGCTTCTGTCAACAGCCAGCTCGTAAATATTTTAGACTCTGGGGACCACACGGTCCCTGCTGTGACTAATCAGCTGTGCTACCGAGGGCAGCTGCGGACGGTCCGGAAATGAGCATGGCGGTGTCTCAATAAAACTTTATTTAGATTGAAGATCAGGCAGCCAGTGAGGTATGTCTCACAGGTCATAGTTCGTTGACATGGGCAATGTGGGAAGAACTGTTACCTATGTCACACATAAAAGAAAAACCGGAACAGATTGGTGACCTTGGTGGATACGGTGGCAAGGCTAGGTTATGTCTCCTTCCCCAGGCCCCCCCAGAGCTGTGCGCTGCCCCCAAAAGTGTAATAGGAGGGGAACTGCGTCTGGAAGGTTCCCTAGGGTAGCAGGGGAAAGGACCCCCTTGCTGCAGGGAGAAACGCAAGGCGAGGGGAGAGTCCTGGAGTGGAAGCCTCCGGAGGGCAGGAACCAGGTCCCCAGGCTGTCCCAGGGCCCTGCAAGACCCGGAGTGGCCACTGCCAGGCAGGGGCCCGGCCCACACGCAGCTGAGATCCCAAGAGCTGCCTCACATGAAGGCTCACTTATCTTCAGGCCGCTAAAGACTCCGCTTCCTCCGCTGAGCTGCAGGCAGGAAGGGCGACTCTGTCCTGTGTAATCTTTTCAAGTGACTTTGGAAAGGGCTTTGCATGCATTAAACCCTGGGCTGGCGGCGTCTTAAGCCTTGTTCAGAGGCAATGTTAGGCAGCTACTGCCAGCAGGGCCCGTGCGCCACTGGGGGAAAGTCGGATGAGGGATTATTTCCCATCCGTGGATCCTTGGAGGGGCAGAGCCCAGGGCTGCCCCATTCGAGACCAGGTCCATCAGGTTGGCAGAAAATCCCAAGAGCTCCTCCTCCTTCAGGCAAAGGGTGGCCCTGCAGCCAGGAGCACAGATCTGAGTCCCCGGTTTGCAACCCCACCACCGTCCTCTATCAGCTGTGTGACCCTGAGCAGGTCACATTCCCTCTCTGTGCCTGTTCCCTTCTCTCTGTGTTGGAACACGGCGGGTAGATCCTGAAGTCGGCTGGAAGTCATGTACTGTCTAAAACCACCCTTGAAAATGTCTTAAATTGCCATGAAATTTAGTCTCTGTGATTTTGTGCAATGGACAGCATCCTGCAGGATTCTCCAGGCCAACAGAAGGGCCCAATGGGCAAATCTGGGAGCAAACGGCCGAGAAGTGCAGTCGTTCTGCCTTCCAGGTAATTGGCAACCTGCAGGCCACGCGGGGCTGCGGGGCGCAGTAGGGCGAAGCTCTCCCAGGGCTTCTAGCTCGCTGTGGGGCCCTTTCTCTGGTCTGATTTCATAGTTCCCGCAGTTGTCATAAATGCTAATCATCACTCTGTTTGTGATTAGAGAGATCAAAGAGATGGTGGCCTTGAACAGGGCTGGGGTCAGGCGGGGGTGAGGGCTGGGGGAGTCAAGAAACTTGCAAAGCCTGCAGACAGCTGTCCTGCAGATTCAAGGAGATACCGTACAATGTGTGGGGCCGTGCATGGTGCAAAGTAAATGCTCAACCAAGGATGCTGGGTGCTAGGGTCGGGCATTCAGCCTGCATCCTGTGTCGGGGCCGTGGGTTTCATCTCTGTCTCTGACTCCTGGCTCCAGCTTCCCGCTGATGCAGACCCTGGGCGGTAGTGTTGAAGGCCCACGTGATAGAGTTTCTGTCACCCACGCGGGAGACCTGGATTGAGTTCTCAGCCCAGCCCCAGCCATGTGGGCATCTGCTAAGCGAACTAGAGAATGGAAGCGATCTCTCTCTCTCTCTCTCTCTCCCTCTCTTTTTCTCTCTGCCTCTCAAATAAGTAAGTAAGTAACTAACATTTTTAAGGAAAGGGCAGATTGTGGTCTAACATTATTGCTGTTTGGGTGACTTTGTGTCCTTCGTGGAGGGGCAGGGTGTAGCCTATGATGCCGGCACTCTACCCAGCACCCTGACGCCCTTTGCTGTCTTCAGAAACGTGGCTTTTGGTGTGCACTCAAGCCTCTAGCTCATTCCTGCACCTGTTGGGGCTGCCCTCCAGCTGCTGGGGCTGCTTAGCAGCCTGTGTCAGGGAGCCCCGGGGAAGGGCCTAGGGGTTTATGGTCCACCCAGCTCCCTTGCACCCCTGCAAAGCGGAGCCAACGGCACCCTCCATACCATGGGCCCCTGGGTCCTGCTGTAAGTCGCAGTCTGCTGCTGGGGCCCCGGGGTGCGACAGAGAGGGGATGGGATCCTCCATGCCAAGGAGGGGGAGGAGGAGAAGGAGGAGGAGGAGGAGGAGCAGGGAGAGAAGAAAGAAAGGCTGGGAAAGAAGGGGGAGGGCGACCAGACAGGGCTGGCGGCAGAGGCAGCTTCAGGAATCAAGTGCACGACCTGGCCTCGAGCAGCAGAGAGACTGAGCACTGAGAGTTCAAGGGGCTCGCCTGAGGACCAAGCACAGGCAGCGGGACATAGATGGGAGCAAGAGGGAGGGGCGTGCACCTGCCCCTCCCCCAACCCCACTGCCCCATCCCTGGCTCACATCTGCTGCAGCCTCCGGCCCCTCCCTCTCTGCCCTGCCCTGCAGGCTCATCTCTGGGACACTGCTCCCACACACCTGGGACACCCGGCTCACCTCCACCGCCATGCCCTTGTCAGCCCAGACAACAGAGGGGTCGAGGAGGGCCTCTATACTGCCTTCGCCACAAAGGCTTGGGCAGAGATGGCAGAGATCCTGTGCCCCATGTGCCGCATAGCTTGATTTGCACGGGTGAACCTCCGGATGGTTCACAGGTTCTGATTTGGGCTGGGTGGGCCTGAGAATCTGCATTTTGAATAAGCGCCCAGGTGATGCAGGCTCTGCTCATCCGCGGACACCGCACTTTGCAAAGCAGGTTCTAAGAATGTGCCTATGGTTGCATTGTCCTCTCCTCCCAGAACACCCCTCTCTCCCTCCCCATCCTTTAAGGTTCAGCTCGCGCGTCACTCAACCCACCGCCTTGAGTCTCCCCTTCTTTTCAGTGGGGAGATACCTCCTGCCAACGTGAGTTCTTCTGCGCCTCTTGTAACATAGCATGCATGCGCTTTCACAGCTCTGGGTGGTGAGCTCCTTAAGGGGCTTTGTCTGCATTTTGTAATGTTCGGGACACTCTCTGGTCCCTGGCACAGCATCACAAAAGCGCCTGTGTACCTGCCAGGCACTGGGCTCAGCCCCCTGGGGGGGCCTTATCTCAATAATCCTCAAATAGTCTCGGGAGGTAAGCATTTGTGTCCAGAGGCTCAGAGAAGTAAGAGGAGTTGTCTGTGGTCACCTTGCTAATGGGTGGCCAGACCCACTGAATCTGTCAGTCAGCTGTCAGCCCCAGGTCTTATTCATTCTGTATTTGTTGAATGAGTGGAAAAGGTAAATAAATGGATGGATGGATGAATGGGTGGGTGGATGATGGATGGGTGGATGGATGGGTGGGTGGGTGGATGATGGATGGGTGGATGGATGGGTAGATGGATGAGTGGGTGGGTGGCTGGGTGGATGGTGGGCGGATGGACTTTTCCGATGAAAGAACAGATTCAGTGTAAAATCCTCCAACTTAGAGCCTGGGAATCCACATGCTTTGATTCAGGATGGAGCTGCCTCTTCTAATCTCTGTCCTTCCAATCCCAAGATTTCCGTGAAATCTCATTCATAATTGAGGTCCCACCCACAAAGAGCAGGAAACGAACATACTCAGCCCCAGCCACTGTGCTGTGCCAGCGCCTCGGGTGTAGTCCCTGCCTGGCATCTCCTCTGCCACCAAGTAGAATCTCCTCCCCGGGTTTGCAGGGAGCACTCCCTCCCCCGGGTTTGCGGGGAGCACTCCCTGCCTCCGGGGGGCGGGTGCTGGAACGCAAAGCTGCCTTTCAGAAAAGCGCAGCGGCGGACGTGCACGCAGGCAGCTGTTGGCCTTTATTTCACTGGAGCAGCTTATCTCAGATCATCTCCTCAATCACAGGCTCTTAAACAGCTTCTGACAATCAATTCATATCCCTGCCGCTGCCGCCACCGCTGCGGGGAGGTGGAAGGCGAGAGTTACCGTATTTGCTTGTGTATAAGCAGCAAGGAGCCCAGGAGTAGCAGCTGGTGCTCAGTCGGCCTCGGGGAGCGCCAGGGACCCTAGAGACTGCTGTTAGTGCCTCCTCCTCTTAAACTTCCCCACGCTCCCCCCTCCCCCTGCCATTCATCCTGGTCAGCACCCTGCAACCCCACTGCGTACCTAGAACATACCGTATTCCTCCACGCCTCAGGGCTTCTGTGCTTGCTGTTCCTGTTGGCTGGAAAGCTCTTTCAGAGACTTTTGTGAGTGTATGTGTAACAGTATGTGTGAGTGTGTGTGAATGTGCATGTATGCATGAGCATGTGAGTGTGTGTTTAGTGTGTGAGTGTGAGAGTGAGTGGTGTATGAGTATGTGTGAGAGTGAATGTGTGTGAGTGAGGGGCCCGTGCTGTGCTGCAGTGGGTTAAAGCCCCGGCCTGCAGTGCCGGCATCCCGTATGGGCGCCAGTTCAAGTCTCAGCTGCTCCTCTTCCCATCCAGCTCCCTGTTAATGCTCCTGGGAGAGCAAGCAGAGGATGGCCTTGGACCCCTGCACCCATGTGGTTGACCCAGAAGAAGCTCCTGGCTCCTGGCTTTGGATCAGCTCAGCTCCAGCTGCTGTGTGGCCATTTGGGGAGTGAACCAGCAGATGGAAGATATTTTTCTCTGTCTCTGCCTCTACCTTTCTCTGTAACTCTTTCAAATAAATAAAAATAAATCTTAAAAAAAAAAAGTGTGCGTGAGTGTGTGACAGTGAGTCTGTGTGTATGGGTGTGTGTTAACGTGTGTGAGTGTGTGCATGCATTAGTCCGCATTCCTCCCCACCCCCGGCCCCCCAGACAGGAGCTGCTGGGGCGGAGGAGCTTGTCTGTCTCACCTGGTACACAGAGGGGGCTCCTTCTGGCTGGCTGAATGCACAATGCAGAGCCCGGCTCTGATTTCCACTGTGATGGTAGGCATCTGAATAGGCTCAGAGAAGCCGAGCTCCCTGCCCCAAATCACACAGCACATGGGTGAACCCAGATGTGTGGTCACAGAGAGAGAACAGGTCTGTAGCTCAACTTCCTCCCCATCTCTGCCAGAAGGGATTGTGCCAGGGAAGCTAAGTGTGAGCCTTTGTTTTATTACTTTTAAAAAAGTATTATTTGGGGGCTGGAGCTCTGGCGTAGCAGGTAAAGCTGCTGCCTGCAGCGCTGGCATCCCATATGGGCACCAGTTCGAGTCCCGGCTGCTCCACTTCTGATCCAGCTCTCTGCTGTGGCCTGGGAAAGCAGTAGAAGACGGCCCAAGTCCTTGGGCCCCCGCACCTGCATGGGAGACCCAGAAGAAGCTCCTGGCTCCTGATTTTGGGTCAGCACAGCTCCGGCCACTGTGGCCAATTGAGAGTGAACCAGCGGATGGAAGATCTCTCTCTCTCTCTCTCTGCCTCTCCTTCTCTCTCTGTGTAACTCTGACTTTCAAATAAATAATAAAAATAAATCTTTAAAAATTATTATAATTTTTTAAATTTGAGAGATAGACACACACACAGAAGAAGAGAGGCAGAGGTCTCCCATCTGCTTGTTCACTCCCCAAGTGCCCATAACAATTGAGACAGGGCCCAGCTGAAGCTGAGAGCCAGGAGCTCAGCTCGGGTCTCCCTTGTGGGTGGCAGGGACCCAAGTACCTGAGCCATCACTGCTGGCCTCCCAGGGTCTCCATTAGCAGGAAGCTGGAGCTGTCTCCGGAGCCCAGGCACTGGAATGTGGTAAATGGGTGTTACCCATAGGCTAAGTGCCTGCTGCTTGTTTTGCTTCTTATCTCACTTCCTCATATGGTCAGGGCGGAGTGACTGCAGTAGCTCAGGTTTATTGCAGGCTGATCCTCTGCCTGCCACTAGGCTAATGGCTTCTACGCATGACCCTATTTAGTGCCCCTAGATCTTGTCCTCCTCATGTTGTGTGGAGGCATCAGAGATGGGGGAGGCAGGGCACCTGCCATCAGTCAGCCCGTTAGTGCCTCAGGTGGTTGCGGCTGCTGACAGGTGTGGCGCAGGGGCATGGGGGTGAACAGAGGGAGAAGGGAGCCTGGGCTTGGCTGCCTGCTCTCCTCCCTGTGTGATCTCCTCTTGCAGGGGGGCAGCGAGGATGGGGCAAGGTCAAGGAGAAAAGGGCTCAGCAAGTACGGGGCACATAGGAAGTGTGCTCAGACACAGAGCCCAGCAGGCCACGGCCCGGACCTGGGAATCACCTCCGCGTGGCAGGTGGCTTCCTTGTGTTCATTGTCACACCCCAGATCCCGTGCCTCTCACTCAGCCTCCAGGACACTCTGTCTGCTGACATGTAGTGAGTTTTCTGTAAATATTTGGGGAAAGCGTATCAGATGGAGGAAACAGCCTGGGCGGGCACCAAGGACTACAAGGAGGCAGGTGTACTGGGGAAAGAGGAGCTGCCTGAGTGGGAGTAGATGGACAGAGGAGCTGTGACAGGCAGCCTGGGATGTGCGGAGGAGCCAGGACTTGATGCATGGCTGAGAGGGCAGGGGGTCAGCCGCGAGTTCCCATCAGGGCTGAAGTAAGTGGCCCTGGCGGCTGTGTGGATGGAGGCCAGGAGCAAGGAAGGAGCAAGGCACAGGAGAACAGACAGCTATGGTCAGGCTGCTTCTCAAAAGCTTTCACTGCTGGCTCCAGATCAATGAGACAACTGCTAGGTCCCAGGAGGTCTGGGGCAGGGTCTGGGAGGCCCCAGCTGTGCTCAGGGTTAACCCTTCTGTGGCTAGACCGCAGCAGGCTGGAGGTTCAGAGGGAAGGAGCCAGAATGATTGGGGGTTGGGGAGAGCTGCAGACCCAGGCCGTGGACATTTTACCAAGAGATAAGGAAACTCGTGCAATATCTTAACAGGCATAACGGTCGCGCCTGGGCGTACACGCTGATGCCCTGTTGAGGTGGGGGGCTGGGGTGGTGGTGGGGGTGGAGAGTGGGAACAGATCTCTGAGAGGCTGCTCAGTTAGACCAGACAGGAGAGTTCGGTGACTGTTTGGGGGGCCCAGCTTGGTCAGCACTCTTGGGGGTGGCTGGAAGGGGTGTGGTCACCATGGTTGTGCCGGTTGCTTGGCTTCGCCTACTCATATCCACGCTTTCGGGAAAATTCCTCCTTCCACTCTGAGTCCGTCTGGTCCCAGGGGCTTGTTTCCTGGGTCTGGTTGATCTGGATTTCCTTCCACTGGCGAAGAGCACCGGATTCAGCAGTGAGATCGGGAACCTTGCTGGCCAGCAGTGAGAGTCAGCTCTGAGAATCCGACAGGACCCTCTTGGCAGAAAGAAGCCCTCTTCCTACCAGGACTGCGAAGCCACAGGTTCCAGACCCAGGGGGAACTTGTCTGAGACGGAAACTGACACAGAACAAAACAGGGCCCAGAGCCAGAGTTTCCTAAGAAAGCGCTTCAGCCCCTGGACCTGGCTGTGCCTGAAGCCAACACTGGAGTTTTGAGTTACTTGAGCCAATACGTTTGTTTTTTCCCAAAGTTGGGTCTTGTCTTACTGTAATCAGATTATTCTATCAGGGGAAGTAGGACTAGAGACACTGAGACAGAAGCCTATTTATATCTGCTGAAACCAAGGGGCCACAGAACGCCAGGTTGGGATGGCCATGCGCTCACCCACGCACAAACAGCACGGAGATAGAGACCGCAGAGAGGAGCCAAAAGGAGGCAGAGAAAGAGCAGACGGACAGAGTGCAGAAAAATGAGAAAGGGCTTCTCCCTCCCCCACCCCCACTGGGGGGGTCTTCCTGCCCCTGCTTTGGTCACACTTCCTGCCTTCGGTTCTTGCCCCCCCCTTCCTGGACTGGAGTTCATGTGAATGATTTCTCTTTCTTGCCCCCAAATAATTCACAGGCAGCCCCACGGTTGGAGAAGGGAGACGGGGAGGAGAAAGGGAGGAAGGGATCGGATGTGGGGTGAAGAGCGGGAGGGAGGCGCGGTCAGGGCTGGGGGTGACCCAGGCTTCAGGCCCGGAGGGACGTTTTCATGCACCTGTGGCCAAGCCTGCTACAAACACTGCAGATTCCTCTCTCCCCTTAAGTACATGGAACCCCAGGGTCCCGCCCTGTGTGGACACGGAGCCCATTGCTGGTTGCTCCTGGCTGACTTGGGACTGATGCTTCCTGGGGATTAAAGGTGCTCCTCTAATGGCTTGTACCCTAAGGTTAGCGTCCCTGAGGGCGCCATTCTCCCTCCCTCCTTCCCTCCTCACTCCCACCCTCACCCACCCGTCACCCCGCACTCCCCAGCCTCGCCCAGGCAGAACCTCTGTCCCTCAATCACTGGGCAAAGACCTCATTGCAGCTGCTGCTGGAGCACCCAGGCTGCCCATGGTGAGACCTGTGACTCTGCAGGTGGGGCAGGCCAGGGTGCTGGGGGGGTCGGGTGCTCCCAGGTGCAGCCCTGCACCAAGGCCAGCCGTGAGTGGAGGGCAAATACCCCATTTATTCATTCCTTGGGCAGGACACCCCAACACCAGTTCTTTTTTATTTCTTGTTTTAAGATTTATGTATTTATTTGAAAGTCAGAACTAGACAGAGAGAAGGAAAGGCAGAGAGAGAGAGAGAGAGAGAGAGGTCTTCCATCAGTTGGTTTGCTCTCCAATTGGCCAAAATGGCTGCAGCTTTGCCGATCGAAGCCAGGAGCCAGGAGCTTCTTCTGGGTCTCCCACATAGGTGCAGGGGCCCAAGGACTTAAGCCATCTTCAACTGCTTTCCCAGGCCATAGAGAGCTGGATTGGAAGTAGAACAGCCGGGTCTTGAACTGGCGCCCCATGGGATGCCAGCACTGCAGGCGGTGGCTTTACCCGCTACACCACAGCGCTGGCCCCAGACACCTGTTCTGTACTACCTGTCATCTCATGGTCTTGGGGAGTCCTGCACAAGTGAGACTGATACAGCCCTAGGTCCCACCATCGTCTTTCCCTACCTGTGCTCCTGTCTGTTGCACTCCAATCCATGCTACAGCCCAAGGGCTGGTCCTTTTTTATTTTTACTTGTTTATTGGGGGGGGGGGTGCACTCTCATTTGCTAGGTCACTCCCCAAATGCCTGCAATGGCTGGGGCTGGGTCAAACACAATCCAGGTATCCCACATGTGTGGCAGGAACCCAGTCCTATCTTCCAGGGTCTACATTAGCAGGAAACTGGAGTTGGGAACTAGAGCCAAGAATCAAATGCAGGCACTCCGATATGGGATGTGAGAGTTTTTTAAAGATTTATTTTTAAATTTATTTTAAAGGCAGAGTTACAGAGAGGAGAGATCTTCCATCCGCTGATTCACTCCCCAAATGGCTGCAATGCCTGGGGCTGGGCCAGGCCAAAGCCAGGAGCCAGAGCTTCTTCCAGGTCTCCCACACGAGTGGCAGAGACCCAATCTTCCATTGCTCTCCCAGGAGCATTAGCAGGGAGCTGGATCAGAAGTGACACAGACGGGACTAGAACTGGCACTCATATAGGATGCCAGCATGGCAGGCAGATGCTTAGCCTACTGCACCACAGCGCCAGCCCCAGGAGGTGAGAGTCTTGACTCCTAGACTAAATGCCTGCTTCCAAAATTAGTCATTTCCCACCTCCGTCTCTCATTGTTCTTAGGTGAAGTTCAAGCCTCCTGCAGATGGCAAAGACCCTGATGTCCCCCATTCTCAGCTCCAGCCTCAGCCCTTGTTGGAAGCTCTCCCCCTGTGCTGTTCCTGTCTCCTGGAATCCTCTCCCTCTTTCTCATCTCGCAGCCTCTTGGCCCAGCTGAGGCTGGCCTGCATTTTCAGACCCTGCAGAAGGCCTGGGGTTCGATCCCACGCCTCCCGGTACCCACAGCCGCCTGCTCTTACCCTCCTCATCGCAGAGGGCAGAGCTGCTTCCTCTTCAACCCTTCCGTGTGGGGCTGTGGTTTGCAGGCCTGGCTGCATATTAGAGGCATCTGGGAGTCTTTCCAGAACGGACATGCCTGGGCCCCACCACACACTGATCACATCGGACTTCCCGGAGTGCGGCCCAGCCTCACGTGCTTCGAAGCGGCCCAGGTGACTCCCACGTGCAGGCAGTAAAGGAGTACTTATCTCCCCTCCAGCCCCCCTGCCCACACATCGTAGGAGACCCCTGCTGACTGTGGGCTGTGAGTGTCAATGACAGCCCCAGGAGCCGCTCCGAGGGGAGGGTGAATAAATGAATGAATGAATGCAAGGCCCAGCCACATGCCTCTAGGAACTGGATTCTCCAAAGCTATGTCTGTCCCTGGAGATGTGCAATTGTCTCAGGGCAGCCTATCAGAGATGCGGTAGTCAGCAGCCAGCCCCAGGGGTGACCCTGGGTGGCCACGTGCAGCTGCCCCAGACTGGAAACTCAAGGGACTGGGGGGGGAGGGGCACGAAGGGGGAGGTGGGCTCTAAAGGGTCCTTTACTTTAGCAATGAATTTTCGGGGGAGGGAGATTTTTAAATCCCTTCTTTTTTTGGGGGGGGGGTACTGAGGAGCTGTCTGCAGCCTTAGCTAATTGCAGCTCTCGCAGCGCCTGGGTCTGCAACCCTCCCCTGCCAACGAAAATGTTCTGCAGAGTTCAACAGGGAGGCTGGAAAACCCTCTCCCCGCTTCCCGGGCGAGAATGAAAATATATGGTTTAATAAAAACAGCTGATTCAATTTCAAACAAGTGCCTCATCCCCACCTCTTAGGAGCTGCTGTGAAATCCAGGCTGGGAGGCGAAGGTGGGGAAGTGGGGGGTGGGGAGGGCACGGATCTCCGCTGAACTCCTTGTAGTCTGTCTGAGGTTTGCAGACAGAATGGAAGCAAAAATCTCGCTGTTGCCTCCACTCCCCCATGCTGCGTGTGAAGTAGATTCTGGATGGCGTTGCAGACCCCACCCCCACCCCCGCTGCGCTCCCCGGTGCCTCCCCGCCACGCAGGGGAATGGATGACAGAGCAGAGGCCTCTGCAGGACCCCAGCCCACTTCAGACTCCTGAGGGCTTCGTGGAGGGCGGGGGGCTGCCTCCCTTTGTCCCGTCTCCGTGGGCCATCAGAGCCGGGTGGCATTTGGAGCCGCCCTGTCCCAGCTGCCAGTTCCCTGGTTATCTGAATTGAAGAGGTCAGAGGTTAAGTGAGAGATCAGAGTCCCCCGGTCAGCGAAAGCAAAACAAATCCCCAGGGCCTTCAGCTGTGCGCAGGGGCGTGCGGGCCGTGCCCTCGGTACAGATGGCGGCCATTCGATCCGCAGCCCCGTCCTACTCCGTTACTCCGTCCCTTGATTGATTTTTCCCTCTTTAATCGAGTTAGGGGAATTTCATGGAGGGGAAGAGAAGGAATGGCTGGGCGTCTGGATACTGCTGGAGGCCAGCTCTGGTACTGGCCGAGCTGCGAGGGAGGGAGCCGGCAGTGAGTGTGGGCCTCAGTTTCCCTACTTTGGAGAGGTGGTTAAGTGCGAAGGGGTTTGAGAAGCGCGTCAACTTGTTCCGATAGGGGGCGCTGTGGCGGGCTTGTCACTGCGCCTCCATTAGCCGAGCCTGTCTCTCAGGAGGCAGAGTTGCAGGGTCGTCCCCGATGCTTGGCCGTGTGGGATGAGCCCTAACGGATTAGTGAGCTGAGATGATGCCTCTCCATGGGCAGCTCCTGTTTGAGAGCCAGGAAGACCCAGGTTTATCTTGGCTCTGAGAGTTCCCAGCCGTGTGACCTTGGCCTGAGTTTGCCAAGCCTCAGTTAGCTTATCTGCAATATGGGAGTACTTGACCCTCTGTTGTTATCCTTAGCACTCCGAGGCACCTGGAACCTGCACTTCCTCATCTAGGGGCTCCTCTGGTGGCAGGGCTGGGGGCCTTGGGGCCACCCCTTTCTTTATTAAATTGTGAGATTCTCAGGGGAAGGGGGACACACGACACTGGGACCAAGCAGCCCATGGCTGCTCAGCCCCATGTTCCCAATGTCCAGCTCACAGCCTCACCTCTATTAGACCTTCAGGAACTGAGCAAATGAATAAATGAACGAAGGGTGAAGAATGCTATGAGACTCTCTGCTGTGGCCAGGGAGTGCAGTGGAGGATGGCCCAAGTACTTGGGCCCTGCACCCAATGGGAGACCAGGAGAAGCACCTGGCTCCTGCCATCGGATCAGCGCGGTGCGCCGGCCGCAGCGTGCTGGCCACGGCGGCCATTGGAGGGTGAACCAACGGCAAAGGAAGACCTCTCTCTCTCTCTCTCACTGTCCACTCTGCCTGTCAAAAAAAAAAAAAAAAAAAAAAAAGAATGCTATGAGAGCGCGGGTTTGAGTCCCGGCTGCTCCACTTCTAATGCAGCCCCCTGCTAACGTGCCTGGGCATACAGTGGAAGATGGCCCAAGTGCTTGGGCCCCTGCATTCACGTGGGAGACTGTGAGGGAGCTCCCGGCTCTTGGGTTTGGTCTGGCCCAGCCCTGGCCATTGTGGCCTTGTGGGGAATTAACCAGCCTATGGAAGATCTCTTTCTTTGTGCCTCTCCCTCTTTCTGTATCACTCTGCTTTTCAAATAAATAAATAATAAAGTTTTTTTTTTTTAAAGGCATTCTGGGGTTTGGTGCTGTGGTATAGAGGCTTAAGCCTCTGCCTCTGGCACCAGCATCCCATATGGGTGCCAGTTTGAGTCCCAACTTCTCTGCTTCTGATCCAGCTCCCTGCTAATGCGCCTGGGAAAGCAGTGGGAGATGGCTCAATTGCTTGGGCCTCTATGCTCACATGAGAGACCTGGAAGAAGCTCCTGGCTCCTGGTTTCAGCCTGGCCCAGCTCTGGCTGTTGCAGCCATTTGGGGAGTGAACCAGCAGGTGGAAGATCTGTCTGCTTTCTCTCTCTCTCTCTCCCTCTGACTTTCAAGTAAACAAATAAATCTTAAAAAAAAAAAAAGCATATTCTGCAAAAGGGACTCTCAGGACTGATTGGGGCGGGCCTCGGATGCTGAGTGAGCTTCTATCCTGACAGCTGTCGGGAGCCATCAAAGGCCTTTGAGCTCGGACCAGGTTTTATGGAAAGACATTTCTGACACTTTCCTTGGTTATAAAATGGACTTTTCATAGCCTGTAATCCTGTTGGGTTCCTGTGAACTTAATGAGATATATATTGGCAGTTCTCAGTACAGTGCCTGCCTGTACTCACAGTACACCCCAATAAATGTCAGTTATTGCTCTGGGTTCTTAGAAGGCAGGGTGACTGGGGGGGGGGTGGAGGGAGGGAGGGAGAGAGGGAGAGAGGGAGGGAGAGAGAGATCTACCTGCTGGCTCACTCCCCATATGCCCGTAACAGCTAGGGCTGGGTCAGGCTGAAGCCATGAGTTGGGAACTCTGTCCGGGTCACCCGCAAGGGTGGCAGGGACCCAAGTACTTGAACTGTCACCTGCGGCTTCCCAGGGTGCACCAGCAGGAAACTAGATGGGGAGCAGAGTCCCTGGGGCTCCGACTGGCACTCTGACATGGAATGGAGGCATCCCAGTGGTGGCTTAACCGCAGTGGCCACACCCTGGTTCTTCTCTATGAGTATTTGTCACCAAAGGTGACTGTGAATAAGGAGGAGGAGCTTAGGCCAGAGTGAAGTGGTGACCGCGGGGTGGAGCTGCAGCTGGAGGGAAGGTGGGGGTGGAGGATGCTGGACTGTGTTGCCCAGACCCCCCCTCTGGGGAAGGGTTGTCTCCCTCTATTGGGGACACTGCTTCAGCCAAACACGTGCCCCACCCAGCAACGGATCAACAGGAAGTGTCAAGAGCTGGCCCTCCTGTTGCAGGGCGACATCCAGAGTGGCTGTCCCAGCTCCCCGGGGTCTGCTGAGGCCTTTGGGATCCACCGTCACTGCCCAATATCTCCCGCGGTCCAGTCCCCCCTCCCTGCCCCTGGCCCCACACCCCACTCCCACCCCTCTCCCCACTCCCACACACGAGGTTGAGGCTGAGAGAAGTTCCTGATCACATCCAGCTCAGAGCCAGCTTCTCAGGGTACAGTGGCAGCAGCAGAAGGCAGAACAGGGCTGTGCTGACCTTGGAAAGAGAGCCATCCCCCAGGAGGGGTGAGCACCGAGACCAAATGGTGCCTCAAGACCAGGCATCAAGACCGGGGAAGAAGAGGCTATTGGATTTGGCAACCATTCTTTCCACCAGCCAGAGCCCCAGAGCAGAGCCAGCCACTCCACTTCACGGCAGAGGTTGAGCAAGTGAGGACGGCAGGTGCAGCGGGTCTGGGAATCAGGCCAGGAAAGAGGGGCCGGGAGAGAAGACAGCCTGAGGGGGACCTGGTCCCATCAAGGGGCCTCTGCACACGCTCACTTTGTTCAACCCACTCCAAGGTTCACGAGACAGCAGAGCTTTCTCTCTAATGCAAGATTTTACAAGAGCAACTTGCTTTGTAGGATTCACAATGCAAGCCTGAGGGATGTCCCCTCCCCAGCACTGAGAAGGGCGTGGCGATCAGGCACTGGGTGCTCCGTGATGGGGACTTGCTGTGCGCCGGCTCTGCTTGTCCTGTTCTCCCTCTGCTTCCACGAGCTGTTCAGTCCCCAGCCTCTGCTTCTTCCCTTCCTGTCTCCCTTGACTCTCATCGACTCAACCCGTATTGATGGAAACCAACAAAATTGCGTGTCATCCAGAGCAGCTCGTTGCAATCCTTTGCACACCTCCTCCCCAGGCTGACACCGGAAAAGCACAGAATGGGTTTGGAGCCTACTGTATCTCTGGTGCAGCTTGCTGGAAGACCACTGCTGGTTCCTGCATCAGCTGGTGAATACACAGACGAAACGCAGTACATTGTGCAGTGGGTACTGCTCAGCAACGGAAAGGAGTACAATACCGATAGCTGGTGACAACAGAAAGGTCTAGAAAATGCAAACTGGTCTCCAGGGACAGAAAACAGCTCAGCAGTTTCCCGTGGGAAGCTGGGAAGGAGTGGCAAGGGCGGGTTAGAAGGGACCCCAGGGAAGTTTGGGAGGGAATAATCATTTTTTTAAAAAAGATTTTTATTTATTCACTTGAAAGTCAGAGTTAGAGAGAGAGAGAAAGAGAGAGAGAGAGAGAGAGAGAGAGAGAGATTTTCCATCCACTGGTTCACTTCCCAGATGGCTGCAATGGTTGCGCCAAGTCGAAGCCAGAAGCCAGGAGCTTCTTTCAGGTCATCCACGCAGGTGCAGGGGCCCAAGCACTTGGGCCATCTTCTACTGCTTTCCCAGGCCATTAGCAGAGAGCTGGATCGGAAGTGGAGCAGCCAGGACAAGAACTGTGGCTCATAAGGGATGCCGGCGTCTCAGGCAGGGGCCTCATCCACTGCACCACAGTGCTGCCCCCTGTTCATCATCTTGAGCGTGGCTACAGTTGCATGGGCACGTGAGTCTATAAAACCTCACCACACTGCATGCTTTCATATGTGCACTTTACTCAATGCCAATTATAGTTTCATAAAGCACTTCAAAAAGCAATTTTTTAAACCAAAGTCCAGGAAAACAAGGACATCATGGCTTAAAGGATCAAATCTCCCCTAGGGCGGAAGTGCTTTGATTTTGTTTCTTTGTTTGGATACTCAGCCAGGTGGGGGATACTTGGAATTGGCCTTACATGTTGGAACCAGGTGGATGGAGTCTTAAGTTCTGAAACAGCCAGTCAAGAATATCTGGAGCGTTAGTTTTAAAGAACTGAAAGACAGTGGAAATATGGGTGACTCTTAGAGAAAAGGGTGTGCATCCTGATCGACCACATTCCTGGAGTTTGCTGAAAGGCCAAAACGACAGTGGGTTTATTTGTAGCACGACAGAGTGTGTGTGCATGTTGCTTTAATACATGCGTGACAGTTGCTCTGGTGCCAACCCATGATCGGTTTGGTTTGCTTTAGTTTCTCTTGTTGGATGTTTAGGTTATTTCCAGCGTTTTCTGTGACGCATCATAGCAGATAATGTGGTCAAGAGCAATTTGGCCAGAAGCAAATCCATTAAGCTGTCACTGTGGCTAGAATGTTGAATTCGTTGATAATGAAAATATTTGGTCGCTGTGTTTATACAAAGGGGAAATTTTGCTTTGAGTGATTTTTCTATGATTTTTTATACATCTTTCATCACCTTTTCTAATAAGTTTTTTAAAATTTATTCATTAGGCCGGCGCCGCGGCTCACTAGGCTAATCCTCCACCTAGCGGCGCCGGCACACCGGGTTCTAGTCCCGGTCGGGGCGCCGGATTCTGTCCCGGTTGCCCCTCTTCCAGGCCAGCTCTCTACTGTGGCCAGGGAGTGCAGTGGAGGATGGCCCAGGTGCTTGGGCCCTGCACCCCATGGGAGACCAGGAAAAGCACCTGGCTCCTGGCTCCTGCATCAGATCAGCGTGGTGCGCCGGCCGCAGCGCGCCGGCCGCGGTGGCCATTGGAGGGTGAACCAACGGCAAAGGAAGACCTTTCTCTCTGTGTCTCTCTCTCACTGTCCACTCTGCCTGTCAAAAAAATAAAAATAAATAAATAAATGAATAAATAAATTTATTCATTTATTTATTTGAAAGGCAGAGGGACAGAGAGAGGGAGAGACAGAGAAAGAAAGAGATCTTCCATTTACTAGTTCATTCCCTGCGACTGCCAGGGCTGGGCCAGGCAGAAGCCAGGAGCTTCTTCTGGGTCTCCCACATGGATGGCACCCACCCAAGCTTTTGGGCCATCTTCCACTGCTTTCCCAGGTGCATTAGCAGGGAGCTGGATTGGAAGTGGAGCAGCCGGGACTTGAACCAGTTCTCTGGGATGGCATGCCGGTGTTACAAGTGGCAGCATCACCAGGGGCACCACAACGCAGACTCCGGTTTCCTAGTTCTCATCGACTCCACATCGCCCATCAGTTACGATCGGCCTGGGATTAGATTAAGAAGAAAGCCACCTAAGAGAACATTTCTTCAAAGATGGAAACAGCCCTCGTGTCTATCCATCCATGCCCTGTAGAGAATGCATGAGATTCATGGTACGTGCACTGGGGATTGAAGACGTCAACCTTGGTTCAATCTGAAAACAAACAAAATCTTTCAGGAAGACTTGGTTAAACAAATAAGGAGTCAGTTGCAGAGAATACAGATGCTGTCTATATTTTCTTTACTGTGCAAATGAAGTTCCTGATCTTATCCCCATCCAAGTTGAGAGAGAAACGAGCAACCTCTGACACCCGGGGGAACTCGTCTGACGCTCAGAGCAAGACTGCGTTGGACAGATACCATCTCCCAGGACATCAAGGTCAAGTAAGGTCACTCTGTGACCAGGACAGAGCCAACTCAAAACAAGGTCACTGTGTAATCCACAGAACACCACACAGCCCCTCTCTCAGCTAGCCTGAGTGATTGCTGTTGCTTCATTGATACAACTTTGTTCTTCCTTGAGCCTGACTTCCCTTTATGTAAGATGTATTGTGATGATCACAGAATTGCCCCTGTCTACTGAAGCAGTGAGCGAGTGCAGAGTGAGACCGCGAGCCCCCTGCCCCCAAATTATACAACTCATGCTGACATTCAATACGGAGCTCCTCCACTTACTATGGAGTTATGGCCCTTGGGAGACTATGGGTCCATAAACCCATCATAAATTGAAAATATCTGAAGCTGAAAATTCATCCAGTACAGACAACTTTGGGTGGACAATCCCTGCCTTAATGATGGTCTGATTTAGATATTTTCTAGAAAATACAAATCCTTTTCATACCACTGAAAAGTTGAGAAATCGTTAACTAGAACCTGGATGTGGTGGACCTCTGTACTAGGTTTTTCCTATCTTTAGTTTAAGATCTATTTTACTTATTTGAAAGGCAGAGTGACACACAGAGAGAAATCTTGCATGCCCCAAATGGGTTGGGCCAGGGCAGAAGCCCATGAGCCAGGAACTCCATCTGGGTCTCCCACATGGTTGTCAGGGGCCCAAGTCGTTGGGTCATCTTCTGCCATCCCAGGTGTTTTCGCACAAAGCTGGATCAGAAGTGGAGCAGCCAGGACTCCAACTGGTGCTCTGATATGGGATGCTGGTATCACAGGTGGCAGCTTAACCCATTGTGCCACAGCACCGGCCCCTGGGTTCTTTCTGATGCTTTTCCTAAGTTGCCCCATGCCTCCCCATGGTGTCCCTTCTGCCTCATTGCAACAAGTAATAAACCCAACTTCGCAACAGGTGGGTTCTTGGGTGAGCTTTTGTTGAAGGGCATTAGCAAGGTTCTTTCCTTTAATTTGTTCTTCCTTTTACTTATTTTCTTTCAATAGCAAACCTTTCCCTTTTCAAGCAAAACAAAAACCAGACAAGCAGAAAGACCAGAGGAAAGCAATGATCCAACCATCCCAGAGACCATCATCGCTAACTCACTAATGTAGACCCTGATTTCTGCACCTTTGTAAGTTTCCACTTTAAAAAAACAGGACCAGACAATTCTATTTGGTGGCTTGACTGGTTTTGAACTTCGGACAGAGATGGTTACATTCTCTGCATTACCTTGACTTAGGCTGTGGCTGGATGGAGCACACGCATGGATGTTGCTTTAATGGAATTTTATGGATGTAATGAACATCTATCATCTGTTGACTTTAAGCAAAGGAGATTGCCCTGGATAAAGACTGTCTCTGCAGTGTCGCTCGGTCTGCCCTGGGAGAGCCAGTCTCCGCAGGCCTTGCGGGTCACCTGAGTCCTTATCATGGCTCCCTCCATTCTCCCTCCCTCTCACACACAGTCTAGAGGCTCAGACTTCTTTGGCTATAAACAGAGAGCTGGGTTTTAACCTCTCTTCCATATCACAGGCAACAGTGAGTATCTATTTTGGATCAGTGCTTCTCATTGGCATACAGGAAATTCTTGCCTTTTCTTCTGTGGAATTTATTTATTTAAGTTCTATTTGAAAGGGGGGAGGGGGTGAGGGGAGTGTTCCTATCTCCAGGTTCATTCTTCAAATGTCTGCAACAGCCAGTCTGAAGCTAGGGGCCAGGTGCGCATTCCAGGGCTCCCATGTGGGAAGCAGGGACCCAACCACTTGAGCCATCACCTGCTGCCTCCTGGGGAGCGCATTGGCAGGAAGCTGGAATGGAGGGCAGAGCCAGGACTCAAACCCAGGCCCTGTGATACAGGGTGTGGGCAGCTTAGCTGTCAGGCTGCAAGGCCCTTGCCTGTCTTTTTCATCTTAGCAGCCCAGCGCATGACTAATTGAGTGAAAGGGAATTAGGAATTTTCCAAGCAGAACAAATAAAAAAATCTCTGAATCCCTAGAAACATTACGTGTCTAAAGATACAGAAAGGGATCTGCTCCACAGTGGATCAAAATCACCTGTTCCCGTGACGGGCGCTATCTTTTCAACCAAGTCACCGTGGCGACCAGACTGCCATTGCAACCAACACCATTTCAACCGAATCAAATGAAAACAGCGTGAACCAGGCTAAGATGGGGCGTTCTTGTCATCAGGTTTCTTGCACACATTCTGCAAATATTTCTTTGAATTAAATTCCCAGAAGTTTTTCAAGTGCTACACCCGTGTATGTGTGTAGGGCACTTGGGGGGCACCTACAAGTGTATGAAATCTAGGGTGCATGGCCCAAGAAGCTACACCCTTGGTTTCCAGGGGATTGTGACTGCTTTAAATCGCCTTTATGGCTCCCTAGATGATGAGCCAGCAGGAGGTATTCAATATGTATCTGGTAAATAAACATAGCCATGACAAATAAATGAATGGATGAATGAACGTGTCAGTCGGCTTTAAAAAAAAAAAAAAGATTTATTTATTTGAAAGGAAGAGTTACAGGGAGGCAGGAGCAGAGAGAGAAGTCTTCCACCCTCTGGTTCATTCCCCAAATGGCCGCATAGCTGGAGCTGCGCCAATCCGAAGCCGGGAGCCAGGAGCCTCCTCCGGGTCTTCCATGTGGGTGCAGGGGCCCAAGCATTTGGGCTATCTTCCACTGCTTTCCCAGGCCATAGCAGAGAGCTGAATCAGAAGTGGAGCAGTCAGGACTCGAACCGACGGCTATATGGGACGCCAGCCCTGCAGGCAGCGGCTTTACTGCTACGCCACAGCACTGGCCCCTCAGTTGGCTTCCACCACACAGCAAATCCCCTTACTATAGGCTTAAAACAACAAGCAATTGAGATTGTTCATGATCCTGTGGGTCAAGTGCATGATTCTCTTCTCTGTTCTGTGTGGTCAGCCAGGGCTCAGCGCTGATGAGCCTCAGGTGAGAGAGCTCCTGTGGCCTTCCACTTTCCAGGGGCTGGCCCCCTGCTTCACGTGGTGACCCAGGGTCCTAAGAGCTGCAGACAAGGGCCAGCACTGGGGTGCTGACACGCTTCACCTGTCTGCATGGCCCCCTTTGCTGCTGTCCCATTGGTAAATCGAGTCTCGTGGCCAAGCCCAGAGTCAGTATAGAAGGCTGTGGGTCTGGGGTGTGACTGTGAGGGGGGACTCTGGTGGGATTTTGGCCACGTGCAGCACAGGAGTGTTTCTGAGCCGCAGCATGTGGCTTGTGTCCGCTCCTCTGCCTCCCTGAGTTGGAAATTTGTCTGACAATTTCCAAGATTACGCTCTGGGCTCTGAACTCGTGCGCTGACGCGCGCCGTGCTCTACCTGCAGAGAAATAACCCAACACGGCTGGTTCTGAGACTACGCCAAGAAAACCATTTGCCTGGAGGCGGACCGTGGGCCTGAATGCACAATCAGCAACCCCGGGTGTGCCCTTTCTCTGAGCAAGCGTGGAGAATGATAACTCAGGGCTGCCCAGGCCGCCAGTAACTTCTCCGCTCTCCGCACGCACACAGATAAAGTTCAATCGGCTCCCCGCCCCCCTCCGCACGGCCTCCTGGCACCGCTGCTCGCTCAGCGCTTGGAAGCAGATTTAATGCGAGAGCCCTCAGCCCCGGTTAAACATTTGTCTCACTCTAGCGGCGGCAGGGACCACCTGGGGAGACAAGGGTGCTCCCCGGTGAAAACAAAAACTATGCAGACGTCCCCAGAACGGGGTCGCGGGAATGAGCCCTTCTCGGCCACTTCTCTGCCTCCTTCCCGACGCACGTGGCGCGTTGCGGACTGGAGAACACAGCGGTAGAAATCTCTCGCATTCTTTACTGGTGAGGGCAACGGGGTTAATTGGGGAAATAGCTCTCTAATGGAAGCCAGACTTGGGGAATGTCAGGACACAAATTTCAAGAATCAGGTCTGTGGTATGTGCCAGGACGGGTCCTTTTGGACGGCGTGGGCCCCTGTGTGCCCAGGGTGGACGGGATGAGTTTAATAGCTGCAATTGATTCTCCCCTGCGAACCTGGGGATCAGACGATGGTTCTGTGGTCTGCTTTACTCTAGCCTACTTGATTCTGAGAAGGGTTTTGGACAGAATCAAATGGTAATGCAGTCCCCATACATACAGCTTCTACCTTGTGTACGTTCTAATCCTTCCCTTTCTTGGGCACTCCCCGCCCCCACTCCACCTCACCACGCACCCCCCCCTCCCCGCCAAGGCTGACGGAGTTGCCACCCCAGGGAGGGGTGTGGGACCGCGGCTTCTCAAATTACCTGCGGTAAAAGGCCAGCTGTTTACATTTCTAATCCACGGCAGGCAGACCGACGCACTCCCGAACTACAACAAAAACAAATTAATAGAAAAGAAAGCACACAGAAAACAAGCTCAACATTTTTCATGATCAGATTCGGTAGCCGTCCAACTGCCTGGTGAAATGCACCCTCCCACTGAGTATGTCGCGAGCAGCGCAGGTGGTGGTGGTGGTGGGTGGGTGGGGCGTGTCCCGCGCAGCCCCGAGGACACGCCCGTTTCTGCGGTGGACTGAGCGCCTAAAAAACAAACAACAACAACAACAACAACAAAAAAAACACGCCTGTGCGTTCGTTTCGTTCATTCATCTATCTGCCCTTCAGACACAGATCCAGCCTGTGTTGCACACTCACACTCGGGCAGCCAGAGCGCAGATGGACAGCGATGGGGAGCAGCCATCCCAAGAGCAAAGGCAAAGGGACCATGAGCCCGAGGAGGCAGCGGCGAAGCCAGTCTTGAACGTGGAGGACGCATGGGTTCATCAAGAAGAGAGGTTTGGGAAGTTGCAAGGCCTGGGAAGGCATCCAAGGGAGAGGAAGGGCACCGACCCAGGTCTTGGTTTGCTAGAGGTGCAGCTTTGCTGGGGGATGGTGGAGGGTGGGGGGGAGTAGGAGGAAGAGAGGGGCGGGGGCAGGGTGCAGGAGCACCAGGGAGGGGCTTGGAGGCTGTGGCAGATCCCCGGGAGCTGCTGATGGCCTGGGGGATGTGCACACTTGGACAGGCAGAGGCTGCTGCCACCTCCCCAGCCCAGCCGCTGTAGGACCTGGGCCAGGTGCGTGGGAACCCGTGGCTCCCAGAGCTCCCAGCAGCACCTTGTGGACACAGGCAGTGACCACAGGACCCAGTGATGGGTCGTTTGCAAAAGGGATAGGGAAAGGCGGCTGGGCTTCGAGGCCCAGACCAGTGCTGGCGGGAGGTGCCCAGCACAGGCCCTGAGCCACGGCTTTCCTCAGTTGTTGGATGGAAATGTGCTGGTTTTCTCCTCGTGCAAATCACAGTGACTGAGAGAAAAGGGTTCCCTCCGCATCACGGTGGAGAAAGGTGCTTGGAACCACAGAACCGCCAGCTCTGGGGCCGACTCTGTGATACAGTGGGTTAAGCCATTGCCTGCAGTGCTGGCATCCCATACGGACGCCAGTTCGAGTCCCGGCTGCTCCAGTTCCAATCCAGCTCCCTGCTAACTCTCCTGGGAAAGCAGTGGAGGTAGCCCAAGTGCTTGGGCCCCTGTACCCACTTGGGAGAGCTGAGAGAAGCTCTTGGCTCCTGGCTTTGGCCTGGCCCAGCTCCAGCCATTGCAGCCATTTGGGGAATGAACCAGGATATGGAAGACCTCTCTCTCTCTCTCTCTCTGTCTCTTCCTCTCTCTCCCTAATTCTGCCTTTCAAATAGATAAAATAAATCTTAAAAATGAAAAGCCTCTAGCTCCTGCTTCTTGGTTTGATTATGTATTTATTTATTTGAAAGTCAAACTTGAGACAGAGAGAGAGAGAATATTACCTTCTATTCCCTGGTTCACTCCCCAGATGGCTGGGGCAGGGCCAGGTGGAAGCTAGGAGCCAGGGGCTAATTCCAGGTCTCCCACATGGGTGCCAGGGTCACAGGCACTTGGGCCATTTTCCACTGCTTTCCCAGGCACATCGGCACAGAGCTGGGTTGGGAGTGGAGCAGCTGGGACTCGAACCAGCGCCCATGTTGGATGTCGGCGTCGCAGGCAGTGTGTTTACCTGCTATGCCACAACACCAAAGCCCCCATTTTGGGTTTGTTTTTAAACAACAGAAGTCACCACCAGAAGCCCAGTAGTGACGTCTCTCTGGCCCGACACACACATACACAGCAGTGTGGTGGACCCTGTCGTCCCACCGAACAACGCCAGCATCAAAGGACAAACCTTGTGCAAATAACTCACCTGGGGTTTAGGAAGGGATTGAACCAGATTTTGTGGCTGTTTCTATTTTTAGATGAGATGGGGGTGGCGCTTGGAAGTGTTCCTGCACCGAGGAAGAAATGGAGGCGGCGTTATTTCCACAGGTGAACCCTGGCCTGCCTCCCTCCAGGAAGCCTCAAACCATGAAGGGCTCAGGGGCTGGGAGCCGAGCCAGGCTGTGTCCTGCTGTTGCAGTTCGGTAGCAAGCTCAGCTCCCAAGTGAGCTGTCAGGACGAAGGCGAAGGCCGGGGTCTGGATCCTGGAAGACGGGGTGGGGGGAGGGGTTGGAGAGGGGAGAGGAGCTCCTCTGATTATGAGTAAGGAAGGGTCTCACAGCTGGATTTCAGCCCCTCCCCCATTGGGAGCAGGGAGACCTTCAGCTAGATTTCTTCCCCTCCAAACATGAGATCCGCCAAAGCAGGAGAATTTGCCAACATAGAGAGGAGTTCCAAGTCTCCAAACCCAAGGAAATGATAAGGGTCTCCCATGCAGGTGCAGGGCCCAAGGACCTGGGCCATCCTCCACTATACTCCCGGGCCACAGCAGAGAGCTGGACTGGAAGAGGAGCAACCAGGACAGAATCCAGCGCCCGGACCAGGACTAGAACCCGGGGTGCCGGCGCTGCAGGTGGAGGATTAGCCTAGTGAGCCACGGCGCCAGCCAAAAGTCTTTTTTAATTGGAAAAGAGAGAGAGTGAGTTCTGAGAAACTTGATGACGATCCTCGGAGTGGACGACTGGCTACCTAATTTGCCGGGCCCAGTACAGAATGAAAACGCAGCCCATTGTTCACAACCAACTGTGAATCTCCAGACCATGAGAGCCGAGCACTAAATCAAGAGCCAGGGCCTCCAGAGAGTGACCACACCACCACACGCCCATGAAGCTGACTCCACTGGTGCTTGTGTGTTGCACGGGTTCATTGAAGGCTTTTTTTGAACTTGAAGGTTTGGGGCCGGCATTGTGGCTCAGCAGGTTAAGCTGTCAGCTGTGACACTGCAGCCTATCGTGGTGCGCCAGTTCAAGTCCTGATTGCTCCACTTCTAATCCAGCTCCCTGCTAATGGCCTGCAAAGGCAGGAGATGGCTCGAATCCTTGGCCCCTGCACCCATGTGGGAGACCCGGATGGAGTTCCAGGCTCCTGGCTTCGACCTGGCCCAGCCCTTGGTTGTTGTTGCCATTTGGGAAGTGAACCAGAAGATGGAAGACTCTCTCTCTTCCTTTCTCTCTCTCTCTCTGCTCTCCTCCTTCTCACTGTTCCTTTCAAATAAATAAATACATCTTTTAAAAAAATGTACCTGCTGCCATCCCACCTCTGCTCTGCCCCTTGTAGCACAGAGCCAGGTCTGGGAGGCGCCTCCTGCTGTAACCTGTGCGTTTCTGTCCTCCTCAGGTGGACATGCTGGTATTTGACCTAGCCACCCTCTTCCCTCAGCGCTGGGTTGACGTTAGGCCGTTCCTCCCACTTGTACTCAGGGCCGGCTGTGTCCTGTCTCATCCCACGCGGTCCCCTCCTCAGCCACACCATGCAGGGAACGCTGCAGAAGCCGTATCCAGAGAGGCTGGGGTGTTCTCTCCCCCACACCCCCCGGTTCCTGTGCAGCACTGCTGCAGTTCTCGAGAAAATGGAGGAGGCGTGGTTTGCGTACTAACACATCCCAGTTGCGTAAGAGGAAGTCCCGTTCATCTTGGTTCATTCTGAAGAGAGTGAACAACAGGATGGCTGCCCCTGTGTCAGCAGGAGGCAGGACCCTGGGAGAGTGAGAGCAGAGAGGCATGAAAGGTTGCCTGGCCAGGGTGGGTGGGTGTTGGGGGTAGGGGATCCAGGGAGCCCAGATCCAAAAGGGGCCCCCAAACGCCCATGGCTGTGGCCCGAATGCAACTGTGGTGGGAAAAACAAACCCACATTTCACATCTTCCTCTGGGTTCTACATGTGCATATCTAGTAGGCACCAATTCCTCTGTAACAGCCTACGCGTGAATTCCCTCCGAGCCCCGATGGGCACAGCTCAGAGGATAAAGCCGCCGACCCCCAGCGGGAGCCAAAATAAATGTTGAGCTGTGATCGGAATTTGACAGCACACCTGGGTCGGCTTGGCGGCCCCCACGCCGTGGCGGGAGAGAGCGGTCACAAAGCAGCTGTGATCTCCCAGGCGAGCTACTGTCTGCAGCAGGCAGAGACACAAAGCAGAGATTCAACAGAAGCCTGGAAAAGCAAACATGGCCAGAAACTTCTTCTTGTCAACAGGAAACGGTTTCCTTTCTGTATGTGTGACCCAGAAGCAGTTGTGTTTGGAGAGTGTGGGGTGCCCTCGTTTTTCTTTTCCTGCGATGGAATAAAAATAGCCATGAAGTTTATGGTCAAGGAAACCAAGGAGCTGGAAACCCTCCAGCTCCTTCCCAGCGGGACTCCTCCAGGGCAGCACCGTAGCTTGGTCTCGCCACTCACGGGCACAGCGGCAGCACCCCCTGGAATGTGCTAGAAGCACAGAAATCTCGGGCCCACCCTGGACGTGCTGAAGTACACTGTGCATTTCTGCAAGGTGCCACGTGATTCAGGGGCATGCTGATGTCTGAGCAGCTCCGGCTTAGAGCCAGTCAAGAAGCCCCAGGCTACAGGGGCCCCCCTGAGCCTCAGTCTCCATGTCTGTAATATGGGTATAAAAACAGAATCTGCCATTCAGGGCTGTCTATGGAGTTAAATAAAATGACTCATGTGTACAGTGGGTTAAGCCGCCATCTATGACGCCAGCATCCTATATGAGCACTGGTTCAAATCCTGGCTGCTCCACTTTTTTTTTTTTTTTTTTTAATATTTATTTGAAAGGTAGACATACAGAGAGAGAGAGAGAGAGAGAGAGAGAGAGAGAGAGAGATAGGTCTCCCATCCACTAGTTCACTCCCCAAATGGCTGCAACAATGGGAGCTGGGCCAAGCCAAAGCTAGGAGCCAGGAGCTTCTTCCGGGTCTCCCACATGGGTGCAGGGTTCCAAGTACTTGGGCCATCTCCCACTGCTTTCCCAGGTGCATTAGCAGGGAGCTGGATCAGAAGTGGAGAAGTCAGGACTCAAACCGGCGCACGCAAAGGATGCTGGCACTGCAGGCAGAGGCTTAACCTTGTGTGCTACTGTACCAGCCACCCGTAGCTATTTAACCTACTGCTCCACTACACTGACCTGGTCTTCCAGTTCCAAGATGAGGAAATTGAAGCTTTCACACCGGAACTCCGTGCTGCCTGGCCCTCTGCTCCGAGAGACCCTCCCCTCCCACTCTGCTGCCCCCAGCAAAGCTCCTTTCGGGAAGGACCAGCACCCACCCGGGGATGCTTCTGAGTAGTGACTATGCTGTTTCCTGGCCTGGGTGAGATTCAATTTTGTATTGCTCGGTAAGCCCTATAACATTTCCAGGTGGAGCTGCGGCTGTGCGCACCGGCATCCGGTACTGGAGCTGGTTCATGTCCCGGCTGCTGTGCTTCTGATCCAGCTCCCTGCTAATGCGCCAGGGAGGGCGTTGGAGGATGGCCCCAGAGCTTGGGCCCCTGCCACTCATGTGGGAGACCCAGATGGAGTTCCAGGCTCCTGGCTTCTGGCTTCGATCTGGCCCAGCCTGGGGCATTGCAGCCAGTTGGAGAGTAAACCAGTTGATGAAGATTCTCTCTCTCTCCGTAAACTATCTTTCAAATAAACAAAATAAATCTTCAACAATAACAACCATTCTTATCACCTATGTATGCTATACAGCAAATACTGCGTGACCACACCCATGACTTAAAAACAAACGCAGCAGAGTACACAGGGAATCTCACAGGTGCTGGCACACAACCTGGGTGGTCTCCAGGCGGAAAGACTGGTGCTTGGGCTTCACGTAGGCTGAGGAAAGATCCAACCAAAGCCTAGCCCAGGAGCCACGTCTGTGACTTGACCTTGACTCAGGAACAGAGCAAAAAGTTCCCCGGCAAAGCCTGGGGTGGGGGTGGAGGGCAGGGAAGGAGGCTGGGGCCTGAGAAAGGGAGCAGGGGAATTTTCTAAAGCCAGGCAGTTAAGAAAGTGGTTGTTTTTTTGCTCCCCTCATCCCAGGTTAGGAAAGGTAGGTCAGCTTATTCACTGGTTTCCTGAGACATCAGCAGAAAACTGTACGCGTGTATTAAAGGCTGGGGGATTTATGGAAATTTGGAAACCACCTTCAAGTCCCACAATAGACACTAGTTTAATAATGCGTGGGGCAAGTGCTTGGCATCATGCTTAAGACACTGCCGGGGACACCCACATCTCTCTCTCTCTCTCTTTTTTTTAAGATTTATTTGTTTATTTGAAAGGCAGAGGCAGAGAGGTAGAGAGAGGTCTTCTAACCGCTGGTTCACTCCCCGAATGGCCACAGCGGCTGCAGCTGGGCCAGTCGAAGCCCTGAGCTTCTTCCTGTTCTCCCACGCAGGTACGGTTGCCCAAGGACTTAGGCTATCCACTACTGCTTTCCTAGGCCACAGCAGAGAGCTGGATCGGAAGTGGGGCAGCCGGGACTTGAACTGGTGCCCATATGGGATGCTGGCTCTGCAAGCGGCGGCTTTACCTGCTAAGCCACAGTGCCGGCCCCCACACCCCTTATGAGGATCCCCATATCCTTATGGGAGGGCCTGGGTTTGAGCCTTGGCTCTGCTCCCAGTTCCAGCCTCCTGCTAATGCACACCCTGGGAGGCAGCAGGTGAGGGCTCCAGTGGTCGACCTGGATTGAGTTCTTGATTCAGGGCTTCAATCTGGCTTCGGCTGTAGTAAACATTTGGGGTATGAACCAATGGATGGAAGATCTCTGTCTCTCAAGTAAATAATGACAACAACAATAATAATGTGTGGTGTTTCCACGTGAAGGATGCCCATTAGGTGACATTTAAAAACCATATGGGGGTGGAGGCAGCCTTGTGGCACATGGGTTAGGCGGCTGCCTGTAGCACTGGAATCTTACATCAGCACCAGTTCCAGTCCCGGCTGCTCCACTTCCAATCCAGCTCCTTGCTAATGCGCCTGAGAAAGCAGCTAAAAGTGGCCCAAGTGCCTAGGTTCTTGCTACTCACGTGGGAGGCCTGGATGGAGTTCCAGGCTCCAGGCTTGGGCCTGGCCCAGCACTGACTGTTGCAGCCATTCTTCCCTCTCCCTCTGCCTCTATATAAATGTATATAAATAAGTGTTAAAAAAAAAAAAACATAAAGCATGCTGGGGCTCAGTGGCCTAGTGGTTAAGTCGCTAGTTGGATGCCTGCATCCTACCTTTGAATACTTGGGTTCATTTCTGGGCTCCTGGTCCCCAATTCTTGCCTATGCAGACACAGGGAGGCAGTGGTGATGGCTCCAGTAATCGGGTTCTTGCTTCTCAAACAAAAACATAAACCATTTCTTTTTCTTTTCTTTTTTTTTTTTTGACAGGCAGAGTTAGACAGTGAGAGAGAGATAGAGGGAAAGGTCTTCCTTTTTCCGCTGGTTCACCCCCAAGTGGCTGCTACAGCTGGCGTGTGCAGCCAGTGCGCTGTGCCGATCCAAAGCCAGGAGACAGGTGCTTCCTCCTGGTCTCCCATGAGGGTGCAGGGCCCAAGCACTTGGGCCATCCTCCACTGCCTTCCCAGGCCACAGCAGAGAGCTGGCCTGGAAGAGGAGCAACCGGGACAGAATCCGGGGTGCCGGCACCACAGGCGGAGGATTAGCCTAGTAAGCCGCGGTGCCGGCATAAACCATTTCTCAAAAATCCATAGTGTCACCATCATAACAAGGACACAGATTGCAGCTGCAAATGTGCACTTGTGCCAGACCCTGGGCTAAGCTTCGTGGCCCTCAGGCTGGTAATGAACCCTCACAGTGTTGTCATTCTACAGGTGAGATCTGAAGAGATCCAGTGGCTCGGGCTGCATCCCACAGCTGTGATGTGAGAAGATGCTCACGATGTCTTCACTTAGCGAGCAACATATGAGGGGCCAGTGCTGTGGCACAGTAGGTTAAGCCTCCACCTGCAGTGCCGGCATCTCATTTGGACACAGGTTCAAGTCCTGGCTGCTCTACTTCCGATCTAGTTCCCTGCTAATGCACCTGGGAAAGCAGCAGAAGAGGGCCCAAGTGCTTGGGCCCCTTGCACCTAGCTGTTGAGGCCATGTGGAGTGTGAACCAGTAGGTGGAAGATTTCTCTGTCTCTCCCTCTCTCTATATATCTCTGCCTTTCAAATAAATAAATACATTTTTTTTAAGCAGCATATGATGCAGGTTGGGGTGTGATTTCTGTTTTCTACACCTTGTCCCATCACGGGGGACTGTTAGGCAGCTCTGCAGCCACTGCAGGTAATGCCATGGCAGGGAAGAGTTCATGGCATAGTCTGTCTAATGAAAAAAGGCAAGGTGGCATTTACGATGTAATTCCACTGACTAAATACGTGTGTGTAGTATGTGATCAGTGATTTTAAACCAGCGGGGGCCGGAGCCGCGGCTCACTAGGCTAATCCTCTGCCTAGCGGTGCCGGCACACCGGGTTCTAGTCCCGGTTGGGGCGCTGGATTCTGTCCCGGTTGCCCCTCTTCCAGGCCAGCCCTCTGCTGTGGCCAGGGAGTGCAGTGGAGGATGGCCCAGGTACTTGGGCCCTGCACCCCATGGGAGACCAGGAAAAGCACCTGGCTCCTGGCTCCTGCCATCGGATCAGCGCGGTGCGCCGGCCGCAGCGCGCCGGCCGAGGCGGCCATTGGAGGGTGAACCAACGGCAAAAGGAAGACCTTTCTCTCTGTCTCTCTCTCTCACTGTCCACTCTGCCTGTCAAAAAATAAAAAAAAAAAATAAAAAAAGAGATTTATTTATAAAAAAAAAACCAGCAGGGATTTTGCCCCTCGGGGGCATTTGACAATATCTGGGGACGTATCTGATGAGCTCAGATGAGGTTGGGGTGCTGCTGGCAGCTGGTGGGGAGGGACCAGGGAGGCTGCTCATCCTACAGTGCACAGGCCACCACGACGTATTCCAGCCCAAATGTCAATAGTGCCAAGTGCGAGGACCTCTGATTACATGCACACACATGTGTGCACACACACACAGATAAAGTCTGCTAGCATTGTTTTAGGTTAACAGTGGTTATCTTTAGGGTGTGGGGTAAATTTTAAAAATATCTTTATTGTGTACTTTTTTCAATAAGGAGCATGATGGATGTGAGGCATAAAAGTAATACAGCTACAACTGCTTTAGAAACGGGGGTTTTGGGGGGACGGGGTTCCAGGGTTCAAGCTGACGTCACATCATGCCTCTTGGGGCAGGCTTTCCCTGATACCAAAGCTTGGGTGAAGACCCGGCTGGTGAGAGCCCCTGGGAGGATGTGTCTCAGACCCCAGGTCAGACGGCAGCTGTGGAGGTGAACTTGGGTCGGGGTGGGGGGGGCAGGAATGTGCAGGAGAGGGCACTAGGCCCAAGCTCTGCGGGCCCTGCTGCTGCTGCCGGCCCTAACGCCCCACACCTGCTCCTCCTGCTGTTAGTTCTCGGCCCTTCTCCCAACCAAGTGAGTGTAGCCCAGGCGGAGGTTCTGTAGCCACCTGGGTCACGGCTCCTTCTGGGAAATAAAGAGGGAGACAATAGCACCCCAGTTTAAAACAGAAAGGCCCCAGCAGCTGCTTAGCAACTCTTGTGAAGGTTCCCTCCCAGGGCCCAGGAGCGGACATAAACCATCCCGTAAAAAGAAGACCGGAGGGGTCACACAATGGCCGGCGGGCCTCCTGAAAGCCAGCGAACAACCAAGGCAGAGCCAAACAAAGGGCCGACCCCGGGCCACCTCCTAAACCCTTGCTCCCCAGCAGGGAGATGGATGGGCCCCTGCTCAGAGTTGTCCCTAAAACGCCCCAGTGTGTAGGGGCAGGCCAAGGCTTCCCAGGCATGAGCACTGGCCGGGGACTTCTCCCACAGGCCAAGGCCCCACTCCCCTGCGGGTCTCGCCAGCCCCAATCTCCTCCACGTGGCTGGAGAAGTCTCTTTCTGGTCTCAGCACTCCAAAGCGGCGTCCTGTCTCAGAGCCAGCAGGGTCCCGGCCGGCTGTGTGGCCTCAAGGTCAAGGACTGTCCATCAGTTTCAAGTCCCGTCCCCCCTCCCCCAACACACAGCTGTGCGTGCTGTGCTGTTTTGAGAAGCTCCAGGAGTGTGGGAAACGGCGCGTGCCAGAGCAGCTCTGTCCGCCGTGAGTGCGTGCAGGTAGCGCTGTGCCCACGCGTTGCTCCCTTCTTGCCTCGGCTCCTGGCCAGTCTGTCCATGTGGAGTTTCTGGTACTGCCATCCCAGTAGGGCCAGTTCCTGTGGTGGGGCTTTTACAGATTACTGGCACCAGAATAACCTTGGGGACCGGTCAAAACGCAGATCCCCGGACCCTAAGTCCCTGCATTAGAAAACCCCAGGGGACTTCTCAGAACATGCAGATTTCCAGCTCCCAATCCAGTGTGCCCACTGTACGATGTCTTAGAGATCTTGACTTTTTTTTTTTTTTAATTTTGACAGGTAGAGTTATAGACAGAGAGACAGAGAGAAAGGTCTTCCTGGTTCACTCCCCTAAATGGCCGCTACGGCCAGAGCTGCGCCCATCCTAAGCCAGGAGCCATGTGCCTCCTCCTGGTCTCCCATGCGGGTGCAGGGCCCAAGGACTTGGGCCATCCTCCACTGCACCCCCGGGCCACAGCAGAGAGCTGGACTGGAAGAGGAGCAACCGGGACTAGAACCCGGTGCCCATATGGGATGCTGGCGCCACAGGTGGAAGATTAACCAAGTGAGCCATGGCGCCGGCCCCAGAGACCTTGACTTTTAATAAATACGCCCAGATGATCTCTATACACACCGACATCTGGTAACCATTAACAGAGGAATACTGCTCCTACCTGGACTCTTACTCCTGAGAATATTCTTTGCTCTTAAGTTTTAAAAAGTTTTATTTATTGGGGCTGGCATTGTGGTATAGCAGGTAAAGCTGACACCTGCAGTGCCAGCATCCCATATAGGTGCCAGTTCGAGTCCCAGCTGCTCCACTTCCGATCCAGCTCTCTGCTATGGCCTAGAAAAGCAGTAGACGATGGCCCAAGTTCTTGGGCCCCTGCACCCACGTGGGAGACCTGGAAGAAGCTCCTGGTTCCTGGCTCCTGGCTCCAGATCAGCGCAGCTCTGGCCATTGTGACCGTCTGGGGAGTGAACCAACGGATGGAAGACCTCTCTCTCTCTCCCTCTCCCCACCCCCGCCTCTCTGTAACTCTACCTTTCAAATAAAATAAATAAATCTTTTAAAAAATTTATTTATTTTAATTTGTGTGTGAGAGAGAGACAGAAAGAGAGAGAGAGAGAGTGCTCTCCCCATTGGGTTCATTTCCCGAGTGGCTCCAATAGCTTAGGCTGGGCCAGGCTGAAGCCGGGAGGCAGGAGCTTCATCTGAGTCTCCCACGTGGGTGGCAGGAGCTCAAGCACTTGAGCCACCATGCTGCCTCCCAGGTGCATCAACAGGGAGCCAAATCAAAAATGGAGGAGCTGAGATGGAGCTGGGACTGGTGCTCAGATGTGGGATGCAGGTATCCTAAGTGGCGGCTTTGCCCGCTGTGCCGCAACACCAGCCCTGCCATGGACCTCTTAGTAAGCTGCCCATGGACGAAGCGAACTTGACTCTCCAAAGGGAAGGCTTCCTTTTCCCCTGGCCAGGCCTCTGTGCAGAGCTGTGGGCCACGGGCAGGCAGCTGTTCCTGGACCAGCGAAGGCCTTGCCCGGCCGAGCTGCTTCCTCAAGGCCCAGGACTATGCTTGCCTAGAGCTACGCTGTTTCCGGTCCCACCTGGACGTACAGCCCTTCTACCCTGCCCCGCAGCGTGTGTGTCCTGACCCTTTAGCAAAACTTTTTTTTTTTTTTTTTTTCACAGAGCTTTGAAAATCTAGCTCCGAGTTAGAGCTCCATCTCCTGGCACAGAGTGCCCCCTGGTCCCCCAGGACCCAGGCCCGGGGCTTCTGCACACGCCCTCCCCTCTGCACCCTCGTGTGCCGCCTCCAGCATCGCCCTCCCCTCCTGTCCCCTATCTGGGTGGTCCTGCTGGCTTCTCCTCTGCTCCGCCAGGCTTTGCACCCCCCAGGAATGACACAAACCTTATTATTATTATTTATTATTTTGCAGTGCACTCTGTGGTTCGGGGATCTGCATGATAGATCTGTGGACGGAGAGGGGGTTGAGTGCTGAAATACAGCATGCTTCCTCCAGGCTAGCCCAGTGGTTCTCAAAGGTTGGACTACTCAAGAACCTCTGCACACAGGACTAAACACGTGGGTGCTTCCTGGGCAGACTCCAGTGCTCTTTCCGTGACCCAGTGGCAAGCTGCACAGTGCAAATTGTAGGAAGGCACTTTTTTTTTTTTTTTTGACAGGCAGAGTGGACATTGAGAGAGAGAGAGACAGAGAGAAAGGTCTTCCTTTGCTGTTGGTTCACCCTCCAATGGCCACCGCGGCCGGCGCGCTGTGGCCGGCGCACCGCGCTGATCCGATGGCAGGAGCCAGGAGCCAGGTGCTTTTCCTGGTCTCCCATGGGGTGCAGGGCCCAAGCACTTGGGCCATCCTCCACTGCACTCCCTGGCCACAGCAGAGAGCTGGCCTGGAAGAGGGGCAACCGGGACAGAATCCGGCGCCCCGACCAGGACTAGAACCCGGTGTGCCGGCGCCGCTAGGCGGAGGATTAGCCTAGTAAGTCGCGGCACCGGCCAGGAAGGCACTTTTGACCTGGGGTGGCCAGTGAGCAGCCGAGCAAGCTGGATACCTTGTGTGAGCCTGAGTTTCCGTCTAAGCGAAAGTACAGGAGCGCTTATTCCATAAGGTATTGAGAGCATTAGGCCTGTACTAGGCTCCTACTGCTGCTACCTTGAACTTGGCGGCTGCAAACAGTACAAGTTACTGTCTTAGTTCTGAAGTCTGAAGTCAGCGCAGCAGCAGGGCTGGGTCCCTCCTGGGGCCTTGGGGAGAAGCTGTCGCCTGGCTTTTCCAAGTGTCCGAAGCTGCCTGCACCCCTGTGCCCCTGGCTCCTCCAAGGCACACGCCATTCCAACCTCAGTCTCCACAGTCACAACTCCTTTTTCTCTCACCTTGCTGCCCTCCCAGTGTGAGAATCCCCGTGATTCCACTGGGCTCACCTGCATCACCCAGGATAACCTGCCTGGCAAGAGCCAGGGCTGGGCCAGGCCCACACCCAGCGCCTGGAGCCGCACGTGGGTGGCAGGGACTTAGCACTTGAGCCACCACTTGCTGCCTCTTGGGATGCACCTGAGCAGGCACTGGTTATGAACGTCCCAAGAAAAGACGTAAGGCACTGCTCCAAACACCCACACCTCCCAGTGCTGGAAGTCATCAGTCTTAGTTCTTCTGGGCTGGGTTGTTTGCCACTGTGCTGATTTATCAAAGTCTCGGGTTGGATGAATGGGACCTCTCTCCGCGTGGTTTTCCATCACCCAGAACTTGGGTCCAGGCAGCAGCGAGAGAGCAGCAAAGCCTCCCTAATCGCAGGCTCACAGCTGCCACCCCACCACGCCCACCGCTTCGGTTGGCCTGCCCCGAGCCAGCGGCTATGGACATGAACTTCACCTCTCCACTAGAGAAGTGGTAAAGTGCAGCGGCCGTCCTCACCACCAACCCCGCCCACCTCGCAGTGGAGATTGCAGTCCGGAAGAATAGTTGCCCCGAGAACACCCCCCCCGCCCCCACACAGGAAGTGAGCAGTGGGGCCGCCGCCTGGTTACCCCTCCTGCGGGGTGCCCCATGACCCTTGTGAGCTCTCATATTAGCATGTTGCTTTCTTTACATACTCCAAGGCCAGGCCCCAAGATCTCTATTATAAATGACCCAATTAAGTCCTTGGCAAGAAAAGTCAAGTTCAGCAAACTCTTCTGTTCTACAGGAGGCTGGTAGGACAGGCAGAGCAATGGCACCAAAGTCCACACAGGACACATTTTAAGAAATGAAAAGAGGCCATCAGAACCCTAAAAGCCTTCCAAACGCTTTGTATGCATCATTGGAAAAAACGAAATGTAAAACGGGTGATGTAGTCTCACGTCCATTTGTTAAAGAGAAAACTGCACGGAGCTCTCTGTGTGCTGTATCCACGTGTTCCTTATCCGTGGATGCATCCATGCCCCCCATACCCCCCACCACATGCATACAATGGATTCTAATTTCTTCCACATTGAACAAAAGAAGCTGTAAGTTATTTGATTACATTAACGATATTTGCTAGAATTTGGGTTTCTGCTTTGTTATTTCTTTAGAATTATCCTGGGGCTCTAATTTGCCCAGTAAGGCCTTGAACTCCTAATTTCAAGTTTATCAAATATGTTAATTGGGGCAAGTTCCTTCAGTTTGTATCCAGTCTCTCCCTTCTGTAGACGCTGGGAGCTCCAATCTCTACAGCAAGTGTGATACCCGGAGGGCATTCCACTGGGTTCTTGGCACAAATGACTCCACAGCGCTGAGATTTAATAGCTTGCTCTCGGCTCCTAGCAGGGGTCGATACTCAGCAGGGGCTTGCAAAGACTCTTTCTGCATCTCTTACAGGACTGCTGTCGGAGGTCTTGTCTGCTACCTGGGACAGGTGCCCACGTGCGCCTTCAGTGGAGGTGCCCTTGGTAGATGCCCCCTGTGCACCTTATGAGGAGGAGGCGTTCACGTGACGCCTGGGTGCCCTTCCTGGCAGGAGGCCATGAGTTGAGATCATTTATCCTGTTTTCTTCCCACCTTTGCAGCTGGGAAGCTTAGGATCACATTTTGTGCTCAGTGACCACGGGTTTCTATCTTACAGCACCACCATCCATCTACCTTGCTGAAGCCAGAAATCTCGAGCAACATTCTAGATTTTTCTGTCTCTCCAAAAGAACGCTTTGGTTGGCTGATTGCTTGGAACCAAGGGCATGTGGGGAGTGGTGGACTTAGACAGAAGCCTTCCTTGAGCTCCAGCAATGCCCCTAGAGAGGGGGCCTCCAGGGGCCGGCACTGTGGCATAGTGGGTAAAGCCACAGCCTGCAGTGCTGACATCCCATAATGGCACCTGGCTGCTTCTCTTCCAATCCAGCTCCCTGCTAATGAGCTTGGGAAAACAGCAGAAAATGGACCAAGTCCTCGGGCCCCTGCACCCACATGGGAGACCCAGAAGAAGCTCCTGGCTCCTGGCTTCAAACTGGCCCAGCTCCGACCATTGTGGCCATGTGAGAAGTGAACCAGCAGATGGAAGACCTTTCTCTCTCTGCCTCTGCCTTGGAGTGAACCATCAGATACAAAACCTTTCTCTCTGTGTCTCTCCCTCTCTCTGTCTCTCAAATAAATAAATAAACCTCTTAAAAAAAAGAAACAGAAAAAAATAGAAGAAAGAGAATGAGTTTTTTTAAAAAAAGAGGGGGCCTCCCCCAAATGCTCAGTCATCATGAATCCCCTCCTAGGAAGTTCTTGAACCAGGGGACTAACTCCGACCACAGGAGACGAGACTGGAATTGACACCACACCCAACAAGCTTCGTCCCAGGTGGCACTCAGTCTCCTGAGGACGCATGCATCTTGCCCCAAAATCATCTACTCTGCTCTGCCTAAGTTGCCTGCACCCCCAGAACCTCTCCTCTGTGAAGCTTCCGGATCTAACTGGGTTTCGGGATATTCACTTTTCTGTAACATGATGCCCCGTGCACATAATACATTTGTGTATTTTTTTCTTCCTATTGTCAATTTAGGTCAGAGTTCAACTTATCAAACCCACAAAGGGTAGGAGGGGAAATCTTCCCTCCCCTGTACACTCTTGGGATTTTTTTCCTCTTCTTTTAGTTTTAAAGATTTCTTTATTTATTTGAAAGGCAGAGTGACAGAGAGAGGGAGAGACAGAGAGAGAGAGTCAGATACAGAGAGAGAGAGAGAGAGAGAGAGAGAGAGGTCTTCCATCTGCTGGTTCACTCCCCAAATGGCCACAATGGCCAGGGCTGAGCCAGGCTGAAACCAGGAGGCAGGAGCTTCTTCTGGGTCTCCCACATGGGAGCCACATGCTGTTTTCCCAGGTGCATTAGTAGGGAGTTGGATTGGGAGTGGAGCAGCTGGCACTCTAACAGGTGCCCATACGGGATTGCACCTGTTTCACCACAACACCGGCCCCTGGTTTTTTTCCTCTTAAATCTCTCCAGTCTGTCGATCTCTGTGTAGTCTTAGAATCAGTCCCCTTTTAGTTTGCCATCCTCCTGTGCATGGGTGGCTCAGTCTGCTCCCCGGCTGTCCTGCTTTTCAGCTTATCCTCCTCCTCTGTGATCCCTTGTCCCCCACAAGGGTCCATATTCCACACTGACGGAGCAGGTGGTCTCTCTGCCGTACAAATCTGATCTGACAAATTCAAAAGCGTTCCGTGTGCATCTCAGCTCCTTAGTCTCTCTTGCATGTCTCTGTCTGCCTCACCAAATCCCAAGTGCACACCCTGGACCCCAGCCCTGTGGAAGCAGCCGGTCGCCCTCCACGCCTGCCTCTGAGGCCCTGCACCTAATGCTCTTCTGCCTCGCGTGCTCTTCTCTCTTCTTCAGCTCCTCTTCGGCTTGGTCAGTGAGTGCTGTGGATCTCACTTGCCACAGAGTTTATTCACTAAAGGCAGCTCTGATTCCTTCTGTTAGCCGTCACAAAACACACTGAACACCAGAGTAAGGGAAAAGATTTATTGGGGAACACCCAACAGACTGGAGGGGTGGGGCGATGAAGGAAAAAGGGGCCGCATGTCTGGGAAGGGGGTCTAATATAGCTTTTCCAGGGGTGGGCAGTGAGATAGGAATTAGCTAATCCCATAGGTTGGGGGTAGAGCTTAGCACAAATAGTTTGGGCCATGTGGCTACCTGGCTTTCAGTAATGGCGGCTGGTACCGGGGCATAGAATGTAAATCAGGTGTAGATTGCGCCATAGATAAGAGACTGCACCTGCGCCATTTTCCTAACACCTTCTCCCCTCCCAGACAGACTTGAGAGTCTTCATGGTTGCCCACGGCTCCTCTAACTAGCGTGTTGCATGGGGAACTGAGGGTTTGCCCAATACTCTTTTTTTTTTTTAAAGATTTATTTATTTATTTGAAAGTTAGAGTTACACACAGAGAGAAGGAGAGGCAGAGAGAGAGAGAGAGAGAGAGAGAGAGAGAGAGAGGAGGTCTTCCATCTGCTAGTTCACTCCCCAATTGGCTGCAATGGTCAGGGCTGCGCTGATCTGAAGCCAGGAGCCAGGAGCTTCTTCCTGGTCTCCCACGCAGGTGCAGGAACCCAAGGACCAGAGCCATCTTCTACTGCTTTCCCAGGCCGCAGCAGAGATCTGGATTGGAAGTGGAGCAGCCAGGACTCGAACAGGCACCCATATGGGATGCTGACACTGTAGGTGGCGACTTTAACCACTAAGCCACAGCGCTGGCCCTGACAGGGTTTTCATGCAAGCCCTCAGCAGTTCTTGCAGGAGGGTTTCTATAAAAGGAACAGAAGCTGCGCATTTGGCCTAGGGATTAAGGAGCCTGTGTCCCACATCAGATGCCAGGATTTTTTTTTTAAAGATTTATTTATTTATTTATTTATTTGAAAAGCAGAATTACAGAGAAGCAGAGGCAGAGACAGAGAGGTCTTCCGTCCAGTGGTGCACTCTCCAAATGGCCTCAACGGCCAGAGCTGAGCATACCCAAAGCCAGGAGCCAGGAGCTTCTTCCGGGTCTTCCACGCAGGAGCAGGTGCCCAAGGATTTGTGTCATCTTCTACTGCTTTCCCAGGCCACAGCAGAGAGCTGGATCAGAAGAGGAGCAGCCTGGTCTCGAACCCGTGCCCATATAGGATGCATGCACTGCAGATGGCGGCTTTACTTGCTACGCCACAGTGCCGCGCACCAGGTACTGGGATTTAATGCCCACCTTCAGCTCCTGACTGCAACTCCCTCCTGCTGCTGGGAGGCAGCAGGAGATGGCTCAAGGGCTTGGGTTCCTGCCACCCACATGAGAGACCAGGACTGGGTTCCCAGCTCCTGGCTTTGGCCTGGCCCACCTGTTAAAGGCATTATGGGGAGCGAATCTATGGATGAGCTCTCTCTCACGCTCGCTGTCTCTCCCTCTCTCTCTTTCTCTATCTCTGCCTTTCATATAAATAAGCAAAAAATTTAAAAATCATTTTAAATGACAAACCCAGCCCCTCGCCACCCCTGCACCCTGGACCCTTCCTCCCTGTGCTCCCTCCCTGTGCCCTAGCACAGGCCACACCAGGGACGCTGTCTGATCATGGAGAACTGTGAGCTGAATAAGCCCTTTTCCTTATAAAGCTTGCTGCCTCAAGGCTTTTGTTACAGTAATGGAAAAAGCTGCCCAAAGCAAGAACGCTTGTTTTACTTGGTCCATTTTTATTGCCACAAACCAACCTGTCGGTTTAAAAAAATTTTTTTTCTTTTCAAAACTCACCACACCGTCCCTTTCTTTGCAGCAAATCCTCACAGTGAGTGGTATCCAGGGGTGAAACCTGTTCCCCACCCACTGAATCCACGCCAGCCCCTCTGTGACAAGCAGGCAGCTGGCCACACGTGGCTGGTTCTGCACCTCTCCCTGGCATCCGGGCGAGCTCCTGCTCCCTGCCCAGAGCCGCGAGGCTGCCGTGTGAACAAGCCCCAGCCAGCCTGCTGGATGCTGAGGGACACAGGGCTCAAGCCCCTGCACGAGCCAAGCCCACAGCCTGGCGGCTGCCAAGCATGGACAGCCCCAGGCAGCCCATCCGCCCGGGACAGCAGGAGCCAGGGCAAGCTCAGGGGAGCGCAGCCAGGGTTGGCCCGGGGCAGTGGCCGCGCCCAGCTGGAGAACAGGAACAAAGACTCCTTGTCTTCAGCCCTCCAGGTTGTGGTGGCTCCTTAGGCTGCACCTCGGGATCTTTGCTGGGAGGTGACCTCAGGTGACACTAGCCGGCACACCTGGACATTGGCAGCCGCTAGAGGGTCAGGGTCAGGGTCAGCCTATGGCTCCAGCTATTCAGCATGCATGCCCCAAACCCATCTTTAAAAGGCAGAAGTACAAAGCACATCCAGATTTTTATTTTTTTAAAGATTTGTTTATTTATTTGAAAGTCAAAGTTACACAGGGAGAGAAGGAGAGGTAGAGAGAGAGAGAGAGAGAGAGGGGTCTTCCATCCACTGGTTCACTCCCTAGTTGGCTGCAATGGCCGGAGCTGGGCTGATCCGAAGCCAGGAGCCAGGAGCTTCTTCAGGGTCTCCCAGGCAGGTGCAGGGGCCCAAGGACTTGGGCCGTCTTCTACCGCTTTCCCAGACCACAGCTGAGAGCTAGATTGGAAGTAGAGCAGCCAGGACTTGAACCGGCGCCCATATGGGTTGCTGGCACCGCAGGCAGCGGCTTTACCCGCTACACCACAGCACCGGCCCCCATCCAGGTTTTTAGACAGCTGAACTCCTCTGACACTTTTCTCATCTCCACTCTACATTGAGCCTTTTTCGTGTCCCCTAAAAACCAAACAAACTTTAATTCCTCCACCCTGGACTCTAGCCTGAGTATCCACAATTTGCTTGTGTTGGGATCCTCAGAACTAACCCAGTGACAGGCTCGCAAGTCTGCGGGGCTGACACGCAGTTGCACAAGGACTGTGTCGTGCTCCTCACGACCTAAGCCCCATCTCCTAAAGCTTCTATCACCTCCCAACACTACCAGCCTGGGGACTGAACCTCCAACACATGGGCCTTTGGGGGACACCAAACCACAGTAAGTCCCAAGTTTGCAACGCTCTGGCCAAGGGAAACTGTGGGAAGTTGGGGGAGGCTGATGTGGGCACCTTGATCATCAAGGGTTCCATCTGCCTGCTACTGAAGATGCAACAGTGAGCAGAACCAAGTTCCTAACTCAGTCTACCTACGAGAGGAAACAGCTCCAAGCTGGACTCTCTGCCGTCGCTTGTTGGGTTTCTCAATTGTCTCCAGCCTGGTCCATTGGAGTGGTGAGGACCTGGAGTTCTTGAAAAAACAATGGGGCAGGGATAAAGCAAAGCAGAGAGGGTTGCTGGGCGTGCCGCTCATTGCACAGGCAGCAGCTTGAAAGCAATCATGTCACTATAGGGAACTGATATGACCTATTTGTGTTCCGAGCGGCTGGGGAGGGGCCCCGCGGGTTACGCTGGCCACGTTTGCTCTTACCATTGCCCCTTCTGTAGGGGCATGAGTCAGGCTTGTTCTGACCTCGCTCCACTCAGGCCCCCTCCCAGCCTCTGTCACCGTGTCTCCAGGTTTCAGCCCTCCCTGTTGGCCAGGACACAGACTGCAGAGACCTAGGGAGGTGATACCCAGCTGGGAGCCAGCTGCCCGGGTGAAGCGCCAACTCTCGCAGCCCAGTGACACTGGTCATTGAGAAGCACTCAGCGTTGGAGCGAGCCCTGAGCCTAGTGGTTAATACGCCGGTGTCCCACACTAGGGTGCGTGGGTCCGCTTCTGGGCCCTGGCTCCTGACACCAGCTTCCTGCTAACGCAGATCCGGGGAGGCAGCAGTGATGGCTCAAGTCCTTGCCACCCACCTGGGAAACCTGGTTCCCAGCTTTAGTCATGGCCCAATCTTCAGTTGTCGCTGGCATTTGGGGAATGGGAATTCTCTCTCTCTCTCTCTCTCTCTCTCTCTCTCAAATTAAAAAGGAGAAGAAAAGGAAGAGGAAGAAGAAGAGGAGGAGGAGGACAGCTCTGGGGACTCTTGGAGCGTCTCAAGCTTCCACGTGCACGTTAGTCCCCAGGGGAGCTCGTCCAGCCAGCAGGTGCTGTGGTGTGAGTGACGGTGTCCTCTCCAAAGCTCATGAAACCCAATGCCCAGCGCTACCGGGCGGAGAGGTTTGACCTCTGGGAGGTGATTCAGTGGCGAGGGCGCTGCTCCCAGGAACGGGACTGTGCCCAGATGAAGGGCTCAGGGTTGAAGGAAGCATTCTCTTGCCCCTCCAGTCTGTCGCCGTGGGAGGAACAGGTGTCTTCTTGGCAGGGAATACCAGGCCCTCACCAGACACCAAGCCTGCTGGCGTCTTGAGCTCGGGTTTCTCTGGCCCCAGAACTGTGACAAATACATTTCAACGGTTTGTCAGTGACCCGGTCTAAGGTGTTGTGTTACAGCTGTACCCAGGGTCTGCAGCAGGACCCGAGCTTCCTCAGTTGAAGGAGCCCACAGGAGATGTCAGAGACGACAGCATCCCATGGTGTGGCTGCATTAGAACCACCTGGACACTCGAACCGGTGATACCACATCCCTCCTCTGCAATCAAATTTTGATCTAATTGGTCTAGGGCGTGGTGTCAGCGCTGAAAGTTTAAAAATTCTTCGCCAGTGAGTCTGTCATGCAACCAGAACAGAAAACCACGATTTGGGTTGTGTCTCTTGTTTTTTAAGGCTTTGGTGGATGGGCTGTGCAATTTACCATCCAGGCTGGAACACATTTCAGAGTAAAAGGGGCCACAGGCAATAACCACACAGGTTCAGCAGGTGTTAGCCAGCGTTGGGCAAATCTACATGTGAGGTCAAGTTCACTTGTAGCCTCGTAGAGCCCCCTCCACCATGAGCCTTGGCCAAGGTCACAAAGAGGATGGGTGGTAGAGCCTGGATTTTGTCTCCAAGCTGGTGACTCTCAAGGTAGTTCTCATTTCACTTCCTCACGGTGGCAATAAGCATGCAGGGCTTGCCAACACCAAGCTAGCAGGACCATGCCTGTAAAAGGAAGCTGCGCTTCTTGTCACTGTGCTTTTAAAAGCTCAACAGCTCCATGCGTTGGAGGGCATTTTTGCTATTGTACATCTGTAGTGACCCGGGGCCATCTGCAGCCTCCCCTTCCCCAGGTAGCACGGCCACAACTATCGGGGTAATAAATAATGAATAGGGCTTAGTGGGCAGAATAACCTTGACAAAGTTAAGGTTAATCAGGAAGGCATTCAGTAGAGACGAGCGCTGTTCTCCGGATCCAGGCTGAGCAGAGGTGAGCTTCCCTGGCTGCAGACGATAAGAACCTCAGGGTGGCCCAAAAGCTAAATGGGAATCAATAGTGTTGTCTCTAAAAATAATGAAGTTCGGGGCCGGCGCTGTGGCATGGTGGGTGAAGCTGCTGCCTGCAGTGCCGGCATCCCATATGGACGCCGGTTCAAGTCCCGGCTCCCTGCTAATGCACTGGAAAAGCAGTAGGCCCAAGTCCTGGGGCCCCTGCACCCACATGGGAGACCCGGAGGAAGCTCCTGGCTCCTGGCTTCGGATTGGCGCAGCTCTGGCCGTTGTGGCCATCTGGGAAGTGAACCAGCAGCTGGAAGACCTCTCTCTCTCTCTCTTTTTCTCTATCTCTGCCTCTCTGTAACTCTGACTTTCGAATAAACAAATCTTTTTTTAAAAATTTTGAATATTTTCACTTATTTTATTTTATTTTATTTTTGACAGGCAGAGTGGACAGTGAGAGACAGAGAGAAAGGTCTTCCTTTTGCCGTTGGTTCACCCTCCAATGGCCACCGCGGCCGGCGCGCTGCAGCCAGCGCACCGCGCTGAACCGATGGCAGGAGCCAGGTACTTATCCTGGTCTCCCATGGGGTGCTGGGCCCAAGTACTTGGGCCATCCTCCACTGCACTCCCTGGCCACAGCAGAGAGCTGGCCTGGAAGAGGTGCAACCGGGACAGAATCCGGCACCCTGACCGGGACTAGAACTCGGTGTGCCGGCGCCGCAAGGCAGAGGATTAACCTAGTGAGCCGCGGCGCCGGCCCAACAAATAAATCTTAAAAAAAAAAAAAGTTCCTGAGACTGGTAAAGAGAAGCATGGTGTCTCTGAGCTGTGACGTCATCCATTGTCTCATATTTCTCAGATCCCAGGATGGCGCAGACAGGATGGAGGGATGACAGGGGAACCCAAACTGTCACGTGGTGAGGGGGGAAGAAGGGGTGGGGGGCACTGTGGACGACAACCCTCGTGACCGACGTGTTCTGCAGATGGAGATGCTGAGGTTCAGGCTGCTGAGCGAGCTAGCGACACCCAGCTCTTTATGGTGGAGCTAAGAGTGGGGGCGAGGACTTGGAAGACTCAGTCCCAAGCCTGTCCCTTGTATGTTGCTGTCAGAAGCAATGCCAGGGAGCAGTGCTATGGCACAGCAAGTTAAAGCCCTTGCCTGAAGTGCTGGCATTCCATATGGGCACCGGTTCTAGTCCTGGCTGCTCCTCTTCTGATCCAGCTCTCTGCTGTGGCCTGGGAAAGCAGTAGAAGATGGCCCAAGTTCTTGGGCCCCTACACCCACATGGGAGACCCAGAAGAAGCTCCTGGCTCTTGGCTTTGGATATGCCCAGCTCCGGCCATTGTGGCCAATTGGGGAGTGAAACAGTGGAGGGAAGACCTCTCTCTCTGTCTCTACCTCTCTCTGTAACTCTTTCAAATAAAATAAAATAAAATCTTAAAAAAAGAAGTAATGCCAATATAGAATGCCAGCGTCACAGGTGGTGGCTTTACCCGCTACACCACAGCTGTCTCAGTTCCCAGTTCCTCACCGAGATGCCTGCATGGTCGCCGGGTGCACTCTCTCCATGAAACTGGCTAGCATACTAAAAAAATAAAAAATAAAAAAAAAGCAGCAACAATGAGCCCTAATCACAAACCATGACCATGCCCCTCAAAAATCCACAACAGTCCTCCATCACCATCTCACACTTGGCCCTGTTTGATTTTTCCCCTGATCATCAAAACGTATTTTCATGGTTGGCTTGTTCAAAGCAAGATCTCAGGTTCTCTCACCACTCCCACGCTGCCTTTGGTTGGTCAGGTCTGTTTTTGTCGACAGTGATTTCCCCTCCGTCTTCATCTGCTTTGTGATGCCGTAGCAAAATACCTGAGACAGATTCACTTTCAACATGAATCTTTGGAGGGCACAAAAACATTCAAATCACCCCTTCCCCTCCCCCACCCCTTTTTCAGGCTTTTCATTTGTTGAGCAAAGAAAACCTAAGTTATTTGGCTTGGAGAACATGATACATTACCGATTTTTTTTTTCAAATTTATTTTCTTCTACTTGAAAGGCACACGGGGAGAGAAGGAGAGGGAGAGGAGAGGAAGGGAGAGAGAGAGAGAGAGAGAGAGAAAGGAGATATCTTCCATCTATTTTTGAAAAGGTTTATTTGTCAGGCACAGTGACAGAGAGAAATAAGGAGAGACAGAGAAAGAGATCTTCCATCCACTGTCACTCCCCAAATGCCAGCCGCTCAGGGCTGAGCCAGGCAGAAGCCAGGAGTCAAGGGTCCAAACACTTGAGCCATCATCTGCTGCCTCCCAGGCACATTAGCAGGAATTGGAATGGAAAGCCGGGTACCCAGGACTCAAACTGTGACACAGGTGTCCCAAGTCGCAACTTAACCCAGCGTGATGGATTTCACTGGCTGTTACCTCTGGAGTGACTTTGGTCATGCCCCTCTCTTCCCTAGGTTTCCTGTAAACTGGTGTTAGCTGCAGAGGCATGACGAGCTACAGACCCAGCATCCGTGGCACGAATCCTGTATTATAGGTCATGTCCTGTGCTTTCCCACGCGTCCATCTGAAGGCTCCTCTGTTGTGATGCTGGTCTATATGTGTCACAGATACACACTCGCGTATTTAACAGCGCAGCAATCACATGGTAAGATACATTTGTCTAAACCCATAGAATGTACGGCACCAAGAGTGAACCGTAGTGTGTGAATGTGGCCTTTGGGTGATAATGATGTGTGCATCAGCAGTAACAGGTGCACTGCTCTGGCAGGAAGGGTTGGTATGGGGGGCAGGTGTGACAGCAAAGGAGATGTGGGAACCCTGGACTTTCTCTTCAATTCTGCTGTGAACCTAAAACTGCTTTTGAAAGTCAATTCTGTTTTAAAAACAGTAAAACAATTACTTTTAATGGTCCAAGGAACAAGAACAAGAAATTATAAAGAAATGTGATACAATAAGAATGGCTGGGGCTTGGCCTTGTGGTGTAGCAGGTTAAACCACTGCCTGCAGGTGCCAGCATCCCGTATCAAGAGCGTCAGTTCACGTCCCACCTGGGAAGCTAGCAGAATACTGACCAAGTGCTTGAGTCCCTGTCATCCACGTACAGGACCCAAATGGAGTTTCTAGCTCCTGGCTGGGGCCTGGCCCAGCTGCAGGAGTTGCAGTCATCTGGGGAGTGAACCATCAGGTGCAAGATCTCTGTCTCTCCTCCTCGCTCTCTATCACTCTGCTGTTCAAATAAATAAAATAAAGCTTTTACAAAAATTAAGTAACTATGGCGAAAGATGGGTGTTGGAGCTGGGCAAGGAGCCCTTGAGAGTCGTTGTGCTGTTCTCTCTCTCTCATCGTGTATCTGGAAATTTCTGCAACAAGATCAAAGAAAGCAAGCACTACCGGGGAATTCCCCTCCAAAGTTGGGGCAGTCAGGTGGCTGCCTCTAACCTGGTGTTTACCCCCTACCCTGTGCGTTTCTTTCCTCGAAGAATCTCAATCATGGGTGCTTGTCTACCTGGCCGGGAGTGGAGGAGGCTGCAGTCTTGGGGCCAGCCTGGCCCCACAAGGGAAATCAGTCATTCCCAGGCACACCTGCCATCCCTAGGTGTCCTGGCTGCTACAGGAGATGACCCATAAGAAGTCTGGGGTTCTGCAGAGAGAATTTTCAACAAATATCCCTTGCTTTCATTACTGTCTTCAACCCTCACAATAAACCAATGAGACTATTACCCGCTCCACCTTACAGATGAACCTGGGGCTCAGAGAAGTCCCTGGCTTGTCCCCAGGTCACCCTCCAGGAGGCTCAGGTCTGTACAGCGCCAAAGCCCCTGTTCTGGACCATGTCAGCGGCACTTGCAGGCCTAGAACCAAGCATTGTCAATGGACCCTCTCTTGAGGTTGGTCGAACGTCAATGGAAATGTATACTTGAGAGACTCATTTTCGGGGAACAGTAAGAAATAATATTTGACATTGTATTGACACTTTACCCAATGGTGATAACCTAGGAATCACTTAGGGTACTTGTTAAAATAAAGATTCTAAGGAAGAGTCCTGATAACTGCATTTTTTTTTACAGAGTTATTTATTTATTTGAAAGTCAGAGTTACACAGAGAGAGGAGAGGCAGAGAGAAAGAGAGGTCTTTCATCCCCTAGTTCACTCCCCAAATGGCCGCAGTGGCCAGAGATGCACTGATCCAATGCCAGGAGCCAAGAGCTTCCTCCAGGTCTCCCACGTGGGTGCAGGGGCCCAAGGAGTTGGGCCATCTTCTACTGCTTTCCCAGGCCACAATAGAAAGCTGGATTGGAAGTGGAGCAGCCAGGACTCGAACCGGCGCCCATATGGGATGGCGGTGCTTAAGGCAGCAGCTTTACCTGTTATGCCACAGTGCTGGCTCCAACTACATTTTTTTTAAAATAATTATTTATGTATTTGAAAGGAAGAGCTATATAGAGAGAGGCAGAGATACAGAAAGACACCTTCTACCTGCTGGTTCATTCCTCCAAACGCCTGCAACAGCCAGGGCTGGGCCAGGCCAAAGCCAGAAGCCAGGAACTCCATCCTTGTCTCCCACGTGGATGGCAGGGGCCCCAGTACTTGGACCATCTTCCACTGACTTCCCAGGTGCATTAACAGGGAGCTGGATCAGAAACAAAGAAACTGGGCCTGGAACAATTCCTCTTTCGGGGATGCTGGGATCGCAAAAGGTGGCTTAACTTGGTATACCACAGTGCCGGTCCCTGATAGTTACATTTTAAAAAAAGATTTATGTATTTATTTGAAAGGCAGAGTGACAGAGAGGGAGGAAGGAAGGGAGGGAGGGAGGGAGGGAAGGAGGGAAGGAAGAGGAGGAGGGAGGGAAGAAGGGAGGGAAGGAAGGGAGGGAGGGAGAGAAAGAGAGAGAGAATCTTCCACCCACTGACTCATTCCCCAAGTGGCTGCAATGGCCAGAGCTGGGCCAGCTAGAAACCAGGAGCCAGGAACTCCATCCAGGTCTCCCACGAGGGTGGCAGCGGTCCAAGTTCTTGGCTTATTTTTCTCTGCTTTCTCAGGTGCATTAACAAGGGGCTGGTTGGAAGCAGAGCAGCCAGGACTTGAACTGGCGCTCTGACCTGAGATGCTGATATTGTCAGGGACGGCTTAACCCCCTGCGCCTCATCGCCAGCCCTGAGCATTACGTTTTTAATGTAAAACACATCCCTCCCTCTTGTGATGTGCACCATCGATGAAGAAAAAGGATGCCACTTGTGACTGAATATAAGCCCAGCTGGAGCTGATTTAAGAACTCTGAGCCGAAAAAGGATCTTATGGCTCCTTTAGAACCTCGTTACCGATGGCCGCTGAGCAGCGAATCTGAGCACGCACACAGCTGATGCGTTCAGAGGCAGGTCCAGCCATAGCACATGGCATACAGCAGGGGGGCCAGGCCGTCCTGCCTGTTCATGGTCCCTGACTTTGGCCCTGTTTCCACAGCTGAGTCAATCCAACCATTCTCTCGAGAACTTTAGAGAAGAGTAAAAATGCTGCACCAGCTCTCGCTGGGCACCAGAGCGACACGGCCACATGGGGGGCTAAATTGTGGGATAGCAAGGTGGGCAGTTCTCACCGCTTCCACGCCTGCAGGGCTACGCACAAAGGCACGCCCTGGGGGCGGGGTGTGCCACAAAGACCCCGGTCCTTCTCTGTGTCTCCTTTTTTTTTTTTTTTTTTAAAGATTTTATTTATTTATTTGAGAGGTAGAGTTACAGTGAGAGGGAGAGACAGAGAGAAAGGTCTTCCTTCCGTTGGTTCACTCCCCAAATGGCCGCAATGGCCGGCGCTGTGCTGATCTGAAGCCAGGAGCCAGGAGCTTCTTCCTGGTCTCCCATGGGGTGCAGGGGCCCAAGCACTTGGGCCATCCTCTACTGCTTTCCTAGGCTACAGCAGAGAGCTAGATGGGAAGTGGAGCAGCTGGGACTCAAACCGGCGCCCATATGGGATGCTGGTGCCGCAGGAGGAGGAATAGCCTACTGTGCCACAGTGCCAGCCCCTGTGTCTCTCCTTTTTGAACAGGAAGAGCCGGTGCTTCTGAGACCTCTCCCAGCACCATGGCTCTGCAGCTCCACTCCCCACAGACTCCCACAAAACTCACACAGTGGGCAGTGCTGTAAGCCCACCGCAGAAGGAGAAGCTGAGGCAGACCAGGAGGTAAAGATCCTGACCAAGGGGCTCTGGGAGGCGGGGGACACACTGGGGCTGCCCTTTAGCCACTGTGCATGGGGTTTCTCTCCGTGCGCTCACCTTGAGTGAGGGTAATTCCCAAAAGCCTGAGTCCCAAAGCCTGCCCCACCCAGCTGTGAGCCAGCAAAGAAGGAGGCAGAAGGGCCTTTCTGATGCCCATGCGTGGTGGCACCTGCTCTTCTCCCAGGCTCATCTGGGTCTGTACGCTGTGGTGGTGGGGTCGGGACTCCCCCACCCCAGCTTTGCCTGGGGCCACCCTGAATTTGGACTAGGGTTTCCCACAGAGGAGTAAGAGTCCAGGGGTCCTGGGCTGTTTCACTGGAGACCAAACCTGCTCTCTGGGAGCGTAGCTTCAGCACGCTGGGCTTCACTGTTCTCATCTGATAAATTGAGAGAGCAATTGCATCCACCTCAAAACCGCGCCTTCCACCTGTGCCATTCCTAGGCCGGGAAGGCGAGTCCAGAACCACAAGGCTCCATTGTTTAGGAGCCAGCAACAAAGCAAGGGAGTGATTGTCCAGGGGGGACCCGGACAGGACCCCAGACTCCCGGTGGGGGAGGGCCAACTTCCCTAGATCCGGTCAAGGGTTCAACAGACATTTGCTGATAATTCCATGATTACGCTTTTGGCATTGGCATCCCACAAGTGCTATATTTCTCAATATTTTAAAGGCTTCAGAATTAATAAAATGTACTTCCTGGAGTGGTTGTGTTTTTTTTTTTTTTTTTTTTTTTTTTGAGACGTGCATTTGAATCCTTTACCCTAGCTGGCGTTGAGTGAACGAGGTAGAAGTGGGATGGGAGTTGTTTCCCCTGGCTATCATTCAACCCACAGGGATCTTAGGGGATGGCCAAGTGCAGAAGCCCGAGAAGCCCATCAAAGAGAAGAGGTGGTGTGATGGCAGCTGGAAGAGGTGCCCTGGAGGTAACCGGTGCACGCATTCCAGGCAGGGGAGCAGTGTGCAACATCCGGAGGTGACAGAGAGAGGGCGGTGCTTTTAACCAACCAGACAAATGGTGGTGTAAGGAAGAGAGAAGTTGCTGCCATGGGGAGGTGAGAGACCATCTGCATGACAGCCCAAAGTACTTTCAGCCAGGAGCTGTTCTTATGGGTTTTCTAGTCTGTGTTTGTTCACTCTTACGGGGCAGGCACTGTGTTTGCTGAGGGAACACTGGAAAGTGAGCCCGAGGTCCCCCCCACCCCCCACCCCGCCGGGCTCACAGAGCCATGGGGAAGCAGACATTTCACTGGGCAGCTTCCATCCATTGTGGTAAGAGCGAGGCCAAGCTCTCTGCTGTGGCCCGGGAGTGCAGTGGAGGATGGCCCAAGTCCTTGGGCCCTGCACCCCATGGGAGACCAGGATAAGTACCTGGCTCCTGCCTTCAGATCAGCGCGGTGCGCCGGCTGCAGCACGCTGGCCGCGGCGGCAATTGGAGGGTGAACCAACGGCAAAAGGAAGACCTTTTTCTCTGTCTCTCTGTCTCTCACTGTCCACTCTGCCTGTCAAAAAATAAAAATTAAAAAAAAAAAAAGAGCGAGGCCAGAGCGGCACAGAGTGCTGGCTGGGCCCAGAGGAGGGCCCCTGGCCCTGTATACTCTTCTCCAGGGGCGGGGTGGGGGGAGAGTTGTCAGACGCCTTCCTGAAGGAGGCGGCCTGGAGTTGGCCTGGTCCAGTGCGCTGCAGGCAGGGGAACAGTGTGTGCAACAGTCTGGGGGTGAGAAAGGGAGGGTGGTGCTTTAGAAGAACTGGAGAAATGTCTGAGGGGCTGGAGGAGAAGGGGAGAGGAGGGAGGGATCAGAAAGGCACAGCAAGGTCACTCCACAGAGGTCAGTTTCTGCGTCCCGTAAAGAGCCCAGGCAATGTTCAAAGCAGTGGAGGGGCCAGTGCTGTGGCGCGGTGGCTAAAGCCACTGCCTGCAGTGCCGTCAGCCCATGTGGGTGCCGGTTTGAGACTCGGCTGCTCCACTTCTGATCCAGCTCTCTGCTATGGCCTGGGAGGCAATAGAAGATGGCCCAAGTCCTTGGGCCCCTGCACCTGCATGGGAGACCTGGAAGAAGCTCCTGGCTCCTGGCTTTGGATTAGCGCAGCTCCAGCCATTGTGGCCATCTGGGGAGTGAACCAGCAGATGGAAGACCTCTCTCTCTCTCCCCCTCTGCCTCTCTGTAACTCTGCTGTTCAAATAAATAAAACTTAGAAAAAAAAAAATGAAACAAAGCAGCAGAGCACCACTGAGGGTGCTCAGCAGGGAGGGCGTGGTGCTGCATCAGCTTTGCCCGGATGCTGTCTTGTCTGTAAGAGGAGCATGGGTGAGCAACAGCAGTCTTCCTTCTGGGACAAGAGCCAATCTTCTAAGCAGAGTGCCTTCTCCCTCCTAGCAAGACCCCTGCTTTCCCCTGCACCAGGGAAGCCCGTTTCTGCCTGTCTCGGTCCCTTTGGGTTGCTGTAATACCTTACACTTGTAACTTTATAAAGAACAGAATCTCATCATTCAAATGCCTTGGAGGTCCAAGGTGTAGGGTCTGGTGAGGGCCCAGTCTCTGCTTCCAAAATGGCGCCTTGCTTCGGTGTCCTCACAGGGTGGGTGGAAGGGCTGGCTCTGCCCTCACACTCTCATCACCTCCTAAAGGCTTGACCTTGTAATTCTATCACAATGGCGGCTAAGTTCCAACATCTGAATTTGGAGGACACAGTCGGATCATTCCACAGCCTGGCTTTGCTTGCCAGGGAACCATGGGTTACGAGCCTTGGTCAGACAGAGGCCCTTGGTTTTCTCTGGTGGAACCACTACAGTGCCAGACTCAGTGCCTTCCTTGTCACAGGAACTCAAACAACACTTGCTATTGAGTTCCCAAGGTCACCTCCTTCTGGCTGTAGTTTCCCCTAATTTCTAGGACTGTGATGAACCCAGGGCCTAAGACCCATACTTATAGCAAACACTGGGTACTACCGGAACCCTGGGTGTCTCTAGGATTTGTGGCTGGCATTCCACTTTGTGACAGATGGAAGTCTCTCTTCTGCAAGGGGAAATCCAGGTGTCCTTAGGTGTCCCCAGGAGTTGGTTCCACAACCCCCGGCAGATACCAAAATCCATCGGTGCTCAAGGGCTTCGAGTAAAATGGCATCTTAGTTGCGTATAATCGCTGCACATCCACCTGTATGGTTCAGATCATCCTGGATTATTTATAACACCTTCTACCAGGCATGTGCTATGCAAGTAGGTGTTTTACTACATCGTTGTATAGGGAACAATGACGATGCAAAATGTTCAGTACAGTTTGGCATACATGGCGATTTTTTTCCCAAATATTTCTAATCTATAGCTAGAGAACCCATGGGGGTGTTTTTGTTTGTTTGTTTGTTTTGGATTTTTGCTTTGGTGATTTCTTTGGGTGATCTGGATGAGAATGCGTGTCACCTGGGGAGAAGTGTACATTCTTAGGCTCTGCCTGCTTCAGTGGGCCTATCAGTGGGCTTTGCTTGGAGATGACACGTAACAAATAGTTCCCCGCAGCTCTGTGGCTTATGATGCAAAGTGGCTTATTTCTTGTTCACATGACGCATTGGCTGTGTGTTAGCTCCACTATACTTTCTTCCACGGCAGGACTCAGACAGAAGGAACATGTGCAACGTGCTTCTTGTATGAAAGCTGTGTACTTGTCTCTCAGGAAAGATGATGCAAATTTAGGGGGAACAGATACACCCCAGGAGGTCTGGCCTGATCCAAAGCCAGGAGCCAGGAGATTCTTCTGGATCCTCCAATCAGGTGCAGGGCCCACACACCTGGGTTATCTTCCTTCCACTGCTTTCCCAGGGAGCTGGGTCAGAAGAGGAGCAGCCTGGACACAAACTGGCGCCCATATGGAATGCTTGTGCCACAGGTGGAGGCTTAGCCTACACTGCCACAGCACCGGCCACCAGGGCTATGCATTTAAATCGCATATGTACGTGAATCTGTGGCAGGAGTTCTGAGGGCTACCCTTGGAGGACCTTGGTGGCCCGGTGTTATGATGAAGGCAGGCATTGGTCGGGACTGATTGCTGGCTGCACAAGGCCGGCCAGCTTCCTCTCTCAGCGCTCCCTTTCCCTTGATTGAGTCTCCTTTTAGAAGCTTACAGGGCCCGAGGGCTCCACACTTGAGCCCTGAGTCTTAGATCCTTCTCCCTATCTCCAGCTTTGTTTCTTGGCAAACAGTACAAGTAAAATCTGACTTCAAAAAAAAAAAATCGTGCATGTAAATGGGCAGGCAGGAGGAGTTTGCACATTCACCCAGCTGAGTAGGTATTTGCATTGTGCACAGTGTTTCTGTGACCCTGAGTTTGCTGCAGGAGGAGACTCGCAGCACTGGGGTGTACTGGGTGGGAGTATCGGGGTGCACATTGCTCCAGCCGCCCTCCCCGGCTGATGGCCGGCTGTCTGCTCCCTCACATTAATCCCTGGCACTGTGTTCACCACCGGATGCCATGGTGGCTTAGTCACGTCTCTTTCACTATGAGGTTCTTGAAGACAGAAGCTCCAAGTTCTTTCTATAGTCTCCATGCAAAAATGTTTGATGAGTGAATACATGTGTGTCATTTGAACATTACTATAATTTGGCCTGGGAGAATTTGTAAAAGTGATTCTGTTTGTTTGCGTTTTGCTCCTATCCTGGGACCTCTTCCTGATTCCTTAGAATTGCTCTAGCCAATATGGCAGCCCCGGGCCACGTATGCTGCCGAGTAGTCAGGGGGTGGTTCATTTCGGGCCTGATGCTATGCTGCAGTAGTTTGAGCCGCCCCTGGTGATGCTGGCATCCATATCAGAGAGCTGGTTTGAGTCCTGGCTGCTCCATTTCTGGTCCAGCTCGCTGCGAATGTGACTGAGAAAGCAACAGAAAATGGCCCAAGTACTTGGGCCTCTGCCACCCATGTGGGAGACCTGGACAGAGTTCCTGGGGAGTGAACCAGCAGATGGAAGATCTGGGTATGTGTGTATATCTCCCTCTCCCGTTGTTGCTCTTTCAAATAAAGAAATAAATTTTTAAAATTTTAAAAAATGTGGCTAATCTGAACAGGCCTATAAAATACTGGTGTAAAACAATGGGATTCTGAGACATCCTATGGAAAAAATGTGAAATATCCCATTGTATTTAAAATATCTCATCCATAATTTTATAATGATTATAGGTTAAGATGACAGAATTTTGGATATATTATAGTGCATCAAATACATTATTAAAATTAAATCATGGCCGGTGCCATGGCTCACTAAGCTAATCCTTCGCCTTGCAGCGCCGGCACCCCGGGTTCTAGTCCCAGTTGGGGCGCCGGATTCTGTCCCGGTTGCTCCTCTTCCAGTCCAGCTCTCTGCTGTGGCCAGGGAGTGCAGTGGAGGATGGCCCAAGTCCTTGGGCCCTGCACCCGCATGGGAGACCAGGAGACGTACCTGGCTCCTGGCTTTGGATCAGCGCGGTGCGCCGGACGCGGCGGCCATTGGAGGGTGAACCAACGGCAAAAAGGAAGACCTTTCTCTCTGTCTCTCTCTCACTGTCCACTCTGCCTGTCAAAAAAAATTGAATCATTATTCATAAACATTTAATTGATAAATTTATTTAATGCCTGTTTCCTCTTCTTTTTTTCTTTTTAAAAATTTATTTATCTGAAAGGCCAAATTAGAGAAAAAAGGAGAGAAAAAGAGAGAGCTCTTCCATCTCCTGGGTCACTCCCCAAATGGCCACAACAATCAGGCAAAGCCAGGAGCCAGGAGCTCCATCCGCACCTCCCACGTGGGTGCAGGAGCCCAAGTGCTTGGGTCATTGTCCACTGCTTTGCCCAGGCCATCAGCAGGGAGCTGGATCGGAAGTGGAGCAACCAGGACTCCAACCAGCAACCATGTGGGATGCTGGCATTGCAGGTGGCGGCTCAACCCACTGCGCCACGACATTGGCTCCTCTTCTTCCTTTTTTTCAAGGTGGCTACCAGAAAATTTAAAATTAGGTACTGTGAAAGTTAAAAAGGCATTCTATTTCTATTAGACCGCGCATCTCTAGAGAGCTCTAACCGGTTCTCCATCACATCTGCACGTTTTCTTCCCTTCCCTGGGGAATCACTTGGGCGTGGAAACGGAGGCTGAACAGTAGCTCCACCTCTCTCTGCCTGCAGCTCCCTTGAAGACTTTTGCCTTCCCATTTCTCCAGCAGGGGGTATGTCAGCAGCCAGCAAATCCCGGTGATTTACTCCTACTTGAGCCAAAGAGCGGTTCCCATCAGCGCTGAGCCCACCACCCAGGGTATTCTTGGTCGCGTTTGGCTCACAGGTCTTGTTCCTTCGCTCTGGGATGACTTCCTACATGGAGTTGGCAGCCATGAGAAAGCTAGCAAAGGAAGAGAACAGTGGGACTATGCTGCCCTGCCTGCAGGGAGAGTGGGCCCTCTTGGCGGGGGGCTGGAAGATGGGGTACACAGGCACTGCCATGTTGGACCAGGGGGCCTTCTGGGGCCAGAAACACTCTGCTTCCTGGTCTGGGTGCTGATGCTGTGGGTGTGGCCATCTAATGCCCAGTCTCCAACTGTGTGTCTATTTATTTATTTGAAAGGCAGGATGACAGAGAGAAAGAGAGAGAGAGAGAGAGAGAGATCTTCCATCCATTGGTTCACTCCCCAAATGGCCGCAACAGCCGAAGCCAGGAGCCAGGAGCTTCTTCCGGGTCTCCCACATGGGTGCAGGGGCCCAAGCACTTGGGCTGTCTCCTACTGATTTCCCAAGAACATTATCAGGGAGCTGGACTGGAAGTGCAGCAGCTGGGCCAGGAACCAGCGCTCATATGGGGTGCCGGCGTCACAGGAGACCTCGCGCACTGTGCCACAATACAGGCCCCGAGGCTGCCACACCTTGCTCCTTCGGTCTCTCCCGACCAGTTCTTTCCCACTGCAGGTCTGGTCTCTGTCTTATTTGCATCCCTGGGCTGTCTCACCTGGGAGGGATAGCGTTCCACAACCCAAGTATCCATTGCAAGGCTTTTGTTAAACAAAAACACCTGTTTCTCAGAAAAGGCATTCGGCCCCTCCTGTTTGTTTTTTCTTCTCCTCGCTGCACACACTGGGAGAGAGACACCAGCTGTTGCTATCTTAGATCATCCCGTGCTTAGAGGGATCACCTCAGGCCCCCTATACATGCCGTGTGTGACCCATGACCCAGCAGCAGCAGGATCAGTGGCAAGCCCATTGCAAGGGGCAGAGGCCGCCCCAGACCTCCCGAGTGAGGACTCACACTTGAACCTACCCCAGGAGGATCACTTGCTCTCTAAAGGCTTAGAAGACCCCAGTTAGTTCCTGGACAGGGACAATGGTCATGGGGGCGGGAGTGGGGGTGGGGGAGTGAGGTTGACTCTGTCTCTCTCTTTCATTAGCAATAAAAAATAAATAAGGGCCCCGCGTTGTAGTGGAGGGGGTTAAGCCCCAACCTGCAGTGCCCGCATCCCATACGGGTGCTAGTTCATGTCCCAGCGGCTCCTTTTCCAACCCAGCTCCCTGCTGTTGCAACTGGGAAAGCAGCAGAAGATGGCCCAAATGCTTGGGCCCATGCACTGTGGGAGACATGGAATAAACTGCTGGCTCCTGGCTTCAGATCTGCCCAGCTCCAGCCATTGAGGCCATTTGGGGAGTAACCAACAGATGGAAGATCTCTCTCTTTCTCTTTCTCTTTCTCTGTCTCTGCCTCTCTGTAACTCTGCCTTTCGAATAAAATAAATCTTTTAAAAAAGATTTTATTTATTCATTTATTTGAGAAGTAGAGTGGCAGACAGAGAGCAGGAGACACACACAGAGAGATCTTCCATCCGCTGGTTCACTCAGAGCTGGGCCAATCCGAAGCTGGGAGCCCGGAGCTTCTTCCGGGTCTCCCACACAGGTGCAAGGGCCATAGCAGAGAGCTGGATCAGAAGAGGAGCAGCCAGGACACGAACCAGTGCCACAGGAAGAGGATTAGCCTACTATGCCACAGCGCCAGTCCCATAAAATAAATCTTAAAAAGAATAAAAAAGCCCCTCCCCATGGCCCATGGTTCTGAACCATAGCTTCCTCATTGTGAAAGAGACACCACCACTCACGGGAGGCGGTGGAGATTACGGCAGATAATGGCTGCCAGCGCTGAGCACTGGGTCCTGAAGAGCGAGCCTCGGATGAAAGGCAGCTAATATTATTATTGGCTATTAAGTTGTAACAGCTCCATGCTTGCATTAGGGATTGTTCCCCTAGTGAAAAATAGAACCTTTCAGGACGCAGGGACCTTCTGGGCGTGGTGCTGGCTGTGTGCTGGGGTGGGGGTGGGGGGAGCAAGCCCTGAGGTTGCAGGACTTCAGAGTGGGGCCAGCCAGGGAGCAGCCTGGCTTCTGCTACATCAAAGATGGGGTCCCCATACTAGGACTGCGCTGGCTGCAGGCAGGGCTGCTGGCTGCAGGCAGTGTGTCTTCTTTCCGAGACAACTGCTCGGGGCAGTTATTGAGAGCGTCATTTGCATGTTACAATGGGAATACAGAGAATATGTTTAGAATGGTGCCTGCGACAGCCAAGCTCTAGAACAGACAAAACTGTACCAAAGTGACAGAAATCAGAATAGTCATGGCTTGTTGGAGGGTAAGGGGACTCACTGGAAAAACATCTAAGGGGACGGAAATGTCCTCAGTGGGGGTGGGGGTGGTGTTTGTCAAAAATCCACCAAGTTGCAGGCTGGCACTGCGACATAGCAGGAAAAGCCACCGCCTGCAGTGCGGGCATCTCATATGGGTGCCAGTTTGAGTCCCGGCTGCTCCACTTCCTATCCAGCTCTCAGAGAGAACTCTTCCATCTGCTGGTTCACTTCTCAAATAGCTGCAAAACCAGGCTGGGCCAGGCTGAAGACAGGGGCCAGGAGCTTCTTCTGGGTCTCTCACATGGGTACAGGGCCCTCTAGCACTTGGGCCATCTTGTGCTGCTTTCCCAGGCGCATTAGCAGGGAGCTGGATAGGAAGTGGAGCAGTGCAGACTGCAACTGGTGCTCATATGGGATGCCTGCACTGGAGGCAGCAGCTTACCTCCCTGAACACTCACAATGCCGGCCCCTCCCCCTCCCTCTCTTAAGTAAACCCTGCTCTCGCTTGTGTACTGTCCATGCTTCTGTTTTAATTTCTTATTTCTATGACGGTAAGAACTTGACGTTAAAATTGAGATACTACTTAGGCCCATAGCATAACCACTGGGGATGGATCTTCCTTGGGCGATTCTGAGCAGTTTTATCTCTGTGTACCCCTCCCCATCACCTTCTTGTCCCGATTGGAGTCTGTGACTCCACGCGATGCAGTCCCCCTGACCTTGGCTGGTAACCACTGGGATCACACAGCTGTGCACTCCACTCAACATCTTCTCTTAGTTGACAGATGACCAGGAGGACCGGGCAGCTCCTCGGAGGGCTGGGCTCTACTCCTGTTTTCCAAGTCAATGGGGGGCTTTGTCTCTCTGATTCTTCCTTGCAAAGAGCATTTCTCACTGAGAGCCAACGGAAGGGCCAACTCGGCAGATGGATCCCATTACAACTAATAATGGGACTCAAGTACTTTAGAAGCTTTTGCTAATTGAGCCGCTGAATACCCCTGTGAAGTAGGTAACCATTATCGTCCCCAATTACTGTCAAGACGCTGAGCTTCAGGGACAGCGAGCGGCCTGCCAGAGTTGGGCAGTGCGTGGCAGGCAGAACAACCCTTGGAGGAAGAATTCCAGTCCCGATCAAAGGAGCCGATTGGCCCCAGAGTCAAGAGACCGGAACTCCAGGGTGGAAGTCTTTTCCCTTTCCTGTGCAAGCATGATTATGTGCTGTGTGTATGTGAGCATGTGTGATTGTGTACTGTGAGTGGTTGTGTGTGCATGTGGGTGTGTGTGAGTGGCTGTGTGTGTGTGTGTGCTGAAAGTGTTCTGTATGTGCTATGTGTATGTGAGTGTGTGTGGTTGTGTACAGTGAACTGTGTGTGTGCATGTCAGTGTGTGTGAGTGGTTGTGTATGTGTGTGCTGAAAGTGGTTGTGTATGTGTTGTGTATATGAGAGTGTGTGTGCTGTGTATGAGTGATTGTGTGTGTGAGTGGTTGTATATGTGTGTTTTGTGTGCTGTATGTGAGTGGTTGTGTGTGATTGTGTATGTGTGTTGTGTATATATGAGTGTGTGTGTCCTGCAAATTGTTGTGTATGTGTTGTGTATATGAAAATGTATATGTGTCTGTGTATAAGTGGTTGTGTGTGTGAGTGGTTGTGTAGGTGTGTTGTGTGTCTGTTGAATGTGTGTGTGAGTGGTTGTATATGTGAGTGTGCTGTGAGTGGTTGTATGTGTTGTGTATATGAGAGTGTGTGTGTGCTATGTATAAGTGGCTGTGTGCATGAGTGGTTGTGTAGGTGTGTTGTGTGTCTGTGTGTGTGGTTGTATATGTGTTATGTATGTGAATGTGCGTGTGTGCTGCGAGTGGTTGTGTATATGCTGTACATATGAGAGTGTGTATGTGCTGTGTATGAGTGGTTGTGTGCATGACTGGTTGTGTATGTGGTTGTATGTCCCTGAGTATGTGTGGCTGTGTGTGCTCTCTGGCCTTCTTCCCACTGAAGGTGGAAGTGAAGTTTCCCCAGAAAGAATAGACATCCCACTGCTGATCCTCGTGGGAAGACGTTAATCCTGAGACAGGAAATAAAGATTTAGAGGAGAGAAAGCTTTCTCTTTACTGGGCCAAGATTCTACAGGGTCGAGTGAATGGGTCCCAGATGGCAGTGTACGGAGCGTGGCCTGGGTGAAGTTCAGGCATCCTCGCCAGGCTGTCCTGGGAGTTGGGAGATGGCCTAGGGCACAGTGGGAGGGAGGGCAGAGAGCTCAGGGCTCCATTCCAGACAGTGATGAAGGTGACATTGGAAGGCAGCCCAGCTGGCAGTGATTGCCCGAGGCCAAGTTCATGGAGTGACAGGGCAGGGCCAGCAGCACAGAGAGCAAAAGTGTGACAGGCTGTGCCCAAAGAGGTCAGCACAGTACCCTGAGAAATGTTCCAGATCCCCGGGAACAGAAAGCAGCTTTCCCACCAGGAACCCAGTGTGCACTGGGCCACAGCAATCTGGGGACATAGACAGCCTGGGCTGCTGTGGCCTGGGACTCAGGGATGCCTCAAGACTCTTTCCCACTGGGGTGCATACACCAGAGTCTGGTGGGCTCAGAAATCCCACCCCCAGGCTCCTGGGGAAGTCTGACCAAGGAATTTCACCCTTGCTGCGGTCCCCAATGGCCCTGGTCATTGTCCACTCTAGCCCCAGGTCAAAGGTGTCTGGGCCTTCATTGTTCAGAGCCCAGTTAATTCCTGAACAGGGAAAATGGTCGTGGGGGTGGCAGTGGGGGTGGGGCGAATGAGGTTGGGTCTGTCTCTGCTTTTCATTACCAACTTTGAAAAAATAATTAAGGGCTCAGCAATTGTAGTGTAGAGGGACCCTTTGTCTCTCTGTCTCTCTCTCTTTCATTCTGTCTTTCAAATAAGTAAAAGCATTTTTTAAAAAGAGAGAGAATATATAGAGAGAAAAACCTGCCATGAGGAGAGAGTGGGAGGAAGCCAGAAAAGGAGCCGTTAAGCGTGACACCGAAGCTCAAAGAGCAAAAGGCAGCTCCCCAATTATCAGTCCTTTTTATGAGGTAGGGGCTGGTGTACTGATTGAATACACAATTTAGTTCGGTATGCGTGAGGCTTTCTGGAAGTTTCATGGCACCTCCCCACAGAGCTTTGCTTCCACGTGGCCAATATGGCATCTCTTCTTCCTGGTCCCAGATGAGACCCACATGCATCATGGGAAAGTGGGTGTACTGGATTGACAGCTGAGGGAGTAGTTACATTGCCATGCAACATGGAAATTATGAAAAAAGCCTCCCAGCTTTCTTTATCCCTATGTAGCTCCCTGCCTAGTTCCCCTATACCGGTTCTAGTTAACCATCGCCATTGAGATGAGACAGAAACACCGCTGTTACAAGGGGTTCTGAAGCTATGGACGATTGTGTGAGATGCAAATAATTCATCTCCCATGTCATGCACCAGGGTAGCAGTTCAGGGCTGGTGGAATCATTCTGTCCTCAGCACATGGCTGCTACTTGCGGGTCTACCCTCTTCCAGACAGGCAGAAGGGGGACAGGGATCCGAAACACCCACCCCACTTTGGCTAAGAACAAGATCCGGGAAAGGCACCAGCATGAACGTAGTCTAGCACCACGCCATGCCAAGGGAGAAGCCGGGACTGAGGTCCCTCCTGGGCGTGCTCTTTCCTGGAAGAAGGCAGTGGGTCACTGTGTGTGTGGTGGGGGGGTGGACAGCGCGGTGCATTCTACCACACCTTGATCAGAGACGCCAGGAGACGGCCGCGAAGGTGTGGCCGGCCAGGGTCAGAACACTCAGTTCCAGCCCTCCCAGAGAGGAGCATCGCGGGAGGGGATTTGGAATGTGAGGGTCTGATAGGAATCAAAAGAGGCCGTCAGGCTTCCTGGAAGAAAAAGTGAAGGCAGAAACTGGTCCCAGGCCACCGAGAACTTTTAACCCCTGTGCAAGACCTGTTCTGAGAACACAACGCGCTCCTGTGACCAGGAGTCCGCAAGTTAAGAAGCCTCCTCCAACCCAGCAGCTTGAGCTTCTGGGTCTGGATCCTGGGTCATCCTTGAAGGTGAGGGGGAGGAGCCCAGGGAACGCTCTGCCAGAAGGCAGCATCGGCTCTCCACTGAAAGAGGAGTTTTTGGGGCCGGTGCTGTGGCATAGTGGGTAAAGCCGCCACCTGCAGTGCTGGCATCCCATGTGGGTGCCAGTTTGAGTCCCAGCTGTTCCAATGCCGATCCAGCTTCCTGCCAATGACCTGGGGAAAACAGCAGAAGATGGCACAAGTGTTTGGGCCCCTGCATCCACATGGGAGACCCAGATGATGCTCCTGGCTTCCGCCTGGCCCAGCACTGACCATTGCGGCCATCTGGGGAGTGAACCAATGGATGGAAGACCTCTCTGTATGTCTCTCCTTCTCTCTTTCTGTAACTCTAATTTTCAAAATAAATACATACATATTAAAAAAAAAAGAAAAGAAGAAAGAGGAGTTTCTTAGATCCATGTAAGAACACGAAGGAAGCAGAAGATGAGGAAGAGACATTTCCCCCTGCACTTTGAATCCCTCTAGGCTGGCCTGCAAATTTCTGGAATAATGGAATTTGCTTGCTTCTCAGGGAATGATAACCTAGTTAGAGGATTAGAAGCCCTGAGAAGGGAAAAGTCCTCGGCAGAGAATAAGACTTCGTGACCTGGTTGTCACTTGGGGGAAACTTGCTGCTAAGATTTCTCCTTAAATAGCCCTAAGATGTTTTCAAAGACTGGTTCCCCCCAAAACCTTCATGTCTAAATTTCTCTCCACTTGTTATAAAATTAGACGAAAAGCAAAGAAGCCAATCTGGAGCATTTCTTATTTTTTTTAAGCATTCAATTGCACAAATCCCGAGACAGAATCAGAGAGGTGAAGCTTTTGTTATGAAAGGTAACATCTTTACAAAAACCCGTCCCAGCAAGTCCCAGCTCACGGTCAGTCTTATCTGTACGCCCCGCCGCTCACATCCACTTCCTGTCTTCCCCTGGAGCATTGTGGGTAAATCCCAGTACCACCTCAGTCATCCATACATATTTCAGTTTGTATCTCTAAAAGATTTCTTTCTTTTTTTTAAGATTTTATTTATTTATTTCAGAGGCACAGTTACAAATAGAAGGAGGGAGAGAAGAGAGACGTCTTCCATCTGCGGTTCACTCCTCAAATGGCCACAAAGGCCAGGGCTGGGCCAGGCTGAAGCCAGGGGCCAGGAACTTCTTCTGGGTCTCCCATGGGGGTGCAGGGGCCCAGGCATTTGGACCATCTTCCAGTGCTTTTCCAAGCCATAGCATAGAGCTGGGTCAGAAGAGGAGCAGATGGGACATGATGGGCATGGCCCAAGAACTCTTTATAAAAGATGTAATGACTGGGGCTGGCGCTGTGGCGCAGTGGGTTAATGCCCTGGCCTGCAGTGCCGGCATCCCATATGGGCACCGGTTCTAGTCCCAGCTGCTCCTCTTCTGATCCAGCTCTCTGCTGAGGCCTGGGAAAGCAGTAGAAGACAGCCCAAGTGCTTGGACCCCTGCACCCATGTGGGAGACAGGGAAGAAGCTCCTGACTCCTTGCTTTGGGTAGGTGCAGCTCCTGCCATTGTGACCATCTGGGGAGTGAACCTCTCTCTCTCTGCCTCTCCTCTGTCTGTGTAACTCTGACTTTCAAATAAATAAATAAAAATCTTAAAAAAAAAGAAAAAGATGTAATGATAGTACATAAGCATGCTTTCAAAACAAATAAGAATTCTTTACTATAACCAAATATCCAGCCAGAGTTTAAATTTCTCCAGATCTTCTCTTTTCTTTCTAACAATTGGTTTCTTTATATCAGGATCTAAACAAGCTCTACTGGTTGCGCTGGGTTGCTTTGTCGGATGGCCGTTGGATTTCTTTTCATCTATGGGTTCCCCTTCATCTGTCTCTCTCCTCGCACCCTGCATCAGAGTTCCCCGAGGCCGGGGTTGGCTGGGTTCATCCCCGTGGAGTCCTCCTGCAGACAGATAACGCTCCGTCCTCAGGAGCCACCCCGAGGAAGGATTCAGAGAGGAGACGCAGTAAATGCTTTAGCTTCAGCTTTAGCAAAATGAATCATTTCCCTCTCGTCTTCCAAAGGAACTGTGAGTTTGTTTGTTTCCATTCTGTCGTCATGAAGAACGGACAGCTCTCTCTACACTTGCCGTGCTGCTCACTCCATGGTGCTTAATCTCGCTGATGCTGATGGTCCCACTGCTGGCCAGGGCGGGCTTCTGTAAGCTGACTCCGGAGCCGTCTGTGACAGCTTGCCGGCTTTCTGATGGGACTAGATGTACAAGTTGCTTATACTCATGCATTTCTCATGTTGGACTGAAGTCAGCCATTTCTCTAAGTGTGATTTCTAGGGTGGTGGATGGGACTTAGCACAATCTGGGCAGTTCAAACAGTTGGTTTTTTTTTTTTTTTTTTAAGGTTTATTTATTTTATTGAAAGGCAGAGATACAGACCGAGAGAGGGAGACACAGAGAGATCTTCCATCTGCTGGTTCACTCCCCAGCTGGCCGCAACGGCTGGAGCTGCGCTGATCCAGGCTCCTGGCTGAAGCCAGGAGCCAGGAACTTCTTCCAGGTCTCTCAGGCAGGTGCAAGGGCCCAAGGACTTGGGCCATCTTCCACTGCTTCTACTTTTTTCCCAGGCCATAGCAGAGAGCTGGATCAGAAGTGGAGCAGCCGGGACTTGAACCAGTGCCCATAGGGGTTGCTAGCACTGCCGGCACCTGCTTTACCCACTACACCACAGCACAGGCCCCGTAATCTAAACTTTCTAAGCCTCAGTTTCCTCATCTGTAAAATGGGAGATATTAACAGTACCCACTGGATAGATTTCCCAATGTGTTTAAATAAAGTCGTGATTGTAAAACTCTCAGCATAGCTTCTGATATGTATTCAGCACTCCATGAATATTATCCATGAATAACAATGATTATACAAATCACAATGGACGACCCTTGGTTTGTGAGAAAGCTGGAACAAAGAACTTTGCGATTGTGTCAAATTTATCTTATCCCAGGAGAACTGAGAGAACTGAACCAGGTGACGAGTTCAGAGCCCGGTTAGGTGATGTGTGGCTGTGGGGCAGTTGCGTGATTGCCTGCGTCCACCCTGGTCTTGTATGCAGAGTGCCGGCCTGCTTCTGGCCCTGCGCGCTCTGTAAACGCACCTGCCATGGGGCTCTGCCTTGCTCACTCCCCGACTTTGTCAAATGCTGCCTCCTGGGGCAGCCCATCCTGACCCTCACTGACCTCTGCTGTCACTCTTCCATCACACCTCCATGACCTCACGCCACTCACGCCTGGGCCATGCCTGCCTTCTGGTGTTCTAGCAAGAGCTCAAGTTCAGGGAGGCGGGAACTTGGCCAGTGCTATTCATGGCTGGGGGTCCTGGCTCCAAAGATGCCACCTGGGACAGAGTAGGCCCTCAATAAACAATGCTGAAGGCATAAAAACACATCAGAAAGTCTCTTCAAACTGTCTGGACGCCTAGAACAATAAGGTATGCGTGTGTGTGTGTGTGTGTGTGTGTGTAAGAAGTCTGCAAGGTGAACTCAGCAAATTGACAACACCTAAAAGGATTAACCTTGAAGAGAGCAGCTTTGTAGAACTACACCTTACTCTATCTGAATGTGATGAGATTTATTCAAAAAAGATTTTTAATTTATTCTAAAGACAGAGTTAAGGGGGGGGGGTGGGGAGAGAGAGAGAGAGAGAGAGAGAGAGAGAGAGATCTAACTACTGGTTTTCTCTTCAAATGGCAGTAACAGCTGAGACTGAGCCAGGCCAAAGCCAGGAGCCAGGAACTCCATCTGTGTCTCCCAAATGGATGGCAGGGGCCCAAGCACTTGGGCCATCTTCCACTGCTTTCTTGGGTTCATTAGCAGGGAGCTGGATGGGAAGTGGAGCGGTCGGGATTCGAAGCAGTGTCCATATGGGATGCAGAGGTTGCAGGTGGCCGCTTAACCCGCTGCACCACAACGCCAGCCCCAGTGCTGAGCTTTCAGGAACTTTGCTGGTCCCAGACATGGGAGAAATCTCTCTGTGATGCTCCGGCCAGCCCCTGTGTTATACACCCTTCCCTGAAGTCTTGGTCAAGTCTTCTCTCTGCTCCCTCGCTCCGTGTAAAGGGCCTGTAGAAAACATGCAAGGCTGTCGCGTGCTCACACCTGTGCACAGCCCACGCACCTCCCAGGACATTTTGCTTTGAGGCTAAACCCCGATATTGTATCTAGTTATTACCCATCATCTGTCAGGGGCTGGTTTCACCTTTTACTTATCCCTCAGTGTCGGCGCCCCTGTACTGGTAGAGACCCTGAGGTCCGGAAGCTTTGTAACTTGCCGTGGATCACACACTTGGCCTTGACCTCAAAGCTGGCTGCTTCCTTCGCCTGCAGCTTCCCCCACAGCTGCAGGGCTTCTGGAGAAGAGGGTGGGAGCAACTCCGCCATCCGTCGCGCTGGCTGCTCTTGCTAGCAGTAAGGGGATCTGTTTCCAAACGCTGCTGGCAAAAAATTTCAAGGGTTTGGCCAGCCTGAAATAACCAATCTATTTAGAGGTTTCAGGACCGGGCAGCAGAGGCTAAGTAAGGTAAAGTATCCATCAGGAGTGGAGGCTAGCAAGAGGATAGAATATTAAAAAAAAAAAAAAAAAAAAAAAAAAAAAAAAAAAAAAACACCTCAGAGCTGTGTCACGCTTTTCTTCACCTAAGGTTCTTCAAAAAACACACACAGATGCTGCTGCTGCCTTCACCTGAGAATGTAGAAAGTCTGATCCCAGGTCAGATATAGCACATTCACATTATTACTGTTAAGTTTATGATACACACTACATACCTACAAGGGGTCTTCAAAAAAATTATGCATGGAGTTCAACTTTCTTTTCACCAAAAGTAACTTTTTGTTTTACATTGCATGGATTTTAAACTTCTTAAAATTTTTTTTCTTTCTTTTTATTTGTTTGAAAAGGAGAGAGAGAGAGAGAGAGAGAGAGAGAGATCTCATCTGCTGATTTATTCCCCAGATGCCTGCAATGACTGGGACCAGGCGGGGCTGAAGCCAGAGCAGCTGGGAACTCAATCCAGGCAGCAGGAACTGAATTATTTGAAGCATCACCACCACTGCCTAGAATCTGCGCTGGCAGGAAGCTGAAGTCAGGAAGCAGAGCTGGGTACTGAACCTAGGGACGTGAATGTGGGAGGCGGGGCAGGTGTCTTTTTTTTTTAAGATTTATTTATTTGAAAGTCAGAGTTACACAGAGAGAGGAGAGGCAGAGAGAGAGGTCTTCCATCCGCTGGTTCACTCCCCAGATGGCCGCAACGGACAGAGCTGCGCTAATCCGAAGCCAGGAGCAAGGAGCTTCCTCCGGGTCTCCCACGAGGGTGCAGGGGCCCAAGGACTTGGGCCATCTTCTACTGCTTCCCCAGGCCACAGCAGAGAGCTGGATCAGAAGTGGAGCAGCCGGGACTAGAATCAGCGCCCATATGTGGTATCGGCACTTCAGGCCACGGCATTAACCTGAAGGGGTAGAATTTCAGAGAAACTAAGCAACTCATTGAATGCCACATAGGTGTGCAGTGCAGTGACAGAACCAGGTGTGGAGATCAAAGATGCTGCATCTGGGGCTGGCGCTGTGGCAGCAGGTAAAGCTGCCGACTGCAGAGCCAGCATCCCATATGGGTGCCAGTTTGAGTCCTGGCTGCTCCACTTCGGATCCAGCTCTCTGCTATGGCCTGGGAAAGCAGTGGAAGATGGCCCAAGTCCTTGGGCCCCTGGCACTCATGTGGGAGACCTGAAGAAGCTCCTGGCTCCTGGCTTCAGATTGGCATAGCTCCAGCTGGTGCGGCCAACTGGGGAGTAACCCAGCAAATGGAAGACCTCTCTCTCTCTCTCTCTCTTTCTCTCTCTCTCTCTCCTCTCTTTTATAACTCTGACTTTCAAATAAATAAATAAATCTTAAAAAAAAAAGAGAGAGAGAGAGAGAGAGAGACTCTGCATCCACAGGGTAGAGATGGGTTGGGTGAGTCACCTGTGTGTTCAGAATGGACCCAGCCCCCGTGAGGGCTCTCTAGAGATGGGATGAAGAAGGAAGGAAACGGTACTTGTGCAGGTGAATGAACGCATGGCTCTACCCCGTGTTTCGCGTCGCCCTGTGGCGTCTGCTCCCCACTCCACCAGCTCCATGTCCCTGGCATCTGAATGACACTGGGCTTTAGGACTGAGTCCTCCGCAGCCCCAGTAGGAGAAACGAACCCCCAGTGCTCCCCATCTGCTACAGATGCACGAGGAGACCCGAAGCTAGACGCTGATGTGTGCATCTCTGTACACATTGCTCAGTGTGGAGAGCGGGCGCACAGGGCAGGTCCACTCTGCCTGTGGCTGCCAGCAAGCGGCAGGCGTGTCACGGCCCCACAGCCACTCTGGTTGGAGGAACCGGCACCCTAGACTGCAATGCTGTATCCACTGCTCTCAGGGAGGGAAAGGGGAAGTGGCCCTGGACCGCTTCCACTGCCAGGAAGGAAAGCAGAAATTCAGTAAGAAACCCAAGTTCCCTCCCAGCAGCGTGTTTTAGTTCCTCAAACCCGAACTGAAAGTCGGCAGGGAGCTGACATCGCTCACAGAGCTGGACCTCGGGGGTCTGACCCCTGCCTCGTCCGTCTGGCGTCGCTGAATCCATGAATCATGCTTATTGCGTTGGCCTGCAGTCTCCGGATCTCTGAAATGAATATTTAAGTCTGAATCCCTACCTTAGGGCACTTAGAAGTGTGTGTGTTGGGAGGGAGAATTCTTGGTGGCCAACACGACTGACGACTGACATTTCTCCGTGTGTTGGGGGGCGGCGGTGGGGAACTGGGAGCTAAATGTGTTCTGTGTCTAGGACGACACAGTGAGAATTTGTCCCACTTGGAATTCAGAATGAAAACTAAGAGCTCCTTCGTTGCCAGAACACTGTGATTCCATCCTAGTCACCCCCTTGATTCGAGTCATGACTCCGCCTAAATCGGAGTAATGGGTATATTTTAGGATACCTCTGAATGTGCCCACCTCTTGCCCTGCAGCCCTTCTGTGAGGATTACCCCAGGAAATGGGAGGGGGGGGGGTTGATCTTGGTCCCTGAAGAGGAAATGTCACAGATGTTGCTATTGAGCAAGCAGGGGAAGCGGAAAGCCTTTTGGGCACAGGAGATCCGCGGCTCCTCTGCCAGAAGGCTTAGACTGGAGCAGGTGCACCGAGGCTTAGGCCAGAGCAGGTTTCAGGAGAAAGAAGAAATGGCTGAGAGACGGTGGCCACAGCCATGGCCATGACCGCAGGCCTGAGACCAAGGCTCCATCCTTAGGGTCTTGGGATTTTTCCAGGCGGGAGGGAGAAAGGGGCTGAGAGAACCAGGGAACCAGAGGTCAAGTTATGGAGGGAGAGGGAGGGGCAGAGAGAGAGAGAGAGATCCATCTTCCATCCACTGGTTCACTCCCCAAATGTCCCCAACAGCCAGGGCTGGGCCAAGCTGAAGTCAGGAGCTAGGAGCTCCATCTAGGTCTCTCCCGTGGGTGGCAGGGGCCCAAGAACTTGGATCATCCCAAGCCCATTAGCAGGGCAGCCAGGGCTCAAACCAGTGCTTGGAGCCGGGATGCTGGTGTTATGGGCAGCAGCTTAACCCACTGCGCCACGACACTGGCCTCTGCAGATGCCATTTTAGGAAAGAGTTGGAACTGTGGAAACTTCTGAAGATCAAAGAAGCAGTCCTCTTGGGGGACCTGAACTGAAAGCAGCTCCCTGAGACCATTTTACATCAGCAGAAGCTAAAGGACCTTCGCTTGTCAAGTTTCTCTACCGTTAGCAGGAACGGGGGTGCCAGAGCCGAGTGCAGCCGGTTAACGGAAGAGTTTTTTCATCTTTTTTTCCCCCCATCTGAGTGTAACTTTTGGCCCTGCTACACGGGCTATGAGCCAATGTGACTTTCTAATAAGAAAAATCGTGCTCAGAGCTGCAAGCTGCAGGCTGCTGCAGACAATGGAGCAGTTGTTCCCTCACCGTTAGAACACGGTGCGCTTGGAAGAGGCGCGTGTAAGAGGTGGGTTTCCCACAACAGGAGGAGTTGTGGGGGCACCGGCAGAAGATGTGGAAAATCTGAGTGAGCGCACGTGGTAGGACAGCGCTGCTGGGGGGTGGGGGTGGGGGCAGAAGCAGGGCAGCGTTTGAGTGGGCAGAGCAGGGCTTGTCAGAGGAAACACCAACGTCATTCACAAAGGCGCACAATTAGTCACCCAGAACCGGCCCAGGGCTGTTCCAATTATTCTGACTAATTTCAACTTGTTTATCTCAAGAGAAATGGGAGGCACCTGGAGAGGGTAATGATCTTACAGTCTAAGAGCTGAAAAATAAGTCCAGGGTGGAAAAAAGTTAATAGAACTGGAGGGTGTTTTTTTTTTTTAATTGTATTTATTTATTTATTTAAGAGATAGAGCCACAGAGAGCGAGGGGCAGAGAGAGAGAGAGAAAGGTCTTCCATCTGCTGGTTCACTCCCCAAATGGCCACAACGACTGGAGCTTCGCCGATCTGAAGCCAAGAGCCAGGAGCTTCCTCTGGGTCTCCCCACGCGGTTGCAGGGGCCCAAGGACTTGGCCATCTTCCGCTGCTTTCCCAGGCCATAGCAGAGAGCTGGATTGGAAGAGGAGCAGCCGGGACTAGAACTGGCGCCCAGATGGGATGCTGGTGCCGCAGGTGGAGGCTTAGCTCACCACGTCACAGCACTGATCCCTGCAGTTGTCTTTGTTTCAGGAAGAGCCTTTGCTACCCTTAGAATGGGGATTTCAGTCCAGGGAGAAAGAGAGGGTTCTTCAAAAGACTATGAGAAAATGGAATTAAAAGATAAGTTTATTTTGGTGCAAAAAATTCTTGAAATTTCTACGAAGGATCTTCAAAACATTCATGAAAAATGTGTACTGTGAAAAAACTCTCGGGGTGCTGTGGGTTAAGTCAATTCCTCTAATGTCAGCATCTCATATGAGCACTGGTTCAAGTCCTAGCTGCCCCACTTCTGATCCAGGTCCCTGCTAATGTGCCTGGGAAGACAGTAGAACAGGGCCCAAGCAGTTGGGTCCCTACCACCTATGTGGGAGACCTGGATGGAGTTCTAGCATCCTGGCTTTGGCCTGGCCCAGCTCCAGCCATTGAGGCCATTTATCTCTCCCCCTTTCTCTCTCTATATATAACTCTGCCTTTGAAATAAATATTAAAAAAAGAAAAAGAAGAAACTGCATTGATTTCAAAAAATGTTTTGTACCAAAATAACTTTTAAAATTCAATGTTCAGGAGCTGGTGCTGTGGCGTAGCGGGTAAAACTGCCGCCTGCAGTGCGGGATCCCACATGGGCGCTGCTTAGAGACCCAGTTGCTCCTATTCTGATCCAGCTCTCTGCAATGTCCTGGAAAAGCAGTGGAAGAAGGCCCAAGTCCTTGGGCCCCTGCACCCGTGTGGGAGACACAAAGGAAGCTCCTGGCTCCTGGCTTTAGATAGTCACAGCTCCAGTCATTGTGGCCAATTGGGGGGTGAACCAGTGGATGGTTCTCTCTCTCTCTCTCTCTCTCTTTGCTTCTCCTTCTCTCTCTGTGTAACTCAGGCCTTCAAATAAATAAAGAAATCTTAAAAAAAATTCAATGTTCCACAAACTTTTTGGAGTGCCTTGTACGTGGTTAGACTGAGAGGATAAGGACATAGACCATAACTTTATCATCACCTCCTGAGGACGTCCACAAATACTTCAAGTTCTCGTCCTTCCGGGCACACAGTAGGACTGTACTTTCCAACCCACATGAACATAGACACAGCCATGGGACTTGCTTTGGCCAATGACCTATGACCAGAAGTGATACATCTAACACAAAAGTTGATGAGCCAGCGTGATTTCTAGCCAAAGACTTGCTCACCCGTGCCGTGGTTCAAGGTGGTGCCACTGGGTTCCAGAAGTGCAAGACCCTTAGCCAACCCTTCATTGCTGTGTATCTGAATGAGAAATACAGTGCTGCTGGAGGCCATCGCGACTCAGCATGTCTGTGTCTACAGCACAATCGAGCCTCTCCTCAATGGTCGACCACGCTGCCCACAAACATCTCCGAAAACGGTCATTTGATTTTTGCTAGGACTATGACCACTAGGCTAAGGATGGATACTTCAGCTGTAACCAAGGGCCAGCCTTGCTGATTCTGTCTCAAGACTTTGAGTTCTAAGGAATACAGAGACCATCAGTACCCCATGATAGAAGCTACAGCTAAGAGGTCCCGAAGGCTAGGCAGGACTATGGGCTATGCTGGGCCAGGGCTAAGGAAAAGCAAGGCAGACACCTCTTGGGAAGGAAGAGCAGATGGAAGGACTTGTGGCTGAGAAAGGCCGTGCAATCCCACAAATATCCCTGATCTTGACTTTCCAGTCTTCCTTTCCACAATGGTTATGCTGTTTCCTGTTTTAAGCTTCTGTAAAATTCCTGTAGACTGACACTAATCCCACAACACACATACGAACTTGTCCATGGTGCCTCTGTACTCGCAAGTGTAAGGACCTTAACAAGAGCCAAATAGAAGCAGGAAGGGGGGTAGGTGTCTGGTGCAGAGTTAAATCACACTTGGCAAGTCCATATCCCATGTGAAAGTGCCTGGTTCGAATCCCGGCTCCTCCACTTTCAATCCAGCTTCCTGCTAATGCTCGCCTGGGAGGGGGAGGATATTAGTCCAAGTACCTGGGTTCCCACCACCCTTGTGGGAGAACTGCATGGAGTTCCTGCTCCTGGTTTCAGCCTGGCCCAGCCCTAGATGTTGAGGGTATTTAGGGAGTGATAGAAGATCTCTTTCTCTCTCTTTCAAATAAAGTGAAAGATAAATTTTAAAAATTTTAATTAAATATATATATTTATTATTATATATTCTTGCTATATATATATATATAGCAAGAATGAGCGGTTATACTTGGCCACCACTTGTTATGGACCAGGCTCTGTCCTAAATGCCTTTTGCCTATTAACTCATTTAATTCTCAGATCAACATTATGGGTGCCCATTTTTCATATCAGTTCTTTTACAGATAAGAAAACCGAGGCCCCCGGGGCTGACTGCCTTCCTCCTCCCCGCATCACTGCTGAGCGGTGTTGTCCCATCTCAGGAACAAGCAGTCTGCCTTTGGGATCTGTACTTTCCACAACTGTGCCATCCTGAGTGAAAGCCTGCATCTCGTGGGCATTCCTTAAGGAGCTTTTGTGATTCTGCTTGTAACAGGCTTTCAATGAAAAGCACTGTGACTGGAGCTGTGGCGTAGTGAGTAAGCTGCATCCTGCAGTGCCGCATCCCATAGGGGTGCTGGTTCGAGTCCTGGCTGCTCCACTTCCGATCCAGCTCTCTGCTGTGGCCTGGGAAAGCAGTGGAAGATGGCCCAAGTCCTTGGGCCCCTGCACCCATGTGAAAGACCCGGAAGAAGCTCCTGGCTCCTGGCTTTTGGATCAGCACAGCTCTGGCCATTGCAGCCAATTGAAGAGTGAACCAGCAGATGGAAGACCTCTCTCTCTCTCTCTCTCTCTCTCTGTGCCTCTCCTCTCTTCTCTGACTTTCAAATAAATAAATCAATCTTTAATTACAAAATGGGTATGTTTAATATGGATAAACTCGGTATGATTTGTAGATAAATGTGCAAACATGGATACATGTGATGATTTGATGAGGGGAATTAGGTGAGTAGGTGAGCATGTAGATGTCCCATGATTGCCCAAGGGTTGATCATTGTTGAAGCTGCTTTTGTATATTGGATAATTTCCATATGAAAAGTAACAGAATTAAGATTAAATAACAGCAGTAGAAGTCATAGAGGGGACAGAAACTGGTGCAGTTTAAAGGGAGCTTTTCCTCTTGTGTATGGTATTTTAACATTTTAGAGTGGAGTGTGGAAAACCATAACCAGTGGGCCAAGTCTGCCCTGCTGCCTGCGTGTGTGCTGCCAACACGTGTGAATGGGTCTTACTACTGATGAAAGCAAGCAGGCGTTACGTGAAGTTCAAATGCCAGCCTGCATACAGGCTGGGGCACAGCCTCACCTAGCTGCTCTCGATCCACGAGGGCAGAGCTGAGTTATTCCAACAGAGACTGCGTGGCCCACAGAGCCTAAAGTGTTTGCTGGCTGGCCTGTCACAGAACAGGTGCGCTGGCCCTTCTTTGGAAAGGAAATATATCCATGCATGACTTTGCTTTTAAAATCAATCAAAAGGAAAGCTATATTGTTTTCTTTTAAAAATTTATATATCTATTTATTTATTTATTTGAAAGGGAGAGTTACAGAGAGGCAGAGGCACAGAGAGAGGTCTTCCATCTGCTGGTTCACTCCCAAAATGGCCACAATGCTGGAGCTGCGCCGATCCGAAGCCAGGAATCAGGAGCTTCTTCCAGGTCTCCCACACAGGTGCAGGGGCCCAAGGACTTGGGCCATCTTCTACTGCTTTCCCAGGCCATAGCAGAGAGCTGGATCGGAAGTGAAGCAGCCAGCACCCAAACTGGTGCCCATATGGCTGCAGTGCCAGCTTTACCTGCTACGCCATAGCTCTGGTCCCACTATATTGTTTTCTTTTAAAAATTTTTATTTATGAGAGAGAGAAAAAAATCTTCCTTCCACTGGTCCACTCCCCAAATGACCAACAGCTGGAGCTGGGCTATGCCAAAGCCAGGAGCCAAGAGCTTCTTCTGGGTCTCCCACATGGGTGTAGGTGCCCACCACTTCAGCCATTCTACCCTGCTTTTTCAGACCCATTAGCAGGGAGCTGGGTCAGGAGTGGAGCAGCCGGAACTCACATTGGTGCCCATATGGGATGCCGGCACAGCAGGTGGTGGCTTCATCTGTGCCAACTCCTGTGGCGCTGCCTGCAGTGCCAGCATGCCATATGGGCACTGATTCAAGTTCTGGCTGCTCCACTTCTGATCCAGCTCCCTGCTAATGGGCCTGGGAAAGCAGTGGAAGATGGCCCAAGTCCTTGGGCCCCTGCACCCACGTGGGAGACCCAAAAGAAACTCCTGGCTCCTGGCTTCAGATCAGCCCAGCTGTGGCCATCTGGGGAGTAAACCAGTGGATGGAAGACCTCTTTCTCTCTCTCTGCCTTTGCCTCTCTGTAACTCTGCCTTTCACATAAATAAATAAATCTTAAAAAAAAATAAAGAAATGGGGGCCAGCATTGCAGTGTAGCAGGTTAAGCCACTGCCTGTGACACCTGGCCCTTGCCACCTATGTGGGAGACCCGGATGAAACTCCTGGCTCCTGGCTTCTACCTGGCTTAGCCCTGGCTGTTGTGACCACTTGGAGAGTGAACCAGCGGATGGAAGACCTCTTTCTCTCTCTCTCTCTCTCTCTCTCTCTTTCTCTCTCTCTCTCCCTCTCCCTCTATAACTTGGACTTTCAAATAAATACATAAGAAAAAAGAAAATGATGGTAATGATGATTGCACAAGTTAACACCACGGAATTTACTTAAAAGGGGTTTAAATGATGGGTTCTCTGTTACCCGTATTTTACCACCACTTTTAAAAACTTACTTAAACTTCGAATAGACGAAATTCAGAAATTTGGTGATGATAAGACATAGCGTAAGCAAAGAAGCTAAAATGGATTTAAATTTTAGCAGGAGAAAGTGCAATTAACTGAAAGAGGTCTTGGGGCTGCATGATTAATTCTGCTTACGGGTAATTACTGATCAGGGGAAGATGTGGCGCTTCTGGGCTGGGACTGAGAGTTGGTTCCTCTGTTTGCCGGTTTGGGAACAGGTCTGCTTGGGAGATCACTCAGTTCAATGACTTTACAATGCCAAGAAGAGGCCCGAGGGAAACAGAGCTGTCCTTAGCGAAGTTACTGCAGATCTGTCTCCTCTGTTGCTTGTAGGTTGCATTTACAACCGAGATGCAATAAAATGCACTCTCTTTTCAATAACCTTCCAGGGTCAGGGCTGTCGGCCACACCATGGGGCCTGGTGTTGTACCAAGCTGCTGGTCATTCTCAGCTCCTACAAGGCACCAGGCATGTGCAGTGCTCTCCATAAATGGATGCATGGCTGTGTTAGCTGAGCAGACAAGATGCAGAGGTCAAAGTCTCTGGGTTAATGGGGGAACGCCCGGGAGCTCTCTTGGGCTGGGCTGCACTTGCCCAGGGCTTCCCAGATCCGAAGTGGTACTTTAGTTGTAAATCGAGGTAGTAGATGAGGATTAACCTGAGCTAGAATCTTCCTGGATTGTGGTAAAGTGTAGCCACTTCCAGTCCTGATAAGTTCAGTGACCAGACATTGATGATTGCCTTGACCCAAAGTGAGTGCATCAAAGCCAGCACAACACGCTCTGTAGGGCTGTGTCCATTCTCACTGATCCAGTTAATAAATTTGACCGATGCTCAGCTAGACCTGTTAGAAAATATCTTCCTGCTCTGGGATCCCCTTCAAATGTGCATTCGCTGCTAGCCCTAGTAGCAGAGTGATACTGCACTAGGACCAAACTGTCTGAAATCTTTGCTTGAAAAAAGTGGAATGGCCATTTAAAAAAAAATTAAGCTGCTTTTTAAAAATTTATTTGAAAGGCAAGGAGAAAGGGGTGGGGAGAGAACAAGGCCAGGAGCCAGGAACTCAATCCAGGTCTCCCATGGGAGTGGCAGGGACCCAAGTATTTGAGCCATTTATCACCTGCTGCCTCCCAGGGTGCGCATTAGCAGGAAGCTGGAGCCAGGAGCAGAGCCAGGACTGGAACCCAGACACCCCAATATCTTCATATGTGGGTATCCCAAATAGGCTCTTGACTGTTGGGCCAGACACCCAAGCCTAGAGTGGCCATTTAATCAACAGCTCACTTTTTGTTTGGGGCCTTGGAAATGTGCTTCTCATTGGATTTTGTTTAAAATACCAAAAGAATACGATCACTAGGAGTGGAAAACGAGTAAGCAGGGCCACGAAAATCATAAATGCTGCTATGCACTGAGTCTCCCTGCTTGCCGTCTATTCTTTCTAAGCATCACATGAAGAGCTGGGACTGTTCCTTACGTTAATCACGAGGGAAGCCAGAGAGCAGAGCAGAGAAGCCACTGGTGAAAGGCCCTTCAGGGGCCAGTGCTGTGGTGCAGTGGGTTAAAGCCCTGGCCTGCGGCGCTGGCATCCCATATGGGCGCCGGTTCTAGACCTGGCTGCTCTACTCTGACCCAGCTCTCTGCTATGGCCTGGGAAAGCAGCAGAAGATGGTCCAAGGCCTTGGGCCCCTGCACCTGCATGGGAGACCTGGAAGAAGCTCCTGGCCCCTGGCTTCAGATCGGTGCAGTTCCAGCCGTTGTGGCCATCTGGGGAGTGAACCAACGGAAGGAAGATCTCTCTCTCTTTCTCTCTACCTGGAACGTTGTCTAAAAAACAAACAAAAAAAAATAGAAAGAAAGAAAAGCTGAGAAGCGACAATCCCGATAGCCAAACAGCATCACAGGGTGTGGTCTCCCACTCAGAACGTCCACATGGAGGCTTAGCTGATGTGGGGGCCTAGGTGGCTCTTGTTCTGCTAAAGGCACCCTTGGAACGCTCCAGCTGGTTTGTGCAGGTCATGTGACTCAAGCCTGGCCAATCAGTGCATTGGGTCTCCCCGGCCACAGTGACTCATTCACTCAACAAAAGTTTATGGTGAGGAGCTGAGCCACCCGGCACTTGCAGGGACCCAGGCAGACGAGGGCGGAGCTCCATTTTCCAGGGACAGTGGGGGTGGGAGGTGTGACAGGTGGGGGTGTGGACAGACAAGAAACAACTAACACACACTTGGCATGACTTCCATTCGTTGCATGTGTGCTGCAGAAAAGCAAACAGAGTAATAGGAAATAGGATTCCCAAGGGCCATGGTCCAGGCTCTTTTAGGGAGGGTGGCCAGAGCCCATGGGACACAGGGAACACTTGTACTGGCCTCGTCACACTTCCTGGACCTGGAAGGACCCCGGGCTGTGACTGCTGAGAGCCTGAGAACGAATCCGACTCAGAGATGGAAGTGGGGGAGGCACACACTGGGTCCCGAAGACGTCACTGGTTCCTTGAATCGTGCTGTGCTTGGAGTTAGACCTGCCCCGAAACTACTTTTGTATGAGGAAACACGAACGCATGCAAACCACACACTTTGATGAAGACGGTTTGAGCCATGTTTTATATTCCTTGCGCAAGGACAACTCCCGTCTTGTACAGCTAAGTATCTCACCTAATCACTGCCTGGCATCTGTGCCTCCTCCACTCCTGGTAGACAGATGTGAGCAAATTTTAGGCGCTTATGTAAATGACTGAGTAGGTAAATGATAACTGGATAGCTCACAGGGAATAAATCAAAGTTCGGGCTTGTCCATGGTGAAAGGGATCAGGAAGACAGACACCCAACTCTTTTATTTATAAGACTTATTTATTTATTTGAGAGGCAGAATTACAGACAGAGAGCTGGAGAGACAGAGAACAGTCTTCCATCCACTGGTTCACTCCCCAAATGGCCACAAAGTCCAGAGCTGGGCCAATCCGAAGCAAGGAGCCAGGAGCTTCTTCTGGGTCCCCAATGTATGTGTGAGGGCCCAGGCACTTGGGCCATCTTTCACTGCTTTCCCAGGCCTCAGCAGAGAGCTGGATCAGAAGTGGAGCAGCCAGGACTTGAACTGGCACCCATATGCGATGCCGAAGCCACAGGCAGAGGAGGCTCAACCTACTACACCACAGAGCTGGCCCCAGATGCCCAACTTTTAACATGGTTAGCAGTCAGCAGTGACAGAAAGGGATCTCACTCTCTAGTTATCAGCTTCTGTAAGGCTGGCATTTAGAAACAAGTATGAATCACAGTATTTTTTTAGCAATATTGAGATAGAATTCATGTAATATACTTTACCCATTAAAAGTGTACACTCTGCGATGGACGTTTGTGCAGCTGTTAAGACACAGCTTGGTGGGGCTGGCGCTGTGGCGTAGCTGGTAGCTACGTAGCTGGTAGCTCCCATCTGGGTGCCGGTTCGAGTCCTGGCTGCTCTACTTCTGATCCAGCTCTCTGCTATAGCCTGGGAAAGCAGTGCATGATGGCTCAAGTCCTCGGGCCTCTGCTCCCACTTGGGAGACCCGGAGGAAGCTCCTGGCTCCTGGCTTCAGGTCAACCCAGCTCCAGTCATTGCGGCCCTCTGGGGAGTGAACCAGCAGATAGAAGATCTCTCTCTCTCTCTCTGCCTCTGCCTCTTTGTAACTCTGCCTTTCAAATAAATAAATATTAAAAAAAAAAAAAAGGACACAGCTTGGGATGTCCATGTCCCATATAAGAGTACCTGGGTTTGAGTTTTAGCTCTGCTTCCTGCTAATGTACGTCCCAGAGGGCAGCAGGCAATGACTCAACCAGCTGGGTTCCTGCCAGCCATGTGGGAGACCAGGATAGAGTTCCAGGCTCTTGGTTTCAACCTGATCCAGCCCTGGCTGTTGCCAGCATTTGGGGTATGAACCAGCGGATGAAAGATCTCCCTCCTCCCCATGTTTCAAGAAAATTTTTAGAATAATAAAAACACAGACTTATATTTTTCATGATTGCTAAGTTTCATTCAACTGCTATACCTGATTCTGCTTTGTACCAAGTTCACTTAAAAAGTTTTAAGGATTAATTAGAATAATAAAAAATAAAATAGTAAAATATACACTCTCTGGTTCTCAGAGGTGTCAACCATCACCACCGTTAGTTACAAGACATTTGCATCCTATAAAAGCATTCGCAGTCTATTGCTGGCTGTCAGCCCTGCACTGCCTTGTATGTTTGTGTATTGTGCACTTACAAGCCCCTGTCCTTCTGTAATTGTGTAGCCCTGCACTCACATCTCACCATCCCTCACTCCCCCTGCCTGCCCCCACCTCCCATAACCACTAATTCGACTCTGCTCCTTTGAGACCAATTATTTTAGATTCCCCATACGAGTGAAATCAAGCGTGGATCATTTCTAGTATTAGAACCATTCTAAATCTGGAAGATGCGACGTGGAGGCCTGTGGCATGGGAGCAGACATCCGGGCAGCTTGCACAATCGGGGGTCTGAGGATTGCCACTCAGTTCCTTCCCGCTTCCGAGACGATGGTACCAAGGAGAGGGCCCCTGGCTCTGCTCACTGCAAGGCTACCTCCCACGCTCACACCAAAAAAGCTGGAAGGCGACAGTGTTTGTAGGGCTCGCTGGCATAGCACCAAACAAAGCCAGAATGTTTTTCCTGGCACTGGGGTGGTCCCAAGTCCGTCCCAGTTATCCCAAGGGCGGAGGGGAACAATGTGCTTACGTGGAAGCTGTTTGCCCAGCAACAGCAGCGGGCCACAGTCACGGTCACGGGACAGGAGCTTTCCGTGCTGGGAGCGCGTGACTCCCGCGTGTCATCTTGCTTCTCCAGCATGCCAAGCGGATGCGTCTATCTCAACGTTCGGAAGACTGACTCTCCATATTCTAGACTTCTGTTTTCATGGTAAAGAATCCTTTGACCCCATAACTAAACTCTCCTTGTGCCTGTGCTTTGCTCGCGTTATTTGGGAGCTTTTCTTTTCGGAGGACAATTTTGGCGATCGTTTCGGGATCTCCTTTCTCTTGGATGGTCCCACAAGTATGAGATCATTGATTGCTCCGGGAGGAACACTGTTGCTTAAAGTCAAACGCCGCTCGTGCCTTGCAGCTTCACTGTTGTTTAAAGCAAGGAACAAAAGTTTATGGGGATCTTGTAAAAAAAAAAAAAAAAAAAAAAAAGCTTCAAACTTCTATGAATGAATCCCTCTTCATTTTTGCTGCTCTCAACCTACAGAAAAAAACTAATGACTTCCATGTAGCAGGTTCCATCTGGACCTCGATAAATTAGACGCTAACACCTTCTCCAGCTGTAGCCACTGAAATAGTCTTCTTGCAATTTAGCTTTTTAAAAAAAATTTTTTTATTTAATCATTTTGTCCAGAGAAAACAAAAAAGCAAACTTCAACCCGGGGAAGGATGAATAATTCCAAATTCCAATTTGAAGGAATCTGAATGAATGAGATTTCATGGAGTTTTCTCAGCCAGGAAGGCCCCCTCCCACCTCCACCCCCATCCTGGGACAGCGATGCTCATAACTTCACTCGCAGGCACACAATACCGCTCTCTAGAGAAGGAATTATGGTCAGACTTTAATTCGGATCAAGAGATAAAATTAGAAAATCTCTGGAGGGATGTGTCATTCATTATTTGCCAATGCACATAATTAAAGGAAGAGATATATGCAGAAGAACGACCACAGTGCCTGCAGTGCAAGCTTTGAATCTAATGGAACCCCTGCATTCTCACCAGGCGCATGTCCCAAACACATATTTAAAGTCTGCAACTTGGGGGGAAAGTGGCTTGAGGGACAAACATCAAACGATTCCATGTGCTTTTCTCTGTGGACTGGAAAGAACGGTGGTATTGAGGGACAGGTTTAATTTGATACGAAAGATTGCTGTGATGTTTGACTATTTAAATAGTGAATATAGTAGATCTATCTCTCTCTATATATTTATCTACTATATGTATGTATGTCGTGTATGTATATATATGTATGTATGTATGCACGCTTGTATATAGCTGTTGGGCTACTTGGCAACTGGGAGACTGTCCCTATGTTTGTAGAATTACTTATTTTATGACTCTGAACATGCATAAGCCAGAAACACACTTTTGGAACCTGCCAATAACTAAATGTATTGATCAGATTTCTCCAGAAAAACAGAACCAATAACATTTGTGTGTGTGTGTGTGTGTGTGTGTGTGTGAATGTGAGGACAATTCAAAAAGTTTGTGGAAAAATGGGAAGTCTTATTTTGGTGTAAAAATTTTTTTTGAAGCTATGCAGTTTTTTTCATAATCTGCACCTTTCATGAGTGGGTTTTTTTTTTCAGATTTATTTATTTATTTATTTGAAAGACAGAGTTACAGAGAGGCAGAGGCAGAGAGAGAAAGGTCTTCCATCTGATGGTTTGCTTCCTAATTGGCTGCAACTGCTGGAGCTGGGCCAGTCCAAAGCCAAGAGCCAGGATCTTGGTCTCCCATGTGAGTGCAGGGGCCCAAGGACTTGGGTCATCTTCTACTGCTTTCCCAGGCCATAGCAGAGAGCTGGATCAGAAGTGGAACAGCCGGATCTGAAACTGGTGTCCATATGGGGATACTGGCACTGCAGACAGCAGCTTTACCTGCTAAGCCACAGCACTGACCCCTTCATGAACGTTTTGAGGACCCATTTTATGCACGGATTTCAAAATTTTTTACACTGAAATTAAGTTGCCTTTTAATTTTAATAAGATTATCTTGGGGCTGGTGCTGTGGCTTAATGTGTAAAGCCGCTGCCTGCAGTGCTGGCATCCCATTTGGGCACCCATTCGAGACCCAGCTGCTCCACTTCCAATCAAGCTCTCTGCTATGGCCTGGGAAAGCAGTAGAAGATGGCCCAAGTCCTTGGGCCCCTGCACCCACGTGGGAGAACAAGCTCCTGGCTGCTGGCTTCACATAGGCCCTGCTCCAGCCCTTGTAGTCATTTGGGGAGTGAACCAGCAGGTGGAAGACCTCTCTCTCTCTCTCTCTCTCTCTCTCTCTCTGCCTTTCTATAACTCTGCCTTTCAAATAAATAAACAAATCTTTTAAAAATTGCCTTTTAGTTTTCCACAAGCCATTTGAAGTATACTCATATTTATATGCACTTATATATATATGTATATATATATCTTCTTTCTCTAAGAAAGAGATGTATTTATTTTAGGGAATTGGCTCATGCAATTATGAAGATCAAGATAGAACCAATGTTGCTGTTCAAAGCCAAAGGCGCTTTGCTGGCAGAATTCACTCCTGCTTGGAGATCGATCTTTGTTTCTATGCAACAGGCCTTCTGATTGGCTGCGGCCACCCACTTGAGGAAGGGCAACCTGCTTTACTGACAGATTGAAATGCCAACCTCATCCAAACATACCCACACAGAAACATGCGAAATCATGGTTGACCAAATATCTGGGCAAGTCGACCCATAGATGAGCTATCATACTAGGGTATAGCCATAGATCTGATCCTTCCCTAAGGACTGGGTTTGGAAGTGTCATGTCCAAGCCATCTGTCAAGACGGGTGGTAGTGGAAACATCTACTTTCAGAGGCAAAATTGCAGACGTCCTGACAGTCGCGAGAGTCCTCAGGGTCCCTGCCCATGTGAAGAGTCTCCATGAGGTGTCTCCATGGAGGTGTCAGCCTTTGTCTCTTATTACTTTTGTCCTGCTGAGAGCTCAGTGAAGTGTCTGGTTCCTTTGGTATGGTCCTTTTCTGCTTCAGCTAACCAGGCAGATTTTGTTATCCGCAACTAAGATCGTGGACATGCAGTAAGCGTGTTGTATTCTGTATCACTGTACAACAAATCACTCCCAAAATTTAGTGACTTCCTGCAACAGTAAACATTGGCTATTGCACTTTCCCTGAGGCAAGAGTGTGGGCTCAGCCTAGTTGGTTCCTCCTTAAGGTCTCCCGTGAGGTCCCAGTCCCGGGTGGGGCCAAGGCCGTCATCACCTGTAGGCTGTCTGAGCTGCAGCAGTTATTTTGACAATGGCGGAGTCACATGACTGGCCCACGGGTGCTGGCTGCTGGCAGGAAGCCTCAGCCACTCTCCTATGAACCTCTCTGTAGCATTGCTTGAGTGGCCTCACAACCCGGACAGAGGGATGCAGGAGAGACAGGTGTCACCAAGCTGTTGATGATCTTGTCCACGTGAAGTCACACCCTGTCCCGTCCACCCTGTTCTATCTGCTACATGAAAATCACCAAGTCCCGCTCTTCTCCAAAGAGAGGAGAAGTAGTGTTCTACTCTTTCATGGGAGGAATGACAGAAGACTAGTAGAGAACACTGAAAAATTCCCCATGACGCCAGCCTCCAAGAGAGCCCCCCACGGTCCTCATGTTCTCATACCTTCCAGTACTTTCCCTCCCGTCCCATGTCGCAGCCTGTGCGACCAATGGGCTGTGGATAAGCGACAGCTTGCCCCTCCAAAATTAACTTAACCAAAGCTGCTCTAGCGGCTCCTCTCTCCGCCCCCAGCCCACCCTGGAGAAATAAGCAACCATGAACGAGCCCCTTACACAGACCCATGGAGGAGGGAACTAAAACCTCCAGCTAAGAGCCAGCCCAGAACCAGCGCAGCCAGCAGTGCGTGAGTGAATTGGAAATCAAACCCTCCAGCCCCAGTTGACTTCCTATTTTTTTTTTTTTATTTCAGAGGCAGAGACAGAGAGCTCTTATTCACTGATTCACTCCCCGAATACCTACAACAGCTAGGGCTGGTAGCGACTGAAGCCAGGACCTGGGAACTCCATCCATATCTCTGCCATGCCAGTGGCAAGAACTCAAGTGCTTGATCCTCGGCCTCCCAGGGCGCACATCAAGCGGGAAACTGGAATCCAGAGCAGAGCTGGGACTCCGATGTAGGTCCTCCCATGTGGGATGTGGGCATCCTTGCCAGCGTCTCAACCACCAGGCAAGTGTGTGCCCCATCCAGTCGGGTCTCAATCAGACGGATGTTGGGCCAAAACTGCTCCTGGATTCCTGAACCCCAGAGCCTGTGTCCAATAATGAACATGTGTTGCTTTAAACTGCTAAGTTTAGGGCTAGCTTGTTTTTACCACACTTGTACCGCCACACTTACATTATTTGTTTTTCTCCAGAAGAAAGAAAGGAGATGTGTGTACATTTATTTGTGTGTGTGCATGCGCGTGTGCACCTAGCTGGTAAACCTCAAAATATGGCTGGGTAACCCACAAGGTACTTTCTGGAGAAGAGAATGGGAGAGTAAGTGATGTTACTAGAGGAGTAAGACATGATTGTCTTTCCATCCTCACAGCATAGCAATTTCCTACTTTCTGGGTGTTCACCAAATACCTGAAAATTCTCAACCAAATCGTCAACCAAAAATGTTATTTATTTCAGAATGAAGACTACTGCCTACCAAGCCAGAAATTGCTGCCATACAGAATGTGTCAGGCCAGGGGCCGGCACTGTGGCATAGTGGGTAAGGCTGCCACCTGCAGCACCAGCATCCCATATGGGTGCTGGTTCGAGTCCCAGCTGCTCCACCTCTGATCCACTCTCTTCTATGGCCTGGGAAAGCAGTGGAAGATGGCCCAAATCCTTGGGCTGCCGCACTCGGGTGGGGGACCCAGAAGAAGCTCCTGGCTCCTGGTTTCGGATTGGCTCAGCTCCGGCTGTTGTAGACATTTGGGGAGTGACCAGAAGATACAAGACTTCTCTCAATCTCTCTCTCTTTTTCTCTCTGTCTGCCTCTACCTCTCTGTAACTCCACCTTTCAAGTAAATAAATAAATCTTTTATATTAAAAAAAAGTGTCAGGCCAGACCTGGAAAAGCCTCACATAAGATGGAGATGGCCAGGTTGGGCACTGGGCTCTTGTCCGCGGTGCTGTGCTTCAACACAAGCAATGATTTGCTCTGTGGAATTCAGGGTAGCCTTACGACTTGACGATCCAGAGCTGTGGCTTCTAGTCAGTAGTTTGTAGGCCGTTCAATCATGTGTTTAGGTTTAATAGCCAAAACCATCGCACAATCTACATTTGATCAGCTACACCAAATCTGACCACATCCATTTGTTCAATACATTGCTCCTGAGCGCCAACTGGGTGCTGCAACCCTGACTTTGAATGGTCCCAGCGCTGCAGGAGACAGCAGATGCCGTTACCTGGGGGGAGAAACGCAAGTGTGGGAAGCAAAAGCCCTACTCCTGCTCCTCCTGGGGAGAAAGCCAGCAGCCTGTCTCCCAGGGAGTGGCGCATGTGAACTCACCCAGGTGGAAGCCTGCAGAATTCTGATTTGACGGCACACCAGGAGCAGAGCTATGCCCCCGGGGAAAAGCCATTAACCACGCTCATGACTGTTGCATCAAACCAGAAGGTCGGTTTATTAATTTACAATGAAAATTCTAAGTATCCCAGGGACCAGATTACTTACGTTTCCCTGAGCAGCCTCTGACTTCCTCCCTCTCATCCTCTGCTCCTGGCCTCCCGTCTTTCTTTCCTTTCTTCCATTCTGGCTCCAACGCGTGAAGTGAGTGTGTTCTAGGAGGCAGGCCTGCAGCTGAGTGCTGGCAGAACAAGGTAGCGTGAAACAGACAAGAGGGGGCCGGCGCTGTGGCGTAGCGGGTAAAGCTGCTGGCTACAGCGCCAGCAGCCCATATGCACGCCGGTTCTTGTCCCGGCTGCTCCACTTCGGATCCAGCTCTCTGCTGTGGCCTGGGGAAAGCAGTAGAAGCAGTGGAAGATGGCCTAAGTCCTTGGGCCCCCTGCAGTCGTGTGGGAGACCTGAAAGAAACTCCTGGCTCCTGGCTTCAGATCGGTGCAGCTCTGGCCCTTGAGGCCAATTGGGGAGTGAACTAGTGTATGGAAGACCTCTCTCTCTCTCTCTGCCTCTGCCTCTCTGTAACTCTGCCTTTCAAATAAATAAATAAATCTTTAAAAAGTTGTTTAAAATAATAAAATTAAGGTGTAAGGGCAAGCGTTTGGGGCAACAGTTAAGATGCTACTTGGGACGCCTGCATCCTATATCCGAGTGCCCAGGTTTGAGTCTCGACTCTTTTTCCAGTTCCAGCTTCCTGTTAATGCAGACCCTGGGAGGCAGCAGTTGACGGCTCAAGTACTCGGGTTCCTGAAACCCGTGTGGGAGACTCATATTAATTTCTGGGCTACTGACTTTGGCCTGGCCCAGTCCCAGCTACTGCAGGCATTTGGGGAGGGAACCAGCAGATGGAAATTCTGTCTCTCTCAGACTGTCCTCTCTGCCTTTCAAATAAACAAGCAGACATTGAAAATAAAACAAAATCCAGATGTTGCCAATATGGCAATTTAGAGGGCCCTTTAAGAGGTGGATAAACCAAGAGGACTCTGTCCTCAGGAGTGGGACCAGGTGTCCTCGTCAAAGAGCTTGGGGCAGGAGTTGGTTTCTCCTTCACCCTTCCACCTTCTGCCTTTTGAGGAAGCAGCAGGAAAGCACCCACCAGATGCTGGCATCTTGATCTTGCATTTCCAGGCCTCCAGAACTGTGAGAAAATGCATGGCTGTTCCTTATAAAGACCCAGGGACAGGGACACTGCGGTAGTGGCACAAGCAGACAGCTGCCCGCCTCGCCTGGGGGTTACAGTTCGCTGCCTCCTGGTCTGGAAAGTTATTCTCCTAGTCAAGGCTTCTCCCAAGCCACCTGCTCTTCCTCCGAACATGGAGACTGGCTGACAACAGTCTGTCTTCCGTGGAAACAGCAAACAGTAGTTGCTGTCAGCCAGGAAAGGTTAGATGTCCTGTGTGCACGATCCTTCCTCCTGCTCTGCACAGCGTGGAGAGCCGGCGAGGGTGGAAGCAGCCTGTGAACCCCGGCAAACATCCAGCACATTTAATTCAGCAAAGTCAGCAAGGCAGGGGAGCAGTGGAGGCACTTACTTTTTTTTTTTTTTTTTAATCTATTTGCAAAGACACAGTGGCAGAGAGAGACAGAGACACAAAGAGAGAGAGAGGGAGAGAGACAGGGAGAGAGAGAGAGAATCTTCTATCCTCTGCTTCACTCCCCAAATGCCCACAATAGCCACAGCTAAGCCAGGCCAAGGTCAGGGGCCTGGAACTCCATCCAGGTTTCCCATATGAGTGGCAGGAGTCCAAACTCCCAAGCCATTATCCACTGCCTCCCAAGATGCACTAGCAGGAAACTGGACTGGAAGCAGAGCAGCCTCTGGGACTCCCACCTGGGCTGAGGGTGTTGCAGGTGGGTGTTTAACCTGCTGAGCCCCAAGCCCTGCCCCCTGCAACATTTGCTCTTAAGTTATGCAACAACGGCCACAGGGCAGCAGCAGCAGCAGCACAGGTCACACCTCCTGGATGCTCGCTGCGTGCCAAGCACTTCTCCAGGTGCCTCTGCATCCAGCCCATTCAGTGCTAGGTCGGGGCCAGCCTCTAGCTGTGGGACATCACTTGGCCCCTCTAAGCCTCACTTGCTTCCTCTCTTAGACATGGGTGTGGGGTACCTGGGATAAGACGCTCAGCCCAGCGCCTGGCTCCACAGTGCTCAGTGATGGTTAGATCCCACAGCTCCAAACCGTGGAGGGACCGCATTTGTTCATTGTACCCCTGAGCTGAGAAAGCAAGCCACAGGTGGAACCCTCAGGAGGAGATACTCCAACCCCAGGAAAACTTGCTGACCCAGCACTACCGAGGTACACAGGTGCCCGCTGGGGGAATCTCGAAGAAAGCATCTGTAGCCAAGTACATTTGGGAACTCTTAGCCTACCAAAATTAAACAGGCTTCTCAACAGCCATGCGTTTTCTGAGCCCGGGATACGTTATTATGATGAAAATATTATCACAAGCAGCTTTCGCCAAATCCATGTACCCACCAATCTATTCCTCCATGGCCCATGGGACGCTGGTATGTATTAAGCAGGAACTGGTTCCCCAAACATATTTAGACATGTAAACCCCAAATCATCCACTCCTCCTTCTTCTTGGAGTTGTTCTTTTTTTCTCTAAAATTTACTTTATTTATTTTAAAAGTAGAGTGATAGGAAGACACACACACACGCACACACATACACGAGAGAGAGAGAGAGAGAGATTTTCCATCTGCTGGTTCACTCCCCAAATGGCCACAACCTCCAGAGCTGGGCCAGGCCAAAGCCAGGAGCCAGGAGCTTCATCCAGGTCCCCCACGTAGGTACAGAGGCCCAAGCACTTGGACCATCTTCCACTGCTTTCCAGGGGCATTAGCAGGGCACCAGATTGGAAGTGGAGCAGCTGGACTCCAACCAGTGCTCAATATGGGATGCTGGCTTAACCTGCTGCTGCACAACGCTGGCCCCTAAATCCTAAAGTCGATGGATTAAGCATGGAGACTTTCTCTAATTGCGGTGGATCTGGTGGAGGTCTTTGTGTCAGTGGGGACATGTCCCCAGAAGGTTGTAATTTAAGCTGAGTTCGGGCTAGCTTCTCTCTCTGCTTCTCAGCCGCCAAACGATCTTTCCTCTGCTCTGCTCCCACTCCACCGCGGCCTGCTTCCACCAGACAGCCAACTCCTGGGGCCGCCCGATCCTAAACTATGAACCTGCAAACTTTCCTTGCTAAGAAGCTTCCTTCAGGTATTTGAGTTAAAACAAGGGAAAGCTGACAGCACAGCCATCTTTGGGGGTTAGTTTGCCACTGAAAACCCTTTGGAAAAGAGGTTGAGTATAGACAAAAGCCAGACTACAGGTGGTAGTGAGCTCCCCATCAAGGGAAGGATGCAAGCAAAGGCTGGGAGCTTAAAGGGCTGACGTGGACAGCATCTTGTGGTGGATCACGTGGGACTGGGGGAGAGGAAGGGTCTGCGTCAGTCCTGGGAGGATGGCCTTTCTCCTTCCAGGCTCTGCTGGCTTTCGGCTCCGGCCCTGGGATTTGACCTAGGACTGCACCAGGAAAAGAGCCTTTGGGGTGCAGAGCAGTGTTGTGCAGCGGAGCCACGCTGACTGCCACCCTCCTTTGGGGGTCCCCTCAGGTCTGCCAGAGATGGATGGGGCGGGGCATGAAGGCAGCGAGTACACACCGTCAGATGCATAGCAGGAGGGAGAGCCCAGGAATGTCCCTACTGGAGACCCGTCCTCAGGGCTCCCAGACATGTCATAGGTGGAGGGCAGATGGCCCCATCCTGGATTCCTCTTCCAGCTCTGCCGTTTCCCGGCGAGGCAGGGTCCCAGGCAGCTCCGTTTCTCTAAGCCCCTGGATCCTTATCTTCAAACAGGAAAAACAGTCACTTCCTTTCAGGACAGTGGGGAGGGTCTCCTGCCCGTGACAGCTGTGGCTGGGGGGAAGGTGGTGCCGTCTCAGGGCACGGAGGCGGAGGCCCTCCCCCAAGCTCCTGCTTGGCTCTGCGGGCCCAGCCTTGATGCCCCTGGGGCAACCCTGCCCCAAAGTGCAAATATCCAGCCCCTGGCCCCTGGGTAGAAAATTCTAGGAGGCTGTGCACCTGCTCTGGGGTCCAGAGGCAGCGAGGCCCAGCTGCACGCCACAGGACCTCGATAGGTCATCCCACGTTGACCTTTCTGCCTTTCCCTGTCTCGTTCTCCGCATTCCCTGCTTCCGGAGGTCCCTTCCGAAGGAAACGTGTGGCACCCGCGTCCAGTCCTCAGGCTCTGCTTTTGCGGGGAACTCCAAGACAGAATTAAGTACGACACTGTCTGTGGAACATGCAGCTCTCCTAAGTGCTTCCTAATCAGTAACTCTAATTATGGCAAAAAACAATGAAGTCGGGTCCCCCCGCTGGTCTCTTCCACCCTACCACCCATGTGGATATCAGTGTGATAGCATATGCCTGTGCATGTACACACACACACACACACACACACGTGCACGCTCCCATTCCAGGCACTGATGCTTCTGAGCTAAGAGCACCACAAGGCAGGATTTGCCACCCAGAGCTGCAGGAGCCTGTCTGCTTCACAAAACCCTGCAAGTCCTTTGGTCACCAACAGTGGACAGGCTCAAGGCCATGGCCTCCCCAAGTCTGAGTTCTGTAGTTGCAGAACAGAGACACCCCCCCCCCTTCTGCACCAAGTTCGAAGCAGCCTCTGCAGACCAAGGCAAGGTGCCTGGAACGTGGAATACAAGCGGGGTCAGCTGCAAGGTCAGGGGCGGAGTGGGCTCACGAGGCAGTTCGCAGCCTGCTGTGACAGGCAGCATTTGGATGCTCACCCAGGGAGCCGCCGTCCTCGGCTCCCGACACCTTCCGCGACTGTGATAAGTCCTACATCTTCAGCGCAATTAGTAGAGATTTTCTCCTCATTACACTCAAGTGCCTCCCAACCTTTTAATCATCCATCAGGTTTGGGGAATGTTCTCATTACGAAGCCACCATCCATCATCCCACTCCCTGACTTCGGAGGCAATCGGGGCACTTTGCAGAAACCAAAGACCATTACGGCTCTGTTGGGGACCCTGCCTTTTCCTCTCTGTCCTTTGGATCTTTTGGAAAGCCTGATGTGAAGGGGTGTGGGCTGTGGCACCTGCTCCACAGCTGCCCAGCCCCCAGTCCATGCCTGGGCTTTGCTGAGTGCACTCCTGGTTAATTAGAGGAGTTTTCCAGGAATGCTTATAGAAGGTGACCTGCGAGTGCATGAGTTACGGCCTGATCTAGTTCAGAAGGTATTGATGACAGAGATGTCATTTAAACTACAGCAAAGGAAGTGGCTTGGGGATTACTAGATGAGCAGAGGCTCTGTGGAAGGGAGGCTGTGCCTCCGGAGAGGAAAGACCTGGAGCTGAATTGCTGCAACTCAGCATGCATACTGGGTAACAGCATAACGTCTCTGGGGCTCCTTTCTGGGGCTCTATCATTTAAAATGTACAAATTGGGGCAAATTGTCATGGTGCAGCGGGTTAAACCGCCTGCGATGCCAGCATCCCATATGAGCCCTGGTTCAAGTCACTCTGCTTCAACTTCTGATCCAGCTCCCTGCTAATGCACCTGGGAAAGCTGTGGAAGGTGGCCCAAGTGCTTGGGCCCCTGCTTCCCAGGTGGGAGACCCTGATGGAATTTCTGACTCCTGACTTCAGCCTGGCCCAGTCCTGGCTGTTGCAGCCATTTGAAGAGTGAACCAGGGGATGGAAGATCTCTCTCTCTGTGTGTCTCCCTCTTTCTCTGTCACTCTGCCTAACAAATAAATAAATAAATAAATAAATAAATAAATAAATCTTTTTAAAAATAAACAAATAAAACCTAAAAATAAGCAAATTGTACTATACAGGCCTTTTTGTTTGTTTGGTCTGCCCAGAAAACTTCTGCGTTCCGGGAACAGCCTCTGCTGTCCCTAGTGCTTCTGCCAGGGGTGCCAGGCACAGTAAGAGCCTCTCTATCCATTCTGTCTCCGCCCCAGCTTACAAGGTGTCCAGGCACAGCCAATCAAGCACCAACATGCAGATAGGCAGGCTCTTCCCGGAGATGTTATCTACAAACGCTGAGAGAGGCTCTCTCTACTCTTTTCTGAACCAACATCGTGGAAGCCTGGAGCTTTCACACTCTCCTCCAGCCCTGGCTCCCCAGTGCGCTCTCCACTCCTCCCCCACCCGCAACGTGGGGTGACAATGAAGCCACTTCTAGAACAGAAGCAGAGCTGGGGCAGGGAGAGGGACGGGTGTCCCAACAGCACCAAGTGTGTTTCCTTGGATCTCTTTTGTCATTATTTGTGCTTTTTCATTTTGCCTTTGCTATTGTTTTAGACCAAGATTGGGCTTTAAACAGGCAATGCAGTCAACTTGCATTGCTTTCCAGATGAACACCAAAGGATCTGGAGAAACAGGTCCTTTGGCTGCCCAAAGCCATCTGGGCTCTAAATCAGGACAGGCAGCCAAGGCTTCGGACTTGGGGGAGCGGCTGTCCCAACTGCCACTCGGGCGCGTGAGCCTCGCCCAGCGGGTGACTGCGGGCAGGTGGCAGGCACAGCGGCTCTCCACACTCTCTGCTTCCAGATTCCTCTTGCCTTGACCCCTGTCACTCATCAGACCACCAGCGTGGGAATACCACTGTATTGATTCCTTTGGGTTCTCTTTATACTTCTTAAGGGAATGGTAATAGAGACAACTAATTTAAACGATTGGATCAATTGCTTTTAAGATCTTCTCTCCTCTCAAAGGGAGAGATTCATGGCTCCAGGTATCTCGGGAGACTGTACTGGAGAGGGAGGGCTGAGCGGTGGTTCTGAACGAGAGGAAGTGGTTCAGAAAGGGAATTCAAACTGCTCCGATTTTAGAATCTTCCCCCGTCTCTCTTCCCTGCCGCCTCTCGGCAGATTCCCCATTCTCAGTGTTCCTACGCGCAGTCAGCATCCTGAGCCAGCGGCCATGCTCTCCCTACCTGCAGTTCCACCTCCCGCTTTGGAGGCTGGCATTGCCGACAACTCGCTTTCTAGCCTGCCAGACTCGAAGGAAATCCGGTCAGGTTGCTTCCGGGAGAGGGTTTCCTACTCCATAAAAGAGAGAGGCTCAAGGGACAACTCCTTGCATTTCTACCTTTGGATGTGGCAATAGAAAGACATGATGGATGGAGCCCTCACAGCCACGTGGCTGCTATGAGGGAATAAGTCTAATAGAAAAGGCAACACACTGGTGATCACGGCGTGGCAAGATGCCAAGAGGCAGCGTTTTGGATGATAGCATTCACCACAGAAATAACCCAGGACTGTCTCCACTGCCAGCTTTCTCGTTATGGGAGACAGTAGATGAGCCACATCCAGTAGGTCGCTCTCGTAGCCAGAAAAGAAAAAAAAAAAAAAAAAAAAAAAAAAAGCTCTTAATATTATGCCTTGAACTTATTTCCAAGAGCTGTCCTTGATGAGATAGAATTTTATTTCCTTTGGTTTTGGCTTGTATTTGTTTAATTTCTGGAAGTCTGACTGGGTAACTTTTCAGTGTTTCCTATTCCATGAACGTATCCTTGACCTTGCCTTTTAATTCTGTAAGCATATTAAACACAGTTAGTTGACAGTCTCTGCCCGATCATTTCCACATAGGAAGTCCTAGCGGAACTATGCTTGTTGATTGCTGTTTCTTGCTAGTACTTACTTACGGCACCTTGTTTCTTTTCGTCGTTGGTTACCTTTGGTTGTCTGCTCATTTTACCTAAAAAAAATAAATAAATAATTTGTAGAGGTAATTTGAGGTCTGGGGTAAAAGCACTTTCCTTCAGAGAGAACTCACGTCTGCATCTACCTAGTGTCTCGGGTCTGCGGTGCCCAGCTTCAGGGTCTGAGGTTGCCTGGGACCACACCACACGTTAATCCAATCCACGAGGCACAGTTTACTTTGTCCCTAAGGGTGTCGGGCTTTGGGCTCCCGGTTATTACGAGTGGGTCTCCAATTAGATGGCCCATTGATTCCTGTTTCCAGGATCCCACAAGGCCATCAAAACAACAGTTAAAATCGCTGGAATCAGCTAGTGCCCTCGGTTCCAAAGTGATTTGAGCGCTCTGCTTATCTGTCCGGGTTCCTGTTTTCCCTTCAATTTTGGCCTGGTGCTGTCTGGCTGTATAATTAACTCTTTTTTTTTTTTTTTTTTTTTTTTTTTTTGACAGGCAGAGTGGACAGTGAGAGAGAGAGACAGAGAGAAAGGTCTTCCTTTTGCCGTTGGTTCACCCTCCAATGGCCACCACGGCCAGCATGCTACGGCCGGCGCATCGCGCTGATCCGAAGCCAGGAGCCAGGTGCTTATCCTGGTCTCCCATGGGGTGCAGGGCCCAAGCACTTGGGCCATCCTCCACTGCACTCCCTGGCCACAGCAGAGAGCTGGCCTGGAAGAGGGGCAACCGGGACAGAATCCGGCACCCCGACCGGGAGTAGAACCCGGTGTGCCAGCGCCGCAAGGCGGAGGATTAGCCTAGTGAGCCGCGGCACCGGCCGTATAATTAACTCTTAAGTGCTTTTAAGATGTTCAACTCTTCCAGAATGTTCCATTGCTTCCTGAAGGAGGGATGGTGCAAAGAACCTAACCCACCATCAGTGGAAACCCAAGTGTTTCTCCGTCATGTCACTGAGCTGTCTGCTCTGGCCTCACTGGTGTCTTTGGGGGCCTCACCATTTGCTTGGGTCTGTAGCCAATGTCCCTGTGTCTCCTGAGTCCCCCCTCCTTGTCTAGATGTCCTGATCTCTAGCCACCAGCCTGATTTCTGCTTGTCCTGGGTCTTGGTGCTGATTTTCACCCTGGCTTCTGCTGGGTTGCTGGTGCCAACAGCTGGGTGCTGGCCTAGAGTGCCAGCCACTCACTCAGCTCTTGACTCTCTGGCTAAGCCTCCCTCTGGGACCTTACAATATTTGTCAACATTGTCTCCTCCTCTGTCTTCCCTCCCTACAAGCTCCGTGGCTACCCATCTGCCCTTGCCTCTTCTAGAGCCACCAAGGGCCTTGGTGTCATAGAGCCGTCTCGGGCTGCCCTTGGATGAGCATGTGAAATAGACGGGTTTGAGGCTGAATCTGTTTCATTACCTTTGTCGAATACAGGATCACACTGTGGGAGACTTCATGAATGTGTTATGATGACGAGTAATTCTTAAAGTATAATTCTTTTTTAAAGTGTAGAGGAAGACCAAAGTTCCTGATTTTACAAAAAGGATTGAAAATAGCAATGAAATTAGACCTATTCTTAAGATTTTCATTTTGATTTTAGAAGACTGTTTGGCCACCTACAGGAAGTAGGCAGTTCAGTGCAGCGCTAGAAATCACTATCCTAGGGCCCAGCGCCATGGCTCACTTGGTTACTCCTCCGCCTGCGGTGCCAGCATCCCATATGGGTGCCGGGTTCTAGTCCCAGTTGCTCCTCTTCCAGTCCAGCTCTCTGCTGTGGCCTGGGAGGGCAGTGGAGGATGGCCCAAGTGCTTGGGTGCCTGCACTTGCGTCGAAGACCAGGAAGAAGCACCTGGCTCCTGGCTTCGAATCGGCATAGCTCCGGCCATGGCGGCCATTTAGGGGGTGAACCAATGGAAGGAAGACCTTTCTCTCTGTCTGTCTCTCTCACTAACACTATCTGTCAAATAAATTAAAAAAAAAAAAAAAGAAATCACTATCCTATAAATCCAATGAACCCAGACTGAATCCCATGCCTTCTCCTTATTAGCTACATGAACTTGTCTAGCTCATCCAAGTCATCATAACCTCCATTTTCTCACCTATCAGATGATGCCAATGGTATCTGCTTCATGGCGCTGTTACAGGGGAAGAGGAAATAAAAGACCCCTTCAACACAGCGCCTGCAAATCATGAGCATGCAAAGCCACTGTTACACTGTTATTATTAGTACTAGTATTTGTTTTAAAGATGTATTTATTTATTTATTTACTTGGAAGAGTTATACCGAGAGAGAAGGAAAGGCAGAGAGAGAGAGACAGAGAGAGAGAGAGAGAGAGAGAGAGAGAGAAGTCGGCCATCCACTGGTTCACTCCTCAGTTGGCTGCAATGGCCAGAGCTGCACCAATCCAAAGCCAGGAGCCAGGAGCTTCTTCTGGGTCTCCCATGCAGGTGCAGGGGCCCAAGGACTTGGGTCATTCTCTCTGCTTTCCCAGGCATGGCAGAGAGTTGGATTGGAAGAGAAGCAGCCGGGACTTGAACCAATGCCCATATGGGATGCTGGCATGGCAGGCGGCGGCTTTACCTGCTATACCGCAGTGCAGACCCCTGTCATTATTATTATTATTTTTATTTATTTATTTTTTTGACAGGCAGAGTGGACAGTGAGAGAGAGAGACAGAGAGAAAGGCCTTCCTTTGCCATTGGTTCACCCTCCAATGGCCGCCACGGCCGGCGTGCTGCAGCTGGCGCACCGTGCTGATCCAATGGCAGGAGCCAGGTGCTTCTCCTGGTCTCCCATGGGGTGCAGGGCCCAAGCACTTGGGCCATCCTCCACTGCACTCCCGGGCCACAGCAGAGAGCTGGCCTGGAAGAGGGGCAACCAGGACAGAATCCAGCGCCCCGACTGGGACTAGAACCCGGTGTGCCGGTGCCGCAAGGCGGAGGTTTAGCCTAGTGAGCCGCGGCGCCGGCCCCTGTCATTATTATTAACAAGAGTGTGAAGAGTGGCCTTTGCTCCCAAGATTTCACCAGCTAGGCTGCCATGTGTCTTTTCACCCTCCACCCCTACTCCAAATCGCTGCCATCTGAAGCCTGGCCTCACTGAGCAACAGTGTAGGGTAATTATTCCCAAATGGCACTGGTCAACACACACGTGTTCCTCTGGACTCATACATAGTCAGGATTTGTTTAATGAGGGGCTAGTTGAATCAAATCCTGCTTGATGAGGGTCGGGGTGGGGGTGGGGGTTCAGTATGCCACAAGTTATAGTCACAGATGAAAAACATCTTTGTTCCTCCTGTAGGAGTCGTTTTTCAGAAGATAGAAAAGGGCAGAGAGAATTAGGCTGCTCCAGGGACACCGGTGTATATGGCCTTTCGCGTCCATGGCACTAACACCTGCAGGGTTTTAAGGCTAAGTGGGTCAATCCAAACTTCTTCATTCAGCATTTGAGGAAGCCAGCCCAGACTCAGAGATCTGGAATGATATGCCCAGGGCTTGACAAGACACTGGAAAGTGCCCACGCCCCCGTGGAAGAGCCCGTGGGAGTGGATTCTCCCTTTCCTGCTCTTCTGCGTGAGGACAGTGCTCCTTCCGTGCGGTGGAGGCAGCATTCAGACATCCTCCTGAAGATGGAGTCCCGGTCCTCACCTCGCCTGGATCTTGGACTTGTCAACTTCCAGCGCTGTGGGAAACAAATTCCTGACTTTTCTAAGTTGTTCAGTCTCAAGTATTCTGTGTGGCAGCACCCGGCGATCTAAGGCAACATCCAGGAATTTCATGAGGCTTGAGGGTGATAACGCACACATGGGTGTAGCTCACCGCCTGTCACCTGTCGCTACACAAGGATGATACTGGTACAAGTTTCACAGACTGATTGCCATTTATTGACTGCTAACCAGGTACCAAGCCCTGGGCAAGGAATTTTACCCTGTTTTTTCATTGAATCCTCCCAGCCGTGTTCTAGGAAAGCAAGTATGGTGACTCCTCATTGAGAAGTCTTGACATCGAGCAGGGTCCCGTCCTGATACAGTCAGGCCTTGGAGCCAGCACTGTTGCCTCCACAGCCGAGTCCCTAACAGATTGGCTGCAGCGTGTTGCACAATGACAATTTTCAACCGGAATTTGTTAAATGTGCATAAGGAATAAATGTTGTGTACTTCTGAAGCCAAGGGTTGTAAGTTCAAAGCCAAATCAGGCCAGCTTGATGACGTCACTGAGTCAAAGGCCAAGTTGAGGAAGCAATCTCTTTCCTCTTTTCTGTAAGCTGGCCGAGCGTGTGTGACGACCAGTGCAGGTCACCTTCACCCCAGCGTCAAGGAGACAGGAGGATCTGCACAGCACACAGCCCATCTGGAGGGGCGGAGGGGCCAGCCTGCAGCCAGGACGTGTGGCTTTGTCCACCCAGCTGGCTCACGCCCGGTGTCTGCTCTGATGGGACAGCACCAGACCGCCCAGAGTGGGAAAGATTTTAAATCTGACTCCTCTGACTCCTGGGAAAGTTGGTTCCATGTTGTCAGATCCTACTTTTCAAATAAAGCCAACCTGCTGTTCAATGTGAAATTCTTGCTTTTTTTTTTTTATATATAAGACATTGTATTTGTTTGAAAGGCAGAACAACAGAGAGAGGAAGAGACAAGGAGAAAGCAGTCTTCGATCTCCACTGGTTTTCTCCTCAAAAGGCTGCAACAGCTGGAGCTGGACCCGGAACTTCATCTGGGTCTCTCGTGTAGGTGACAGAACACTTGATCCAAATTCCACTGCTTTCCCAGGTGCATTAACAGGGAGGTAGATCAGAAACAGAGCAGCCAGGACCTGAACATGTGCTCCAATATGGATGCTGGTATTACAGGCGATGCCTTAAACCACTGAGCCATAACACAGGCTCCGTTTTGAAATTCTTGACTTTTAAATATTGGCAAAGCATTTATGTTTCTTTAAAAGTATGAGGGAGCTTCAAAAAGTTCATAGAAGGTGCATATTATGAAAAACCTATGCATGAATTGCAAAAATATTCCACCAAAATAAATTTATCTCTTTTCTTTTCTTTAAAGACTTTTTTATTTGAAAGGCAGAGTTACAGAGAGGCTGGTTCACTCCCAAATGGCTGCAATGGCTGGAGCTGGGCCAATCTGAAGCCAGGAGCCAGGAGCTTCTTCTGGGTCTCCCACACAGGTACAGGGGCCACACAGTAGAGGCCATCCTCTACTGCTTTCCCAGGCCATAGCAGAGAGCTGGGTCAGAAGTGGAGCAGCCAGGGCTCAAACAGGTGCCCACATACAGGATGCCGGCACTGCAGGCAAAGGCTTAGCTCACTATGCCACAGCGCTGGCCCCCAAATTTATCTTTGAATTCCATTTTCCATGAACTTTTTGAAGTAGTCGTGTATATGGCTAGACATGGGGGTTGGAATGGGGACAGCACCAGATTATAGTCTCTGTCCTAAACCTGGACTGTTTTTTTGCTTGTTTGTTGGCTAAGCTAGAGGCCAATAAATGGGCAGGGAGGGAGGGAAGAGAAGGACAGGAGGGAAGGGGGGAGAGAGGGAGGGAGGAAAGAGGTGACTGCACCATTTGAGTCTCAGCTGTGAGACAGAAGATAGCTTTCCGTGGGGGTGGGGGCGGTGTGTCCCTTGGTGGCTAATCAGCCCCAGGGCTGGGACTTCCAATGGGGAGTCCCTTCCACCTCCCAGTTCCGCCAAGGGCCAACCCAGCTAATCAACTTTTTATTTTATTTTTCCAAATCACCTTGGAGGCCCTCTCTGCCTTTGTTCAGCTGTAATCTTTCTTAATTAGATAATTGAGATAATCATCCAATTAAGTTGGTTCCCATTGCCCCCCCTTCCTTGAGCACTTGCTGAATCCAGCTGGCTGCTGATTTCCGCTGACTTGTTCTTTGCCTCGTGCAGGGTCTGAAACAGGTTTCAAGCTGTTCCCTTTCCTCTTTTCCGTTTGCCGTTTCAATTCATAGGAGCTCCAGCTAAATTTCAGTTCTGGCTAATGTCAAAATAGACTCCCCAGGCAATCAAAAGGCAAAAGCTGTAGCTGGCGCCGAGACCGAGGGGGTTCAGAGTTTCAGTCTCCCAAGCACTTGAATCCCAGCTCTGCCCTTTCCTAACTTGGTGACCTTGAACCTATTGTGTTGACCTGTGAATACCTGCATCTACCTTTGGAAGCTACAGTTTCCTCATCTGTGAAATGGGTATAAAAAGAGGACCAACCACAGCCTCTAAGTGAGGCCATCAGCCCTGGGCCCAGTACACAATGAGCACTCATTACATGAGTTTGTTTAACATGGAAAATTATATATTCCTTGGCTGGCGCCATGGCTCACTAGGCTAATCCTCCGCCTGAGGCGCTGGCACCCTGGGTTCTAGTCCCGGTCGGGGTGCTGGATTCTGTCCCGGTTGTCCCTCTTCCAGTCCAGCTCTCTGCTGTGGCCCGGGAGTGCAGTGGAGGATGGCCCAGGTCCTTGGGCCCTGAACCCGCATGGGAGACCAGGAGGAAGCACCTGGCTCCTGGCTTCGAATTGGCACAGTGCGCCAGCCGCAGCATGCTGGCTGTAACGGCCATTTGGGGGGGTGGGTGAACCAACGGAAAAAGGAAGACCTTTCTCTCTGTCTCTCTCTCTCACTATCTAACTCTGCCAGTCAAAAAAAAAAAAAAAAAAAAGGGAAACCATAGGGTGTATGTAAGGTGTAAATGGTTCTGGACATTATTGGCTCGTTGGCACATTTATGTGGTGTGTATCTGTTAATCCTGTATCTGGACCCAGTCTTCCTTCTAGTTAGCTCTAAAGCCACTTGGGAGACTTGGAGGGAATAGGTTTTTGTCTTGGTGTGGACGCGCTATACATGAGAGTTCAAGTCGGTAGTCCTTCCTTGGTCACTGCAGTGGAAGATCTGTATGTTGGGCGGGGTGGGGGAGGATGATGGGTACATAAATAAATGCCAGGTGTGGAGGAGCTGTGCTCTAGAAGCACTTCTAAGCCAGTTTCAAGCAATGACACTAGCGTGGAAAACAAGGGTATGAGGCATTGCAAACACCTTAACTAAGGATGGAAAAAAATCTAGAAAACTGTAGTGATTCCCAGGATCACAGAGCAAAGCAAAGATCAACCGTGACTTCACAATCTGAATGCCCCAGGTCTTACTCCAAACTGCTTAAAATGCTGACCTGGAAGCCAGACAGCCCGGACCGCAGGAGCCCCGCCCCCACCCCCACCCCCGGGGGTGCAGCCTCTCAGGACTTTCTCTTTGGTTTCAGAAGAGGCAGGTGTGGGAAGAGAATGACAGCGACTCGGGGCAGAGTGTGTTTTTTAATGCTTTTTAATCTTTTAAAAATTACACAAGCCATACATCATTTTTAAATGAGAAAAGTGCCTAAAAGTAAAAAGAAAAATGAATTTTTAATAACTTCCCAGGAAGGGTAACCCATTGGCTGAGTGCCGGGCTTTATTTATTTATTTAAGAGGCAGAGAGAAGGGGGGTAGGGGGAGAGTCCGTGTGTGCTCCTGTTTGCCAATTCACTCCTCAAAACCCCACGATGGCCAAGGTTGAGCCGGCCTGAAGCTGGGAGCTGGGACCTCAATCTGTGAGTGGCTGGAACCCAATTACTCCAGCCATCGCCTGCTGCCTCCCTCCCAGGTTCTGCACTAGTTGGAAGCTGGAATTGGGAGCCAGAATCAGAAATAGAATCCAGATACTCTGAAGTGAAACACAGGCATCTTAACCACCAGGCTAAATGTCTGCCCTAGAAAAATGAACTTTTAAAAAATTGATTTTTTTTTAGGAGCTGGTGTTGTGCGACAGCAGGTTAAGCCGGTTGGGATGCCTGCATTCCGTATTGGAGTGCCTGGTTTAAGTCCCGGCTAATCTGCTTCCGATCCAGCTCCAGCTAATGAGCCTGGTGGTCCCTGCCACCCACGTGGGAGACCCGGATGGAGTTCTTGGCCCCTGGCTTTGGCCTGGCCCAGCCCCAGCTGTTGTGGGCATTTGGGGAGTGAATCAGCAAATGGAAGACCTCTCTCCCTCTCTGTCATTGTTTTTCAAATAAATAATTCTTTTAAAGAATCTTTTAATGACGTTTTTCTTTTCTGGAATGGACTTTTAAAAAGTGGCAGAGTTTTTCATTCCTATATAAGGCAGCAAGGTACTTTATGGGCACCACATTTCTCCTGCTAGCAAAAATCAAAACTTTTCTTGGAGCTTTGCTGTAGAGTTCAGCAATGCATTGGAGCTTACAATATCCATTTCTTCCAGTCTGTTCAGAGAGCCACGACTCCCCAAGGACTGGATGGCCGGACTCTGGCTCCAGGAGACTGTCGGGACTGGGGAGAGGGAAGGCTGTGAACATTCTAAACGGCTCTGCTGCTGGCTTTCAGAACACAAACCTTGCTTTTCTGCTTCTCTGCATTTGTGCACATGGAGTGTGGAAACCTCGGGGTGGTCCGCCAGCACCCTTCTCTCTGCCGACTTCAGTGGTGAATAGGCTATCGTAGCAATGGTGGCCAAGTCATAGCCTTTGCAGCACCTACCCTCCTCTCTCTCTCTCTCGGATCACTGACTCTGAGGGGGACCAGCAGCCGTCTTGGTGAAATCAGGGTCAGCCCCAGTCAAGCTCCTGGAGGAGCACAGCCCACAAGCTCAGGAGGGACCCTGATGCTCCGCCACACTGCTGTCAAACTCTTAACCACTGAATCATTTAGCTTGGTTTGAAGCTGCTGAGATTTGTGGTCATTTGCTACATCACAACAGGTAACGAATACACACACCCTTCTGTCTGGAAATGAGTTCTTTTCCTCTCCAAAGTCGCCCTCCTTCAAGGCTCAAGTAGAAATCGTCCTGCGCTGGTGTTCCCCAGCCCAGAAGAAAGGCTCCCTCCTCCCACCTGGCCCCATCACCATGCCTGCCTTCCTGCCTTGCGTTAACCGGAGCTCAGCCAGGGCCGACAGCTGTTGTGTCTCTATTAATAGGTGACCATATATAATTTATCATCCATTCTGAGACATTTCTGAGAGTGCAAGGGGGTGTTGTGGATAATGATCTCGGAAGTTGGTAAACCCAGCGCCCAGGTCCAGAGCAAACCGTGGCATCCAGACACCCAATCCCTAAGGGGCTGCGGACACCGCATCCAAGAAGGCAGCGAGGGGGAGGAGATTGTGTAGCAGGGTGGCGGCTTTATTTGCCACGTGCTTGGGTTTGCAGAGAAAAATGCAGCGTTTTCTTTGAACGGGTCTTTTCCCTTACCTGCCTCTACTTTGCTAGGGAGATGCCAGCCGGGTAACTTCAGCAGCCCCTGAGATGGTTCAGTCATTGCGTGGCTGAGTAGGGGGCAAAGGCCCTGGCAGGTTTCTGCACCCTCCTGCCTACTCTCCCCTCCTCCATCCCCTTAAATGTCTGCAGGGCTCCTGGGAGGCCGGGGAGGGGAGGGTGCAGCAGCAGGGAGGAGCTGAATCAGTTCTTGGAGAAAGAAACAAACTCCTAAGAATTCCTCTGAGGAATGATGGGTCTGGGCTGCTCCCTGGACCCTGGAGGACTGTTGGTTCACTTGGCTTTTGGTAGCAACGCTCTGGAACTGGGATTGTCAGGAACAGGTGTGGGGGTGATGCCTTGTGGAGAGTGCCCGCTGAGGGGCTGGATTGGAGCCAGGGCTTTGCCAGTTCACGGCTGTGTGAGTCAGAAAAGCAAGCCCTTTCCTAATTGGTACACAGGTATCCCCTGGGCTGGTGCAAGCCCTGGCCAGCACCCAGATTCCAGCTGATTTGCTGCTGGCCTGGCATTCCTTGGACATGGCAGCCTGTTGGTCCCCACGGCAGTCCAGAGCTCTTCTGGCACAGCCCGCGGAAATCCCGGGTCCCTTGCATGCCGTGTCCAGCCCAAGGACGGCCATGGCCACGTCCTCAGACCCCTCTGCCACCCCTGCCATAGCTGCTGACCCCAGGGAGATGTGGCGCTCAGCCAGAAGTGAGGGCCCAGGGGCCTGGCACGTGTCCTCTGGGATGTGCTGGGGACGTGAGCCACTTCCCCTTCATTTCCTGAATGACTCCTGTCCTCCCTGGAGACATTTCTTCTTGCCAGTGGCCTTGGGCTCTTTCTTCCTCTTCCCACCGCCCTTGGGCTCTTTCTTCCTCTTCCCACCGCCCTCCCCAGGGCAGCACAAGCATGCATGAGACGTTCCTGCAAAACCCAAGGCCCTGAAGAGTTGCTTTTGTCCCTGTCCCTTGGGACAGCACCCAGGGAGAATCATCAGTGTGCGGTGAGCTGGCTGGCTCAGAGGGCACCTGGAGCCCCAGAGGGGTCTACATCAGTCACCCAATCCCTACCAGGTCACAGGGCGGGCAGAGGGAGCCCAGTGTCTCACGGGAGGACAGCCTCTTTAGCACTTTCAACTTGACCTGGCAGGCAAGGTCCGGAGTAGCTGACAAACGCCTCCTCCCTCCCCCATTGTTGCCCCCCTCCCCCCAATAAAGCCCGGCTTTCAAGGCCCTCGGCCCTCCGCTGAGGTCGAGAGCGGCAGCCTGGAGACTCCAGCGCGGATCAACGGGCTCTTTATTCTCCCTCCCTGGGGCAATAAGCCTCCTGGCTCGCTCCTACGGCTGGGAAGCCACAAGCAAGCACAGTTTACAGTGGGCAGCTGAAGCCCGCAGGCGTGTCACTGGTGAAAGGGGATCCCACATGGGGTAAAGAGGAGACTCCCACTGGGGGCGGCAGAGGGCGGGGTGGGGGGGGAGTGCTTCTAGCTGGGGGGGGGGGGCGAGGGTGAGACTCTAACAGCCAGCTTTAGTACAGATACATTGTGGCTAAACTGCCCTCTGAAAAGGGAGGGTCCTGTTACCTCCCCAGCTTTTGTTTTGCTGAGTGGCTTATGCAAATCTGGGGCCCGGGCAGTGGCTCTGGTCCTGGAGGGGAGAGGGTGCCCTGGCTCCTTTCTTTCCAGCCACCCCAGAAGGTTTTCCTGCACGCTTTCCGGTCAGTACCGCTCACCAGCACAGGGGTTCATGCCGCCTGTGCTGGACTTGAACTTCATATAAATACAGTAGAACAGCGTGTGCTTCTTTGCTCAGTACTTTGGTCACGCCTCCCCATTGCTGGGGCAGCAGCAGCGTGTTCTTTTTCATCACCATGTAGTGTTCTGTTGTGGCAAAATACCCTTGATTCATTTGCCCTCCTCCACTTCCTTTGGATCCTTTCCTTTTGAGTGATCGCACACAAAAACGGCTGCTCCGAGCATTGCTGTGTGCGCCTTTTTGGCGACATCACTCATTTCTCTTACTGGTGTGGGTTTTTGTTTTTAAGAAAAAACATTCTGGCTAAAAATAATTATTGTTTATTTCTGATAAGAGCCATAGAGATTTCACTTTAAAAGTGGGACATACAAAAGCTCAAAGTTTTGTTTTTTGTTTTTAAGTCATCCTCAATGTACTTTCAATTTGGTACTTGGCCTTTGCACTCAAAATACCATGGGCATTTCTCATCATGGTCCATATGGAAGGAATCTTATACTGTTTTTAATTCCCTCTGGCCTAGTTCCTTGTCCAGGCTGTCCGGGATGATTCTGAGGTTGTAGCCCAGAGAGCGCTGGAGACGGCTGGCCACCCACCTATCCCACATGCCACAGCTTCAGGCACAAGCAGGCTGTCTACTATGAGACAGCAGCGGGTAGGGAGGGCGCAGGCCCTGAACTGGCACAAATGGACCTAACAAGGTGGAAGGACAGGCTGCAAATTGAGAAGGGAGTGAGAAGGGCAGCTGTGAAATTGGAAAACAGAGTGATGGGAAGAGGGAAGCAAGCAATAGCTCAGAAACAGTGTCAGGACAGCCACTGAAGCTCTCACCCTGCCAGAGAGCCCGGCAAATGAGGCAGGTCAGTGGAACCCACAGATTACTGTAATCCTACACCAGAAAATTACAGGAGCGCCCAAGCTGATGGATCGCTTCTCCCACCTGCTCTTAGTTCATTTCAAAGGTTGGCAAACTTCTCTCAGCCTGTTGCTCACACTCATTTTCTGCTGCTGCTTTGATCAGAAACCTTCTTAGCTCCAGGCCAGCTCTGTGGGTAAGCTGCCGCCTGCAACAGGTCCAGGCTGCTCCGCTTCCCATCCAGCTCCTGCTAATGTGCCTGGGAAAGCAGGGGAGGATGGCCCAAGTCCTTGGGTCCCTTGCTACCCATGCAGGAGACCTGGAGGAAGCTCCTGGCTTCTGGCTTTGCCCTGGCCACACCCCAACTGTAGCAGCCATTTGGGGAGTGATCCAACATATGGAAAAATCTCCGTCTCTCAGTAACTCTGCCTTTCAGACAAATAAATCTCAAAGAAATCCACTTATCTCAATGGACCTCTCCGGAATTGTGTTTCTGCACCTGTAAAATGGGGGGAATAACAGTCGCTTTCCCCTGGGGCCAGCATTGTGGCACAGGGGGTTAAGACATGGCTTGCAACGCTGTCACCCCATATTGGAGCACTGGTTTGAGTCCTGGCTGCTTACAGATTTATTTTGTTTTTATTTGAAAGGCAAAGTGATAGAGAGGGAGAGACAGACAAAGAGATCTTCTATCCAGCTGCTCCACTTCTGATGCAGCTCCCTGCTAATGTGTCTGGGAAGGCAGTAGAGAGTGGCTCAAGTTTTTGGACCCCTACCACCTATGTGGAACACCCAGCTGGAGTTCCAGGCTCCTGGCTTCAGCCTGGCTCAGAGCCAGCTGTCGCAGCCATTTTGGGAGTGAGCCAGCTTGGATGGAAGGTCTCTTTCTCTCTCTGCCTGTCCCTTGCTGTCACTCTTTCAAACAAATAATTTTTTTAAATCCCTTTCTCTGAGAGCGGAGCTTCATACCCCCAACACAGCTAATGATCAGTTGGTGGTGGGCTGCCCAGTGCAGCAGAGCCTCCTGGAAGGTTCCCTCCCAGGGGAAGCAAACAAGAGTATCTCCATACACTGCCAAAAGTGCCCTGGGTAAGCGGCAACGTAACCTCCGATTGGAAATCTCTGTTGTGGAATCACAGTAGGCACCACATGATGTAACCCACGGAAGGTGCTGGAAGAGCCTAACGCCAGATCAGTGACCACTCAGCCTCAGCCACGAAGGGTTCCCAGGCCCTCCTGGGGTGGTGGTGCAGGCTTCTTCGGCCCATTTGTGCATGTATTTCCTTGCTACTGTTGTGTGTGTGTGTTTGTGTGTGTGTGTGTGTGTGTGTGTCTGTCTGTCTGTCTTACATTCCCCTTTCTTGAACTGCCATGGTTTTAAAAGCGTCTTCCTGAGCCATGGCCTTCTCTGTAGGTACAAGGATCAGGAACTGTCATTTGCCAGCGGCTTTTGAAAACTGGAGAATGTCAAAGAAGGTCCCCCAACAAGGGCATCTTTTCCTCCAGGCTTTTGTGACAATTAACTCCTTAGCCCCGGGACCAAGAGCTGTGGGATTCCCAGCGTCGTGCTGGGGCCATCGCAGCGTTGCTCCACGTGGGCCTTCCGCTTTTTCTGGCTGACAGATGATTCCCTGAACAGTGAGGCCCGGGGGAAGACAGAGGGTGAGGTGAGGAGACACAGGGTGAGGTGGGGCCTTGGAGGAGGGGCCGGCGCCTTGCAGAGAGAGGCTGCACTTAGACCGGAGCAGGAGGGAAGTCCTGCTTCCTGTCACCCGGATGCCGGACCCCACTGCCACCTGCAGCGCCAGAAAGCACCAAGGTGTGTGACCGAAACCCTTTCCCTGGTCTTTTCCCAGGCTCCTCGGGGCTCATGGCCCCAGCAGGTACAACCGGTGTCCACCTTTGTTCCAATTTCTCCCCCAGTTGCACTGGGGGACCGGTAGCACCATTCTCAGTTCCGCCAGGTGGCCGGAGAGGGGAGCCCCGCCCAGCAGCTCCTCCTCGGGAACCACCCGAGCAGTGAGCACGGCGGCCACGCCCACCGCAGCGGCCACACCCTCAGCCACGCCCCCGGCTGCAGCCACCACGCCCGCAGAGCGAAGCCCCGAGTCAGTACGTCGCATTCAGCCGTATAACACAGCCACACCCCTGGCTGCGGCTACCCTGCTAGGACATTCCTTCTCACAGCTGCCTCCAGCCAAGTGGCTGCCACCAAGTTCCTGAGAAATGACTCACAGGAGACTGCTAACTTTGGCAGAAATCTCCTGCTCGCTTTGCTTGATGTCACAAAGATTCGGACAGATTGGCACCTGGACTCCAACGTGTGCATGGCAGAGGCCCCTGCGCGGCCTCTGGGAGTCTCTGGGGCTGGCTCCCATGGGCCAGCACTGCGCACTCTGGCGTTGTTCCATCGCAGGATGGCATGTGGGAGGGCGATCAAAGTACTCTGCTCCTCCAGCGTCATCCCTGTGGCTCAGGACGACCTGATTGCCCCTGGGATCTGCACCAGGGCGAGGCATGTGAGAGCGCCAAGTTCAGCCCCAAGAGCCGCGCCATGGCCTTGAGAACGTATCATTCTCAGCTTGGACTGTCTCACCAGCTCCTCCCCATGGAATGAGGACTCCCCTGGGCCACCAACTGTATCGGCTCCATCTTGGTACAGAACAGAGATCCTTAGCCTACAAACCTTCACCTGCCTGGTCTCCCACCCCATCAGATGTGCCCCTGCCACAGCCAGCCAGCCCTCCTCCCCCTCGCTGAACTGGAGGGATTGGTTTAGGCAGGTGGGAGGCTGGGCTGATCTGTGAAACAAAGCAGAGGAGAGGGGGAGGAGAGAGCCAAGTGTATCCGTGAGTGATCCTTAAACTTCCCGTGCACCGGAACCACCCGGGGCCTGGTTAAGATGCAGATTGTGTGTGGTCGGCCTGGGGTGGCTCCTGAGTCTGCATTTCCAACGAGCTCCCTGTGAGGCCCGTGCTGCCGGCCTGGGAGCACATTTTGCCGAGCGAGCGTCCCAAGGACTGCGTGTCTGGGCGATTTGCAGAGAGAAATTCTGTGCGGCAGCTTCCACACGTGAGAGAACTGGAGAGAGGAGAAGGGTTTGCTTTGTAAGGGTTGTCTTGGCCTCGGTGTTTGGCTCTCGTCCTTCTCAGGAAATGCATGGACCTTCGCGGCTGTCAGCCGTCCAGACGCAAGTCCACCTTCTGCTAATTGCTCTCCAGTTTTGTCCGGGGCACGCGCTGGCCAGGTTATTCCTCCCCCCAGCAGGTGGCTGCCAGCAAAGCCAGTGGGGGCTCCCTCCCTGAGATCACAATCATGGATTTAGGCCCAAAACAGAAATCAGTTGGAGGAGTCTCATTCCAGCCACGGCTGGGGAGACTGGGGAGTGTTTTTTGGCTGCCAGGAGCCTTCTGGAGGTGCCGGGTGCCTGCTGGCTCCCAGCCTGACTATTTAGCTTTCCTCTTGCTCTAGTGTTCTCTCCACCGGCCTTCCAAGAATTTCCTTTTTGCCTCGATTAGCCAGAGTCCATTTCTGTTGCTTGCAATCAACACATCCTAACAGATAAAGCCAGTATAACATTTTAAGCTATTTTGAAATAATGCTTCATTCCCAGGTGTGTGTGTGTGTGTGTGTGTATGTGTGTGTGTGTGTGTATGAGAGCAGGAGAGCAAGAGCAAGAGCGAGAGGGAGAACTATGACACCACTTCACCACTTTTTCTTTAAAAGATTTATCTGAGGGGCCAGCGCTGTGGATTAGTGGGTAAAGCTAAAAGTGGCATGCAGTGCCAGCATCCCATATGGGCGCTGGTTCGAGTCCTGCCTACTCCACTTCTGATCCAGCTCTCTGCTATGGCCTGGGAAAGCAGTAGAAGATGGCCCAAGTCCTTGAGCCACTGCACCCACGTGGGAGACCTGGAGGAAGCTCCTGGCTCCGGATCGGCGTAGCTCTGGCCATTGCAGCCAATTGGGGAGTGAACCAGTGGATGGAGGACCTCTCTCTCTCTGCCTCTCCTCTCTCTGTGTAACTCTGACTTTCAAATAGATAAATAAATCTTTTTAAAAAAGATTTATTTGAAAGGCAGAGTTGATAGAGAAGAAAATACAGAAAGAGACCTTGCACATGCTGGATCACTCCTCAAGTAGCAGCGATGCTGGGGCTGGGCCAGGCCAGAGCCAGGCTCTCAGAACTTCATCTGGGTCTTCAATGTGGGTGGCAGGGGTCCAAGCACTTGGGCTAGCCTTGGCTGCTTTTGTGGATGCCGTAGCAGGGAGATGGATCAGAAGTGGAGCAGCTAGGGCTCCTGGTCTGATATGGGATGCTAGCGTCACAGGCAGCAGCTGAACCTGCTGCGGTACAACCCCGGCCCCAACTTCATCTCTTTGAAGCTGCCCTCATGGGTGCCGGCATGATATGGGTTGTATTTGGAGTCTCTGCCGTACACTGCACCTGGGGGAAAGGTGCAGTGAATGACCATGGAAAGAATGAGCAGTCACAGCAGCTGGGCTGGCCCTTGACACCTGTCAGCTGCCCCTGTGCCCAAGGACATGCTAGATGGCCTTCACACACTGAAATAACAAGGGCTATGTGAAAGTATCGACAGGCTTGCAGTAGCACTGGCTAATACGCTTTCCACTTTTTCCTCTGGTTGCTTTTCTCCCTATGCTTTTTAAAAGCGAAGAGTTGCAGAAGGTCAGCATGGAGTGTGATCTCTGCTCCGTGAGAAGATTGTGGCTGCATTACAATATTCTCAGTTACACTGGAAGCATGCCAATGCTTTCGCTGTGACACTCCCAGCCATGGCGCTTTCAGAGAAGAGGCAAGCTCTGTATATACCAAAAAGAGGGCAGGGGCTGGCATGGTGGCCGAGTGGAATAAGCTGATGTTTGCAACGCCAGCATCAGAGCCAAATCAGAGTATCAGTTTGAGTCCTTGCTGCTCCGCTTCTGATCCAATCCCCTGCTAATATGCCTAGAAAGACAGCTAAGGATGAGCAAAGTACCTGGGACTCTGCATTCCATGTGGGAGACCTGGGTGGAGTTCTGGGCTTCTGGCTTCAGCCTGGCCAGGCCCTGGCCATCATGGCTACTTAAGGAGTGAACCTGCAGATGCAAGATTCTCTCTCTCTCTCTCTCTGGATTAGTCTGTCACTCACCTTTCAAATAAAATAAATCTTAAAAAAAAAAGAAAAAATTATAGTTCAAGTCCATCCCAGCTGCTCCTTGAATGGGCATATTACTTCTCAGAGCCTGTGTTTCCTCAGCTTCAAGATGCGCATGGCGCTGAGTGGTGTCCTCAGTGGGCTGTTGTGTGGATCCAGTTAAGCAATGCATATACACGGCTAACTAGCCACCACGACACAGCTCAGTAACATGCCTAGAACATTTTCAGTACTCAGCACGTGTAAGCAGTTAGTAAAACTCGTGTTCTGAAGCCCCGGAAATGCATTCCCTCCCTCATGTCTAACCAGAAGATTTTAAGCAAGCATTTGATCGAATTCTGATCATTTTTATGGATACACACACACATTAAAGGAAAAGACAGAAAATGCACAGAAAATGATATTTAGTGTTTGTCTGCGGACGTGAAATGACGTACGTTTTCCAGGTTCTCTTTCAGTGAGCATGTATATTACTTCTATGACCAGAATATAAGCTCTGACAAATGCTATCTTTAAAAGAGAAGAAAAATAGCAAGACAAATGGCAACATGATTTTGTAGGAATTGAGTGGGAAAAAAAAATCCCAGTAAGATGGAGAAAGATGTTTTCTGGTCAAGAGCTTGTTGCGAGGGAAATGACATCAATCTGGGTTCGCATCAGCTCAAATCATAATGCAAAATGAAAGTACACTGGGGTGGGGGGCAACCCCCTGCCGGGATTTTGTCCTGTGACTCATCAAGTTAGAAATGACCTCAGGCATGCGACCCCGCCTCCTCCCCTTACCTCGGGAAGGTTGCCCTGTGACTTCAGGACAGATGAGCCAAGGTCCTATTTATACGCCCTCTAGGAACTAAACCTACACACATTTCCTTCCTCCTCAGCTTCAGGCAGGCTTGATTTAGCTTCTGCAGGTGCCCTCACCGAGCAATCTCCAACCGAGTCCTCCTTCTGCCTGGAAGACACTTGGGAGTTGTCCCAGATCTTTTTCGTGCTCACTCTGTGTCCCTGGACAAAACCAAATGCACCAGGAAGCTGGTTTTGTTAGCTATGTGATAGGGATAGGAAGAGAAAATGTGGCATCAGGGGTTGAAAGGGAGCCGTCTAACATGTGAGCCCACATGCTTAACCACATGGGGGCGGCGGGCAGGGGGAGACATGCACAGACCAAACAAAGTGGCTGGAATTGGGAGCCGGAAGTGAGAGCCCTGGGATGGGAAGCAGGAAGGAAATGAGAGGAGAGAGAGAGAACTCAGAGCCAAAGGGCAACAGCTCAGGAGAACTAGATCCTCAATGGCTGCTGCAGCGTAAGCAGCAGCGCGCTACTTCCTGCTTGAATTTTGCCTGCTGGGCGATGGTAAATGGTAAATGGTAAATGCCCACTGCCCACAGAAGCCTTCAGCAGCAAACAGCCCTGTGCTAAACGTGCTTTGGGACATGGAGGATGTGAGAGCAGAGGGAGGGCTGAGGACCAGACGAGATCGAAGCTTCAGCTCCCCCGCCCCCCCCCCCCATCAGGAGCAGGTGCACCTTTCTGGAAGCCTGTGGGGTTTTCGAGGAGGCTTAGCAAAGTACTGCACTAGGGGCTCTGACCATTTTCCTTGTTTATTAAGGAAAAATTGAGAACTGAATTCTGAAGAACTGGGGACTCTCCGAGGGGGAGGTGTTGACAGGAGGAGTATTAGCGGTGCTAACGTTATCAGTGGAGAGTACTACTCTTAGTATTGGCATCGCCTTGGTATCTGTCTTAGTCATTGTGATGCTGTAGCAAAATAACCCAGCTTGGGCCATTTGTCAATAACAGAAACTTCCTTCTCATGGTTTTGACATCTGGAAATTCCAACATCCAGGTGCCAATGAGTTTCCTGTCTGGTGAAAGCTCGCTCTCTACTCCCAAGATGGACTCCTGCACGCTGTGTCCTTGGTGGAAGGACAGAAAGGGACTGAACTCCCTGTGTCAAACCTTTACAGTGGTGTCGAAGGCCCCCACCTCCCAATATGCTTGCATGGGGGGCTGCGTTCAGAACATAGCAGTATCCGTATTTCTCCCCCTCTCTCAAGTCCTGGATTAGCTCCTACATCCATTCTCCTATGAGCAAATCAATGTACCACAGCTCAGATGCCGCTTCCATGAGTACTGGTGAGAGTGGCATGTGGTATCCAATTAAAAGCCCTCTCGAAGAGGGGGTGGGGCAGTATAAGCATTGCTCCCTTATCCACATGCCCAGCCACTCCATCATGAGAAGAAATTAAGCCGGCTTAGAATGAACTCCTCCACCCAAAGTCACACTGGCCACTAAGCCTTCTTAGGTGGCTGCAGGATTGAAGGGTTCATGACTGCTGCACAAGAGATCCCCCCAGATTTAACGCCTAGAGTCACAACAAGCAAGCACTGTTTCTCGCAGTTTCTGCGGGTCGTGAAGTGGCTGCAGCAAGGGGGCTGTGGCTTGACGTTGCTCCTGAGGTCAGAGCCAAGGTGTCCCCTGGGGTTGCAATCCCCTGAAGGCTGTGCCTGGAGAAGCTGCTTTCAAGGGGGGGTGGCTCAGAGTGGCTGTTGGCAGAAAGCCCGTGATCTCTCTCCCAAGGGCCACTTGAGTGTCCTCACAACGTGGCAGCTGGCTTCTCCCAGGTCCGAGAGGGTGAGGGAGAGTCCCGATGCATTGCGAATGGGCTGCTGTCATTTCTGCAATTTCCTGTGGGTTACACAGGTAAGTCCTGCCACCGCGCAAGGGGCCTGTGCAAGGGCGTGAATACCAAGAGGAGAGAAACACGTGGTGCCCTTTGAGGCTGGCACCCTCCCCCAGCGCCAGACTGAAAAATGGGCCATTCTCCATTTCTCAGAAGGATTGCTGTTTGTTCCGTGGACATGTGGTGAAAGTGGCTCATTTTCAGTGACATGAGTAATTGTAATGGCAACCCCAATGTGATCGGCTGGGAGCTATGACTGTCCCATTCTACAGATGAGAAAATAAAGGTTCGCAGAAATGACTTGCCCAGTGTCTCAAAGTTGGGAAGCTCTGCAGGGCTGGGAACTGAACCCGTGTGATGTGGCCCTCTCTTGTGTACCATGCAGTGGCCACTGGGCCTCACAGACACCCGTACGTACCTCCTGATCTTCCAGGGCAACTGGAATTGAAAAGCAGCTGGGATATAGCAAGGGAAATCTCATTTTTCTTTATTTTTTTTTAATTACACAGATGATGCATGCTTATTTTGGAAAAGCTACAAAACAATCAAGAAGAAAAAAAGATATGTCTCTAGATTTCTTCCACCATTCTCCTAAGAACAAAGGAAGTGGTTTTAAAATACATCATGTTCACAGCATCTCCAGGGCGAGCTCGCAAGGAAACCCCATCCACTCGGCTCCACCTGCGGAGAGGACGGATGTGAAATACGACCTTGGGAGTGCAGAGGGCTGGGTGGGGGTGTGTGTACATGTGTGCACCTGTGCACACATGTGTCCACGCCAGGTGCTGCTCTGCCCAGACGGAGACAGGCTCAGCACACCAGCAGTTAGCCAAGTTGGTGGGGAATTTATTACCACCTTAATAGAGAAGTCTTTCTTCTCTATTCTCTCTTCTCTCTTCTGAAATGAGAGGCAGGGTAGGTAGCTCTGGCTCCAGGTGGCAGAAATGACTCACCTGCTGATGGGGTTCAGGTTCCTCTAGGCCAGGGAGGTGGGGAATGATTAAGTTTAATTCAATCCACTTGTCCTTCTAAGCTACCCACTGAGGCTGGGTCCCTGTGGACTCCAGGGCCCTGCAAGGCCCCCTTGTCATCCTATTCCATGTGCATGAAATGCCTTGTTGGTGACCCTCCCCCACATCCCTCCCCCAATCAGGATCAGCCCAGGAGAGGGGCCTCATCTCCCTTGCTCACCTGTATCCGCATCTCAGCACCTGCCTCAGTGTCTGGCAGGATGACTTGGATTAGCTGCATGGTTTGGGAGGGCGTATACAAGACAGTGGTTAAGGACATCTGTGATTTGTATCTAGAAGGAACCATCTGCCACTCAAGGTGGGTAGTTGGAGCCCCAGGCATCTTCTGTCTTTGTAATCCAGGAGCCTCAGGTTGCTACCACCTGGAGACAGAAGAGTTGGGTCCACTGTTTTTTCTGCAAAGTGGTGCCGGCACTGTGCTGTAGTGGGTGAAGCTGCCACCTGCAGCGCCGGCATCCCATATGGGCACTGGTTCGAGTGCCGGCTGCTCCATTTCCAATCCAGCTCTTTGCTGTGGCCTGGGAAAGCATTAGAAGATGGCCCAAGTCCTTGGGCCCCTGTACTCGCCGTGGGGGACCTGGAAGAAGCTCCTGGCTCCTGGCTCCTGGCTTTGGATCCATGGAGCTCCGGCCTTTGTGGCCAATTGGGGAGTGAATCAGCAGATGGAAGACATCTCTCTCTCTGCCTCTCCTTCTCTCTCTGTGTAATTCTGACTTTCAAGTAAATAAATAAATCTTAAAAAAAAAAAAAAAAAAGAACTGCAAAGATTATTCCCCTGTGCTGGACACCTGTTTTTATCGTGAACTGGAGCGAGAATGAAATTCACCCTGGTTCATCAATCTCACTCAATTTCAGTTTCTAAAGATTCCTTCAGAGTGCAAAGTACAGTGGCATGGAGGCAGTGAAGCAGTGATACGAACACTGGACTTAGAGTTGGAAAAACTAGGAATCAAATGCTAAGTTACCTAACACTCCAGCTGTGTGAGCTGAGGGAGGTTTATCGATTTCTCTGAGCCCAAGTTTCTCAATCATAAAACGGGAATAATAACATTAAATGTTTGCAGCATCATGGTGCTTATATGAGAGAAAAGGGGCCGGTGTTGTAGCCTAGCAGGTAAAGCTGCCGCCTGTGACAGTGGCATCCTATATGGGCACTGCTTGCTGTCCCGGCTGCTCTGCTTCCAATCCAGCTCCCTGCTGACAGCCCGGGAAAAGCAAAGGAAGATGGCCCAAGTGCCTGGGTCCCTGCCACCCAAGTGGGAGACTTGGATGAAGCTCCTGGCTCCAGTTTGGCTCAGCCCTGGACGTTGCAACCACTTGGGGAGTGACTAATACAATACACCTAAAAATATCTTTTTTTTTTTTCCTTCTGGGAATAGCTCCTTTAACCTTGAAAATCTGAAAGCAGTGCCAGCCACATGACCCCCGGAGCTTCTGCACAGGAGCAGCCTCGGTACAGCCCGCCCGTGAATGGCCTCGCACTGAATGGCCTCTCTACTTAGCGACACTGGACCAGACCCCTGGAGATTAGGAGACGCTGGAGCATAGCTCCAGGCAACGGAGAGTCCCAGGAGCACACGCCTAGCGCCAGCCAGACCTGGAAGGACAGTGGGGTCCCCCGGGAAGCAGGTGGGGGTGGGGGACAGCTCCAGACACTGCCAGCAGGGGCCTCCTGCTCTCCTTCCGTGCATCCTTCTCTGATAGGGGTCCAGGTTTTAAGGGCTGACATTACAGGGGACCAAGGTAATGGTAATCCAAGGACCAGGACGTTAGGAGTGGGTTAGGTTTATTCCTCTTCTAATCTCCTACTGGACTCCTTTCCTCCTTTGTCCAAAGGGCTCTTGGTGCTTCGGGCTTGCTCACTTTCCCCATCAGAACTAGTGGGGCAGGCGCTGGGACTAGTGGTTACAACACTCACATCCCGCAGGGAGCACCTGGGTTGGAGTCCTGGCTCTGGCTCTGACCCCAGCTTCCTGCTTCTGCAGCCCCAGGGAGGCACCAGGTGATGCTCAAATAGGTGGGCTCCTGCCACGCAGGAGGAAAACCTGGACTGAATTCCTGACTCCCGGCTTTACACCCAGCCTAGCCCCAAGTGTTGTTGGCATTTGGGGAATGATTCAGTAGATGGAAGCGCTGTCTCTCTGACTCCCTTTCTGTCTCTGATAAAGATTAGCTCACTAGGCTAATCCTCCGCCTTGTGGCGCCGGCACACCAGGTTCTAGTCCCGGTAGGGGCGCCGGATTCTGTCCCGGTTGCCCCTCTTCCAGGCCAGCTCTCTGCTGTGGCCAGGGAGTGCAGTGGAGGATGGCCCAAGTACTTGGGCCCTGCACCCCAAGGGAGACCAGGAGAAGCACCTGGCTCCTGCCATTGGATCAGAGTGGTGCGCCGGCTGCAGCGGCCATTGGAGGGTGAACCAACAGCAAAAGGAAAACCTTTCTCTCTGTCTCTCTCTCTTTCTCTCTCACTGTCCACTCTGCCTGTCAAAAAAAAAAAAAAAAAAAAAAAAAAAAGAAGAAGAAGAAGAAGTAAAACTTATCCATGAGCACTCCAAGAGGTCCAGCTCTCTCAAAGCCTGGCTGCTTTGACAAGCAATCCACGCGGAGAGTTACTGGGTCACAGGTGGCACTACTCATAGGTGACAGCTCGCAATCAACAAGGGTGCTTTCTGAAAATACTGCCTGCATTGCCCGGGCTACAGGACAGGAAATCAGCCCCATCCTGCCTTCAGGGTCTCTTGTCTTTGCACAGCATCGGCTCAAGAGCTGGGTATTAATCATCTCTGCTCTCTATCAATTCCCAGCCCGGAGTGAGGGAGTGAGGTGACTTCTGCGAAAGCCATGGTAGAGGTGGAGCAGAACCAACGGGGTGATTTCCTACCCCCTTTCCCCCTTGCTGTCTCCCTGTGCTCTACCCTGTCCACACAAAATGTGATCTACAGACCAGTAGCATCTGAGTCTCCCAGGAAGCTTGTCAGAAATGCACAGCCTCAAGTCCAACCCCTGGAAACAGAATCAGCGTTTTAACAAGATTCCCATGCATTTCAGGATCCGGAAACCACTCGTCTAGAACCTCTGTGTCTCCCGGTTCCTTTCTTGTAGCTGCTTCCACCCCAAGGGTCTTTGAACCTCCCAGGCTGAATTTGGCTCCATTTCAACAGATCGTGTTCCAGACGTTCCAGCGTCATTAGATGCAGTGTAGTTTTCTGGGAGAAAATGGTCCTACCCTGTTTGCTGACATTGTTTTCCTTTTCCTTAGTTAACATTCTAAAAGGAAAAGCTTCGTTAATGGAATCATTTTCAGAATGAGCAGGAGAATATAGCACCTTGAACTTCTAGCAGAAAAGGTACGCTAGAAACTAAATACATAATCCTAACGGTGGTGAGATATATGAGGAAGCACTTAGGAAACTACAAAGCGGTGCACAAATGTTGCTTTATTATAATTCTTAGGCTGTAGGATCTCATCGCTTTCCTTGTTGAGCTCAGTCCCTGTGAAAATGTGTCTGAGGACTATGATGTGAAATTTAATGTTTTCTAATTGTTCGCATTTTATTAGACATGCAAGGAGCTAGGATAGTGCTCACCAAGCACTATGCATCAGAATAATTTAGGGAGCTTGATTTTAAAACAACCCGAACCTGGGCTCTGGCCCTAGGTTCTTTTTTCTTTCTTTTTTTTTTTTTTTTCTTTTTAAGGATTTGTTTTATTTATTTGAAAGGCAGAGTGCCAGAGATCTTCCGTTCGTGGTTCACTCTCCAGATGATCTCAACAGCTGGAGCTGGGCCAGGCTGAAGCCTGGAGCCAGGAGCTTCTTCTGGATCTCCCATGTGGGTGCAGGGCCCCAAGCACTTCGGTCATCTTCTGCTGCTTTTCCAGGCACGTTAGCAGGGAGCTGGATCAGAAGCAGAGTGGCCGGAATTCGCCCCAGTAAAGATGCGGTGGGGTGGTGGTGGCAGAGTGTAGAGTGGTGCCCACTGCATCACAATGCCGGCCCCCTAGATTGTATTTCTGGAGCTCTTAGGGGTCAGGGTTAGCCAAGGGCGTGTTTTTAAACACTCCCAGGTGATTCTAATACAGAATGAACTTGGATAACCACTGAGCTGGGAGGTTGCTATTTTTCCAGGTAAATACATGTGAGTGAGGATTTTGTCCATTTTTATGAATGAAATGGTCCAAACTTTCTAATTTCTGAATCTTAACCATATTCTAGCCACCAGGATGTATCATCTGAAGCGAAACACTAACGGCTGCTGATTGCAAGTGTATAACCTTGGCAGTGACAATTTTGTTCGTTGTTCATCCTTCTGCAATTTAACTTTGGCCAGCTAACGTCCCTGATGAGGAAGACTGCCCTACCTGCTGACAGGTCTGTGTGCACAGGCTCAGGCCCTGCTGTCAACAGCTGAACCCTCCAAGGCCATTCGGCATTTACCCCAAGGATTAGAACTGTTTGACTGCACAGGTTTGGAAAAGTACGGGTGACGCTTTTGGAGCCGCGAGTTTTAGGCAATGTTCTTTCCTTGAGGTGTCTGATCCTGGGCCAACTTCTGGCTTCGAAAAACACGGGTGTTAGAGCAGTGGCTCTTGAATCTGGCTGACAGACTCACCCAGAGAACTTCCCGTACCACAGGTCTCAAGGTCTCAGAATTTGAGAGGAAGGGGGCAATGTTGAAAATCTGGATTTTCAGAGGAACCCTTGGAGGGCTAGCTGTACGTGGGAGCCACTAGACAGGATAAGCTCCCGAGTCCTTTTCTGCTCTAAGAATTTGTGATGTTGGGGCCGGCACTGTGGCACAGCAGGTAAAGCTGCTGCCTGCAGTGCCTACATCCCATCTGGACGCCGGTTCGAGTCCTGGCTGCTCCTCTTCTGATACAGCTCTCTGCTGTGGCCTGGGAAAGCAGTAGAAGATGCCCCGAGTCCTTGGGCCCCTGCGCCCTCATGGGAGACCTGGAAGAAGCTCCTGGCTCCTGGCTTCGGATCAGCACAGCTCCAGCCATCGCAGCCATTTGAGGAGTGAACTAATGGATGGAAGACCTCTTTCTTGCTCTCTGCCTCTCCTTCTCTCTCTGTGAAATTCTGACTTTCAAGTAAATAAATAAATCTTGAAAAAAAAAAAAAGAATCTATGACGTCAGCTCCACTTAGTTAAATTCTTACGTCGGGGTGAGCACCTGCGTCAGAAGTTAAGATGCCCACACCTATGTCAGCGTGCTTGGGTTCAATGCCTGCCGTGGCTTCTGACTTCAGATTTCTGCTAATGCGGACTCTGGAGGCAGCAGACAGTGGCTCCAGTAACTGGGTCCCTGCCACTCACGTGAGAGACCTGGGTTGAGCTCCCAGCTCCTGACTCAGGTCCATGCCATCCCCAGTCCTAGTGGGCTTTTGAGTGAACCAGTGGATGGGAACTCTGTCAGTCTCCCTGCCCCCCTTACATAAATTAAAAAAATAAAAATAATTTTTATCAGAAGAGATTGATCTGGGGGCAGGGCCTATACCAAGAGATTAAAGCATTTAACAGAAGAAAGCAGTCAAAAGCATCGTCTTCGACTACCGCTCCATGGGTCTCAAGGTTTCACATTCATGCAGCTCCTGTTCCATTCTTCTCATCCTAGTCATACTGCTAAATACTGAACTCCATCACATCGCATTACCTTCAATAGGTCTGGAAAATGTGCTCCTGGCATCAAAATTCCTAAAGGGAAGAATCATTTTCCCTGCTCCCCACCTCACCTCCTCACTTCTGCTCCGAGTCTCAGTGTGAATCTCCAGTGGCCACGTTGAGCTGTCAGATGAAACTGTAGCCCTGGGAACAGCTTGACTACCTTGGACTGTGAGCACCAGGCTGAGCTGCACCAGACTACTACCCCAGAGCTTGGGCTATAATGATGACTTGCATTTTGGAATAATTTGTTATGCAGCACTATTGTTTGGTTATCAATTCAGGTGCATTTTTTTAAGATTTCTTTTTACTTATTTGAAAGACAAAGTGATAGAGAGAAAGATCTTCCATCTGCTGGCTCATCCCCCAGATGGTCACAATGACTGGAGCTGAGCGAGCCTGAAGCCAGGATCCAGAAACTCCACCCTAGTGTACCTCCTACAGCGGTGGCAGGGGCCCAAGTACTTGGGCCATCTTCTGCTGCCTTCTCAGGTGCATTAGCAGGGGGCTGGATTGGAAGAGGAGCAGCCAGGATTGAAACTGGCACTCCAATATGGGATGCTGACTTCATTGTGATGCCACTGAATCACAGTATGACCCATGCATGGTCCATGTGTTAAAGGCTTGACCCCAAAGTCTCATATTAACAGTTAGAGGATGGACATTTCAATCAGTTGTGTTATCTGAAGGTGGGGTCTTTGGGGAGCAGTTGGAATGGATTAGGTGGCTAGGGTGGAGGTTCTGTGACCAAATCATGGTGACTTTATAAGGAGGGACCATATGGGTGTAGATGACAAGCAGGCTCCTGTCCCTCTGCTTCCTGGCTCACCCTGTGATTGTTCCTCTGTATGCACTCCTCCATGGCTGTCCTCTAGCCTCCCTCGACAGTCAAACCCATGGGGTCTGTCCGATTCTGGCCTGTGACCCTCCAAAACTGAGAGCCAAATAAACGGCTTTTTATCATAAGCAACTTCTCTCAGGTATTTGTTATCACAATGGAGAGCTGACTGATGTATGTAGTGATAGACACCTAACACACCGTCAATGCATCTGGCTCAGGCAGAATATGATGCAGACTCTTCCATTGCTTTCCAATACATAAAAGTATATTTTCAAGAATGCACACACGGGGGCCAGTGCTGTGGTGTAGTAGGTAAAACTGCCGCCTGCAGTGCCAGCATCCCATATGGACGCCGGTCCGAGTCCCCGCAGCTCCACTTCTGATCCAGCTCTCTGCTGTGGCCTGGGAAAGCAGTGGGAGATGGCCTAGGTCCTTGGGCCCCTGCACCCACATGGGAGACCTGGAAGAAGCTCCTGGCTCCTGGCTTCAGATAGGTGCAGCTCTGGCCATTGCAGCCAGTTGAGGAGTGAACCAGGAATGGAAGACCTCTCTCTCTCTCTCTCTCTCTCTGCCTCTTCTTCTCTCTCTGTTTAAATCTGACTTTCAAGTAAAATAAATTAATCTTTTTTTTTATTTGACAGGTAGAGTTTATAGACAGTGAGAGAGAGAGACAGAGAGAAAGGTCTTCCTTCCATTGGTTCACCCCCGAAATGGCCACCACGGCTGGCGTTGTGCCAATCTGAAGCCAGGAGCCAGGTGCTTCTCCTGGTCTCCCATGCGGGTGCAGGGCCCAAGCACTTGGGCCATCCTCCACTGCCTTCCTAGGCCACAGCAGAGAGCTGGACTGGAAGAGAAGCAACCGGGACAGAATCCGGCGCCCCAACCAGGACTAGAACCTGGTGTGCTGGCGCCGCAGGTGGAGGATTAGCCTAGTGAGCTGCAGCACCGGCCAATCTTTTTTTTTTTTTTTTTTTTTAGAAGAATGCACACATTTCAAAATTTCTTGCATCCAAGTAAACAACTTTAGTTCTATTTTCCATGAACTTAAAAAAATTTTATCTATTTGAAAGGCAAAGTAGAGGCTGATGCTGTGGCACATCTGGTTAAAGCCACAGCCTGCAGTGCCATCATCCCATAGGGGCACTGGTTGGAGTCCCTGTTTCTTCACTTCTGATCCAGTTCCCTGCTCATGCACCTAGGAAAGCAGCAGATGATAGCCCTAGTCTTTGGGTCCCTGCACCTATGTAGGAGAGCCGAAAGAAACTCCTGGCTCCTGGCTTCAGCCTGGCCCAGTGCTGGCCATTGTGGACACTTGGGGAGTGAATCAGTGAATCAATCTCTCTCTCTCTCTCTCTCTCTCCCCCCTCTCTCTGTCTTTTCCTCCACCACCTCCTCCTCCTCCTCTTCTTCTTCTTCTTCATCTTCATCTTCTCTAACTCTGCCTTTCAAAGAAATAAATAAATCTAAAAAAAAAAAAAAAAAAGGCAAAGCAACAGAGAGAGACAGAGACAGAGATCTTCTATCCATTGGTTCATTCCTCAAATGACCACAACAGCTAGGGCTGTCCCAGCCTAAAGCCAAGAACCAGGAACTTCATCCAGGGTTCCCACATGGATGGCAGAGACCCAAGTACCCAGGCCATCATTCTCTGCTTTCCTGGGTGCATTAGCAGGGAGCTTGAATAGGAAGTGAAGTAGTTAGGACCTAAACTGGCACTCTGCTTAACCCACTGAGCCCCACAATACTGACCTCTCCATGAATTTTTGAGGTACCCTTGCATTGTGATAGGCCAAACAGTGGGCCCCTGAAATGTCCACATCCTAATCCTTACTACGTCACATGCCAAAAGGGACTTTGCAGGTACAATCAAGGTTACAAACTTTAAAACACAGTATCTTCGAGGGTCTGAGCGGACCCCACTAACCACGTGAGGCCTTGACAAGCAGAACCTTGGCTGGAGACAGGAGAGGCTCCGTGGCGTGGTAGATGTGGAGGGGTGAGGGGTGAGAGGAGCCTCTTTATGGCTGGAGGGGGCACAACGTAAAGCGTGAGAATGAACACAGGCAGCCTCCCAGAGCAAGGACCAGTCCCCACGGGTAGCCAGCAAGGAAGTGGGGTCCTGGGCCCTACAGCCCAGGGAACTGGATCCAGCCAACAACCTGAAATGGCTGGGAAGTGATTCATCTCAGAAGTCTCTAGCAAGAATCTCAGCCCTGCTGACACCTTGATGTTGGCCTTGTGAAACCTGGAGCAGAAAAACCAGTTGAGCCAACTGGGATTTCCAGACCTTGCGGAGGTGAGCAATGAATAAATGTGTTTTTTCCAGTCGCTCAGTCTGGGGTAATTTGTTATGGCAGCAACAGAAAACTAATATATACACCCCTGCATATGCTATTTATTGGTCTTCCGTCTGTTTGCACCAGGTATCATTGCTATGCAGATGCTGGGCAGCGCCATTCATCATTTTCCACTTACCCTACTGAAGCCATCACTCACTCTCTTAGTGGCTCTCCATGCATCGCTCTCAAGGCTCTCTGGGAAAGACACTCCTTCTGTGGGAGCCTGGCGTCTGACTGGAGAAGACTGAGTGCCTGCGCATTGTTTCCGAGGCTGCTGATCGATACTTACCATTAGGACGACAACTCCATGCATCACTAAACTTTGACCTCCGTGCCCTGGAGCAGTCCCAAGACGCCAATTGACGTACAGGCAATATACATATTCCATGAACGCAATACCACTTTCATAGACTTGCCTGAATTAAATTTTAGAGGCTTTGGCGATTGCGAAATAACGCTGCTAATGTACTGGTGAGGCCAGGATACTCAGAAAGGGTGCTTGGATTAAACCAATTGTGTTTATGATTTTTTTAGAAAGATCTTTTGGCTGGGTACTGTGCTGGGAATGTTGACTACATGGCCCTGTCTTTTGCTCAGCCAGTTGGTGCTGGCATAGGGTGCTTTGTAAGCCAACTAAGTACTTGCCTGTGAGCCCAGCACCTGAAAGCAACCAGGTTGCCTCTCCCTCACCACCACCCCCAGCCCCATCCCTGGAAATCAGAAAGCAGGTCTAAAAGAACTTCCATTGCATTTTTTTAAATATACAACTTTAGGAATTTTATTTCCCCGGAGGTACTTATCTTTCAGGGAACCCTTCATAATGGTCTATTATCAGATAAGAATTGTGGTATTCCCAATAAAAGGCAATGATACTCCTGTTTCCTGGATTTGTTCACATGAGATCCATTGCCCAACAGCTATCCATATTAAAACCAAATGGTTGATCAGGTTTTTAAGAGGCAGTTATTTTGCTTAAAAGGATCATACCTAATGACCTTGGCAGCTTCTTATGTCCGATCAGAGGGCCCCACACACCCAGCCTTTTGCAGAACCTGGAGCCCTTGATGGCCCAGGGAGAAAGGGGTTTCCAGAAGAGAAGGTGCATGAACCCCTCCCTGTCCCCCGAGGAAAGACGGGATAGTCCAGCCCCAAGGAGCTGGGCAGCTATTAGGAGGCGCAGAGGGCTGCTCCTCCCATGTTGTCTCATCTCTCTCAGGGGCTACTTGACCTCCCAGTGTTGCTCTCCTCTGCAATTCTCTGCTTCCTAATTGGCATGCCCCAGGCAGAACACTCCATCCAGCTCTGCGGAACTGGCTCTGCACACCAACTTCATCCTGAGCTTGAATTCGTGTTCACTCACTTTTAAATTCCCAGGAGAAAATGTGATTGGTTTGGCAGGGGCATGTGTCTAGCTCTGTCCAATCAGCTGCATCCAGGATGAGTCAGGGGTCACAGGACATGGGGAGCTGACTCTTCCCGGAGGGTGGTGGACAGGGAAGAAGTAATCGATGCATCCAGAGTATTTCCTGAACTGACAATACAGGTGCATCTTTATGACTTCTTTTCATACCTGCAAACTCGAAGGTACAGGACGTTTTTTTAATCTTCACCTTCACCACCCTCCTTAGCTCAATACCTCATCCAAAGAAGATGCCCATACATTTAAAATATATACAAAGCTGGTCAGGCCTATTTCCAACCATGCATCCTTTTTTTTTTTTTTTAAAGATTTATTTATTTATTTGAAAGGCAGAATGAGAGAGAGAGAGAGACCTTTCATTCTCTGATTCACTACCCAAATAGCTGTAATCATCAGAGTTGGGCCAGGTGGAAGCCAGGAGCCAGGAACTCCATGCAGGTCTCGCACATGGGTGGCAGGGCCCCCAGGCACTTGGGCCAACTTCTGTTGCTTTCCCAGGTGCATTAGCAAGGAGATGAATCTGAAACAGAGCAGCCAGGGCTCAAACCAGCGTCCTGATATGGGATGCCGGTGCCGTCACAGGCTGTGCCACAGTGCTGGCCCCCTACGCAAACTTTGAATGGTGCTGAGCACAACTCATCTCAGTGTTAAGTGAGAAGAAAAGAAAAGTCAGCTAGGTTGAGCATTTCTGAGCTCTTTCTTCTAGTTCTGCTTGGCTCAAGGATAGCTGTCTCCATCCGCAGAAGTCTCCATCCCCTGATTCACTCTCCAAATGGCTGCAACAGCCAGGTCTGGGCCAGGCTGAAGCCAGGAGACAGGAATTCCCACGTGGGTGGCAGGGTCCAAGTGCTTGGGCCATCTTCTGCCACCTTCCTAGGCACATTGGCAGGGAGCTGGACTGGAAACAGAGAAGCCAGACTCTAATCACATTGCCGTTTGAGATGCATCCGTCACCAGCTATGGCTTAATCAACTGCACCACAACACCAGCCCAGGATAGCTATTCCTTATTGTCCATTTTCCAGAGGGGAAAAGCATTGTGTAAAGTGCTTTCTACATTAATATCTCATTTATTCCCTACAATACTCCTGTGAGGAAACCAGAGCTCAGAAAAGTAAAGCAACGTGCCGAAGGACACGCAGCTCCAAAGAACTGTGGCTACTTCTGAACCTGCATCCTACGCCAGGCCTCCCTCCAGTGCTCGGAGGAGTTGTGAATGAGGCTGACTCAATGCCAATTTTGTGGAACTAAACAAAATTGTTCCAAGCTAACAGTTTTTGAAAGCCTTTTGAACATGGCCTTGGGCCTTGCATGGTTCTGAGGTTTTCCTACAACTCATCTTAATGGAGTCTTTCCAGGCTGAGCTGCGGGATTTAAGCGATTCGACAACCAAAGAATTCTCAAAGAAGTTCCCTCCTTTCCCCTTCAGCTGGGTGCGAATGTGGCCCCCAGCTTTCTGCTGCTCACCGCAGGAAAGCATCCTGGTTATCAGGGTCCAGACCTGGTCAGGGCCTCCATTCTCTAGCGTGCCTTGTACTGTGGGCGGTGAGACCCAGTCCGGCCTGCCCTCACCAAGTCACCTAGGCTGGGCTGGCACAAGGCTGGGCGGCCTAGGGGAAGGAGTCACCCGCCCCACCCACAGAGCACTCTGGGCTGGGCACAGGGCTGGTGGAGGGCAGAAATAGATACCTTCTGTCTGCAGGTACTGCTAAAACGCCTTACCAACATGCCACTGTGATTTTACTTTATGTGTGGGTATTTGTCCTGAAGTGCATGTGGGATAAATATATGCCTTGGAACAGAACTGGGATTTTAAAGAGATGGAAGGAATGTGAGTCTCTGCATCTCCTTCCGCTGGCCCTATCTCCAGGTGTGGGGTGAATGCCCAGGGAAGTCTCAGGGGAAGGCATCCTGGTACAAGGAGAGGGGAGCGTGAGGTGAGACTCCTATTTGTTCCTGCCCACTTCCTCCCTGCTTCCAGTTCTATCATGTGATGATGGGATGCTTGGAGCTGCTGCTGCTATCTTGTGACCATGAGGACATAAGCAAGAGGACAAAAGCCAATGCATTTAAAGATTGATTTTATTTCTTTGAAAGGCAGAGTTACAGAGAGAGAGAGAGAATCTTCCATTCTCTGGAAACCAGGAGCCAGGAGCTTCAACCAGGTCTCCTGTGTGGGTAGCAAGAGAACCAAGTACTTGGGTGATCAACCACTGCCTTCCCAAGGGCATTAGCAGAGAGCTGGCTGGGAAGTGGAGCATCCAGGACTCGAACTGGCGCGCGCATAGGATGTCAGCATAGTAGGCGGCGTCTTCACCTGCTGTGCCACAAGGCCGCCCCAGCCGAGGCATTTCAGATGGCAAATATCTGGAGATATTTCTGTACCACAGCACCTAGGGAATGCCTAGTCAGTAAAGCTCAGTAGTTAAACATGATCAGCCTGGAGGGACAGATTTGAGTGGGTTCTCATTTCCTCTCTGCCATCCACTAGCTGTGACGTCTTCAGCCAATTGCTTAAACACGCCAAGCCTCATTTTCCTCATCTGTGAGACAGAGGGAGACAATAGAAGCTTCTTCCTCTAACTTCATTAGGAGGTTCAGTGAGCTTGATGCATGCAGAATATTCAGCACAGAGCTGAGAATCTGGTTAGCCCCAGGGAAGGCCAGCTCTCGCCACATCTCAGGGTGGGGCCCCGCGTGCCACCTGGGAGCTTGTTGAATATCTGAGGCCGCCTTTGCCATCTTTGGCTGGAGATCTTCCCCCCTTTTCCTCCGACTGGATTACCTCTGCATGTGTTCGCCGCTCCTGGCATCTCGTCCACGTGGCTGCTCCGACCTGGGAGAACTTCTGGTTACCATGGCGTGCACTTATGCTGTGAGCACGCCTCGCCATCTCATTCTCCAGGTCCCAGGGGTGCACTGCATGGTGAGCGAGCTTGTAAACAAGGGTGCCAAGCTGCTGGAACGGTGGCTTCGCTGTTGTCGCACAGGTGCATGGACAAGCAAACGCTGAAAGCTCAGGACACTGTTAAAGGGAGCCTGCTCACAGCAGCCAATGTTTCCTTCTTACGTACAATCATTCTTACCGCCAGAGTATAAGAAAACGTTCCAGTGACTTCTTTTAACCAAAGCAGGTAGTGGCCTGTCGTCAAAATAGGCACTAGCCAAGGCTGGAGACAGCCCAGGATGACTGCTGCTAGCTGAAAGACCTTGGGCAAATTATTGAAGCGCTCTATACCTCAATCTTCTCCTCTCTAAAATGGGACTATGATTAGCATCTGTGTCACTGGGGTTCCGGGGAGCAATCAGGACCATGGGTGTAAGGTGCCTGGCAGGTGGTAAGCTCGCAATAATCACATCCGATCGCCTGCACTAGCAGCACAATTATCTCCCACTTGGTGTTACGGAGTGTGGATCTGCCGAGGAACCAGCCTGCTGCCGGTAGCTGGGGTGGATCTTCTGATGTCGCCGGTGTGCAGATCGTTAACACTGATTGTCCTTGTCACTGTTCTCCAAGGGCTCAGTCTCATCGTGGCAGGCCTCCCTTCTGCCCTCATCGGCCACACTGCCTCCCTGCCCTGGGCGTGGCCAGTGCCCCTTCTTCCTTGCAAAGAGAGCACCCATTTAGTTCAGGCAGCCAGGTGCCTAGGCTGCGGGAGGAACCACGGTGGTGCAAGCTACGTATGGCTATCTCACCTGCCTTTGCGGGGCGTGATACAGGTCAGGGCGTGGGAAAGCATTCTAGGCAATGAGCCCCAAGGGAAGGCATCGTGATACAGGAGAGAGGTGTGTGGGGAGAGACTCGTGTTTGTCCCTGGCCTCGTCCTCCCTGCTCTCGGGAGTGTCACGTGAGGATGGGAGGCTTGGGGCTGCTGCTGGGATTTTGTGGCCGTGAGGATGTGAGCAAGGGGACGAAAGCCGTCACGTTTCCGGTGACAGAGCGGAAAAGTGGGAAGTCTAGATTCTTAATGACATTGCTAAACCTCCAAATCAACTCCAAGGCTGCATGTCTGCAGACTTCTTTTTAAACCTATGATAACCGCTCCGATCTGGGCTCCTGTTAATCTGCTTTTCTGCCACTTAATCGGCGTACTCCTTTTGTTTGCCAAAGTTGGAAAATGACTGCTATTCAAATTCTGCCTCTGTATAAAGACATTGCCTGTCCACTCTCTTCCTCTACAATTGGGTCATCAAGTGTCTTTAAATGAATTCCACCCGCAACCTTGTAGTGAAACTGCTCTTGAAAAGGTCACCGGTGACCTCTTGATTGACATGTCCAACAGCTTCATCCAATTTCCCATCCTGCCTAACCTCGGGTGCAGGGGCAGCTTGACCAGGCTCTTGTTCTTCACGTGAACCACTCCCTTGGGAGCCCACACTGCTCTTTCTTTCTGCCTCTCTGGTCCTCCTTCTGTGTCCCGTCTCCTCTGTCCCTTAATTCAGTACAATCACTGACACTCTGCCCTCTGCCTCCCTCTCTCACAAGGTGCCTTTCCTCAATGTTACCCTCACCTGCAAGTCTTTGATTCCCCCCACCCCTCGTATTTCCAGGGCAAATCTTTGTTTATGGACAAGTCCACGTTTCTATGGAACATGTCCTCCTGGATGTCCTTACAGGACTCTCAACACCATCTTTTCTTTTCTTAAAGATGTATTTATTTGAAAGATGGAGCACAGAGAAAGAGAAAAAGGGGGAGAGAGAGAGATCAATCTTCCATTTAGTTCACTGTCCAATGGCTGCAATGGCCAGGATTGGGCAGGGACAAAGCCAGGAGCCCGGGACTCCATTGAATCTCCTTCATGGGTGGCAGGGGCCCGAGTTCTTGGCCCATCATCTGCTGCTCCCAAAGGGGAAGAGTCACTTAGAGCTACTGAGAATGGAGAGCTCACTCCGCTCCAAGGTGCTGTGTGCGCATGCTCTTCCCGCACTGGATCCTGGGAGGTGTTAACAGCCTGATGCTCACTTGCAGGCGTCCTGAGGACACTCTGCAGCTTGCTCGCCACCTGATGGCTCGGAAAGCCGGAGGCTCCCGTGGACTCCAGGAGACAAGAGAGCTGTGAGCTTGTTTATTTATTATAGTTTTTTTTTTTTTAAGATTTACTTATTGATTTGAGAGAGACACAGAGAGAAAATGATCTTTCATTCACTGGTTCATTCCCCAAGTGGCTACAACCGCTGGGGCTGGGCCAGGTGAAACCAGGAGCCTGGGACTCCATCTGGGTCTCTCACATGGGTGCAAGGGCCCAAAGACTTGGAACATCCTGGCACTGCTTTCCCAGGCACACTAGCAGGTACACTCTGCAGAAGTAGAGCAGCCGGGACTCGAACCAGTGCCCATATGGGATGCCGGCAATGCAGGCAGAGGTGTAACCCACTGAGCCACAACGATGACCCCTCCACAAACTTATTAAAGTAAACATTGAAAGGGTTGTTAGAAAGGGGACTCAATTGCTTGGGAGAAGAGTTTCATACTCAAAAAAGAGTTGGGTAGCTTTTTATGCACCATAGGTGGCTAATATGCATCCTTTAGTCACAAACGCCCGTGGGGAGAAGATGCTGAAGTTAATATTTATATATTTGGCATCCAACTCTCTGCATAAATAATAGCACAGAGGCCCAGTGTTTGAACTGAGGTCAGTTCCATTTAAATAGCTAGCCCAGGTGCAGGCACACACACTCGGGACCTTTGAACCCTGCATGTTGCAATCCAGCTGTTCAGCAAAGGTGATGAGCTCGGGTCACTGACGGTGAGAGAGTGTGTGCTACTCTTTTCCAGCATCTTCCATGGGGAGCCCTGGACAGAAGACCTGGCCCCAAGCCCACTTTCCCCGCCAGAGTCGGGAAACAGTAGCAGCTGCAGTTGTTGCTAGGGAAGAGGAATCATCCACTTGGGAGTAGAGATAGCCAGGACGGGGAGGTGGGTAGCAGGAAGGAGGTCATGAAATTGACCGTGCTTAGCTGCTGCCCACGTTCGGATTACTCAGAGACATTGTGCAACGGGAAAAATATTAGGCCTCTAATGACAGCCCTGACAAACAAGACCAAATCAATCTCAAAACCAACTGCTCTCATTTATTAAAGGAGGATTTACCAAATTGCATGGTTCTTCTAGAATTTTCTACTTCTACACTTTGCTTCAAGCATGCACACAGAGTGAGGGGTTTGAACTTTCTGGGTTTAATGCAAAGCACATATGTTTGAGTTTTTTTTTTTATTTTTGCAAAAATATGCTACATAACAAAGAACCACACAGTAATAAAACGGCAATGTAAACACGACCCCTCCAAAAGGATGGAACATATTTCTAAAGAAAGGGAACCACCACCTTCGTTTTATCCACAAAAAAATTTAAACAGAAAAAAGGATGGGGAGGGCCATTTGGCCCGCAGACGATGGACCCCTGCTGTTTACTGCTCTCCAAATGAGTATGTGCGTCTTCTAGAAAAGCAGCTCCTGGCCTTGGGCAAAGACCGCCAACGTGACAGCCAGCGGACAGGGAGCCTGGGCTGGCCTGCTGACCCCTGCTTCCTGGCTCGCCGCCCCAGCACTCCACTCCAAGGGCTCTCGTCGAGGGGACCACGGCCGGCTAATTGCTAAGTCCAAAGGGCATTTTCCAGTCCCTCTCTGGCCTGACCTCTCTTCAGCAGAGGACATAATTGCCCACTCTCTCCTCCTTGACATCCTCTCACCCCGGCCTCCACGACACCTCCCTCCCCGGTCAGTCCCCTGCTTTGCCATCGCCTCTTTGAAGACTCTCTTAAAGCTGTCTTCTTTCCTCTCAACAGCCGGGAGCAGCTGTGGCGTGTGTCTGAAGCAGGTGTGGACACTTTACATGCATTTATGTTGTTGATGTTAAAGATATTTCTTTCTTTATTTGAAAGGCAGAATGGGGCAGGAGGAGACAGACAGACAGATCCTCCATCTGCTAGTACACTCCCCAAATGGCCACAACGGCCAGCCCCAGCCAAAGCCAGGAACCCGGAACTCTCTCTGGGTCTCCCATGTGGCTGGCAGGAGACCAAACACTGGAGCTATCTTCTGCTACTTTCTAAAGTGCCTTAGCTGGAAGCAGGATTAGAAGTGGAGCAGCTGGGACTGGGACTGGTACTCTGATATGGGATGCTGGTGTCACAGGTGATGGCTTAACCTGCTGTGCCACAACGTCGGCCCCTGCATGCATGTTCTGATCAACTCATCATGCCAACCATGGGAGGGAGGCCTTATCGGTCCCATTCTACAGATAAGGAAACAAGCACCAAGTGATAAAGGGATCCTCACCCAAGGGCACGTAGCCCATGAGTTGCAGGCCTGTTACTAAACTGCAGTTTCTCTTTCTCAGCTGGGCCCTCCCTGACTCAGAGGTGTTCTCCAGAGATCTGGGTTTCTGCTCTCTGCTCCTGTCCCTACAGGGCTCATTCACAGAGCTTGCCCTCGGCTAACTCCCAGACAATGCCTTAGCTAAAGCCTGTCCTGGTTTCCACCTGTCTCTAAGGCATCTCCACTTCCATGGGTCACCTCACCTTGCAGAGGTAGGCATGGGGTCTCCCCAGTCCTAATTCCACTCCTGGTGATTGGCCAAAGCCAGAGATTGCTTACCAGAAGGGCCTGTCACCCAACTCTGCCAGTAAAACAGAGGAAGAAAGGGGAAGATTTCTGGGGACATCTAGGAAAAGTCGTTCTCCCTTCTAAAAAGATGTGTGAAAATGGTCCCTTTCCCCCTGTAGATGCTGGGCTGCTATTTCTGGAGCAGTGACAACAATCCACCACATCACAAGACACCGACAAGAACAGAACCTGAGTTGTTTACAAAGATTTGGTTGAAAGACAGAGAGCTCTCCCACCTGCTGGTTTACTCCCCAAATATCCATGGGCTGGGGCCAGCGCAACACAGGAGCAGGGACCCAACTACTTGAACCAGCCCGACTGCCTCCCAGGAGGCCCACTACAGGAAGCTGGAAACAGGTGCAGTGCTGGGACGTGAACCCAGGCACTAGGATCTGGGATGCCAGCATCTTAACTGCTACACCACATGTGCATCCTGGAACTTGGGTTCTTAACGACCAGCTAATTGCACCTCATCTGGTGCCGGAGCATCCAACTATGATAAATAATGCATTTCCTTGTTGTTTGTATAGGCTTCATGTTTCGTTTCATTTTCATTTTCATCACTTATAGCCACAAGCATCCTAAGTGACACATTAGAGTTTCCATATCCCCGATGCTACTTGGTATCTCCTCCATGACGCTATCTCTGTTGACACCACCATGACTCATCAGTCACCTCAGTTGGGAACCTGAGTTTCATCCTTGGCTCTTCCTTCCACCTCTCCCCTAAAGGCCAATCTTAAATTCAGTCTAGGAGATTCATTCGCTGAAATCCTTCTTCTGTTCTTCTGTCCCCCCCTTCCTTACTCTGGCCCAAGCCACTACCATTTGCATTGCTCCCAAAGATACACACACACACACACACACACACACATGTATATATATATATATATATATATATATATTTAAGATTTATTTTATTTACTGGAAAGATAGCTACGGTTGGGGGGGGGGGTCTTCCATCTGCTGGTTCATTCCCCAAATAGCTGCAACAGCCAGAGCTGAGCCGGTTTGAAGCCAGGAAACAGTTTTTTCCAGGTTTCCCACGTGGGTGCAAGGGCCCAAGGACTTGAACCATCCTCCATTGCTTTCCCAGGTACACCAGCAGGGAGCTGGATCTGAAGTAGAACAGCTGGGATTTGAACTGGTGTCCATATGGGATGCTGGTGCTGCAGGCCAGGGCTTTAACCCACTGCATCACAGTGCCCACAACCCCAAAGAGATTTTTAAAATTCAGTGTGTCTTGATCTCTCTGATTATGATCTGTGGATAGCCCTTCCATCGGCTTTGGGACGAAGTCAAACCAGTCAACATGGTTTATTGGGTACGGCAAGCCAGGAGCCATTTCTGCATTCTCACCCACGCCTTCCACCCAATCCACAGCAGCCCACAGCCATCTCTCTGCGTGTGCTGTGCCCGGCCCAGGATGCCCTCCTCCACAGCCATCTCTGCGTGTGCTGTGCCCGGCCCAGGATGCCCTCCTCCACAGCCATCTCTCTGCGTGTGCTGTGCCCGGCCCAGGATGCCCTCCTCCACAGCCATCTCTGCGTGTGCTGTGCCCGGCCCAGGATGCCCTCCTCCACAGCCATCTCTCTGCGTGTGCTGTGCCCGGCCCAGGATGCCCTCCTCCACAGCCATCTCTCTGCGTGTGCTGTGCCCGGCCCAGGATGCCCTCCTCCACAGCCATCTCTGCGTGTGCTGTGCCCGGCCCAGGATGCCCTCCTCCACAGCCATCTCTGCGTGTGCTGTGCCCGGCCCAGGATGCCCTCCTCCACAGCCATCTCTCTGCGTGTGCTGTGCCCGGCCCAGGATGCCCTCCTCACCTATCTCCCTGGCCCGCTTGTTCTCCCCACCTAGGTTTCCTCTCCTAACTCATAGCAAACATGCATTTCAAGTGCATGCCAGCAGTGTCTTTCCTTAAGTCAATTCTCACCCGTGGATTCTACCTAGGAGTCTCACTGTGCAGGGGGTGTGTACCTGGTCTCAGATCATCTGTTCATCACAGGTTGCCCCCAAGGACGTCCCTGGTTTTACGATTTATTTATTGGGAGCCGGTGCTATGGCAAAGCGGGTAAGGCCAGTTCGAGTCCCGCTGCTCCACTTCCAATCCAGCTCTCTGCTATGGCCTGGGAAAGCAGTAGAAAATGGCCCAAGTCCTTGGGCCCCTGCACCTGCATGGGAGACCCAGAAGAAGCTCTCCTGGCTTTGGTTGGCACAGCTCCAGCCATTGTGGCCAACTGGGGAGTGAACCAGCAGGTGGAAGACTTCTCTTTCTCTCTCTGATTCTCCTTCTCTCTCTGTGTAACTCTGATGTTCAAATAAATAAATCTAAAATTAAAAAAAAATATTTATCTACTTGAGAGGCAGAGTTAGAGAAAGGGAGAGAGAGAGGGAGATCTTCCATCTGCTGGTTCACTTCCCCAGATGGCCACAACAGCTGGAGCTGAGCAGATCCGAAGCCAGGAGCCAGGAGCTTCTTCTAGGTCCCCAATGTGTGTTTAGGGGCCCAGGCACTTGGGCCATCTTCTGCTGCTTTCCCAGGCCACTAGAAGGGAGCTGAACTGGAAGTGGAGTAACCAGGACCTGTACTGGCACCCATATGGGATGCCGGTGCCACAGGTGGAGGCTTAACCTACTATGTCACACCACTGGCCCCTCCTTGTGGCCCCTTTGAGTCCAGGAGTACCCTTGGCCATATCCTGCACGGTGGATGACAGCTTTGTCTGTGTGGACGTGACCGCCCTCACTCCAGCTCTGGGGTCTTGGCACCTTCCCAGGGCCTAGCCTGTGGGCGGACTAGGCCACTCCCTGGCCCGCTGTGCTCCCTGTCTCGTGAATTCCTCTCTCCTTGTCTGAAACAAGCTCTCCCCTCCCTTTGCTTCTTCAGGACATTTGTCTACTCCCACCCTGCCCTGTTCTCTGGTTGGGAACCTTGAGACGCGAGGACTATGGAACACAAGAGGCAGAGAACGAAGAACCTTCCTGACTTCTCTTCCATCACATTCATTCCCCAAATAGCACACCTGCCCACCTGTCTTCCTGGGGAAGGGGACATCACTGGGAGCCCCGACAACGAGTACTGATGACCCGTCACCCTCCACCGCCCCCTTCTCAGGACGGACTTAGGCGTAGAGTTCTCCCTGGCTGCAGGTCCAGCCTGCCTGGCCCTTTATCCCAATGTTGTCGGTCCTTGATATGTGGCACAGGTAGGTTTCCCGTGTCCAAACTGAAAGTGGAAATAAGGAGAGAATGGACTTTGGCGTCAGGAGACCGGGATGGAGCCAGCCAACTGCCTCCCTGGCTGCATGACCTTGGGTAGGACACGTCACCTGGCTGTCTCCTGGCAGGTGGAGCGAGGACAGAGTGTGAAAAGGAGGGGAGGGACAGGGTGCTCTTCCATGCTCTGTGGCTTGTACTTTCCCCCTCTTAGACTCTGGCTCAGTTTTGTCGTCTCCTCTCTCTCATCCTTCAATTGCCTGGACTTGATGTCAGAACCTCCCCTCCCCCCACCTCCCGCAGGTGAAGCATCCCCTGTACAAGCGGATTTTGGCCCCCCTCTCTCTGGATGGGTCCCTTCCCTCCCTCCAGTTAACAGCTCTCAGGATTCTTGAGTCCCAGGGATTAGGTTGGTGAAGTACCCAAACTCGCAATTCTAGATCCGCCACACCTTAACTGTGGGATGTTGAACAAGTGCCTGAGCCTTAAGCCTCCTTGCGTAGAAGGCGGGAATGATGATAACTAATGTCCTAGCTCCTTCAGCACGTGCAGTCCTGAGCCCAGGCTGCCTAGGTTCAAATCCCAACCTGGCCACTTTCCAAATGTGTGACTTCACTTTTCCTCATTCATGACAAGGGCTCCGTACCATCATGGGCACTACCTCGCAAGGTGGTTTTCAGTCTTCACTTTGTTAAAATGCCTCAAGTGCTTAGCAGTTGCCTGGGTCAGCCCTGCATGGGTTATAACCATCCTGTGGGCTGCCCACTGCTTAGCAACCCCATGTAGATGGGTGAACGCAGGCTGCTGTTCCACAAAGTTCCATAGGCAGGGCAGCTTGGATGATAGAAAACTGCTTCCTCACAATTCTGGAGCCGAGGGCCCGAGATTAGGGTGTTGGCAAGCTTGGTTTCCTCTGAGGCGTCTCTCCTCGGCTCGCTGGTGGCTGCTTTCTGCTCTGGCCTTTCCTCTGTGTCTGATGTCTCTGCAAGTCCAAATTCTCTATTCTCATAGGGAGGACAGGGCTCACCCCTAGGGCCTCATTTTAACTTCAATAACTCTTTAAAAATCCTATTCCAGGGGTTGGCCTTGTGGCACAGGGGGTGAGGCCATCACTTGCAATGCAGGCGTCTCATATTGGGGAGCTAGTTCTAGCCCCAGCTACCAGCTTCCAATCCAGCTTCCTGCTAATATGCCTGGGAAAGCAGTGGAAGATGGTCTAAGTACTTGGGTCCCTGTCACCCATGTGGAAAACCCAGATGGAATCCCAGGCTCCTAGATTTGGCTGGCCTGGCTCAGCCCTGGCTATTGTGGCCATTTAAGGAGTACACCAGTAGATGAAAAAATCTGTCCAGTTTCATGCTGTCTCACAAATAAATGAATAAATCTTAAAAAAAAAAAAAAAGACTTGGGGCTTGAACTGTGGTGTAGTGGGCTAAGCCTCCACCTGTGGCGCCAGCATCCCATATGGAATGAACTGGCTGCTCCACTTCCGATCCAGCTTTCTGTTATGGCCTGGGAAAACAGCAGAGGATGGCTCAAGTCCTTGGGCCCCAGCACCCACATGGGAGACCTGGAAAAAGCTCCTGGCTCCTGGCTTCAGATCAGCCCAGTTCCAGCTGTTGTGACCATCTGGGAAGTGAACCAGCAGATGGAAGATCTCTCTCTCTCTCTCTCTCTCTGTAACTTTACCTCTCAAATAAATAAATAAAATCTTAAAAAACAAAACAAAACAACCAAACAAGCTGCTGAGGAAGCCATTTATGGGCCCCAGGCTTCAATGAACCTGTTGAACAAATGAGAGAAATTATACTTTTCTAGGGGACCAGCCACCTGTGTGTTCACTAGGCCCAAGGCGGGCAGTACTGAAGTGTGCCATCCGTTTCCTGGATACTGGCACCTGCAGCAAAAACTCATGGTAAGATGAGCTCATAAACAAGGCTGGCCAGGGCCAAAAGCTGCCTGCCTTTAGGAAGCCCCCTGGGATCCTCTCTGGGACATGACCACTTGAACGTCCACCTCAGCCTGGCTTCCCGGGGCACCCACCAAGTGACCTGGCTGTTTTTCAATGCTTTAGAAGCGGCAGAATAAAGAGAGAGATCAAGACATGGAGCTGATGAGCAAGGCTGAGTTTGAATTCAAATTCTCTCATGTGGGTGCAGGGGCCTAAACACTTGGGCCATCTTCTGCTGCTTTCCCAGGTTATTAGCAGGGAGCTGGATCAGCCACAATCCAGTGCCCATATGGGATGCTGGTGTCGCAGGTGAGGGCTTTACCCACTAGGTCATAACGCTGCCCCTCCTCCTGCCCCATTCTCTTGCTGCTCTTCCCTTCGAAGTCAAATCCTCCTTCTACCCCAATCCCTGGCAACCACTGATCTATTGTCCATCCCTACAGTTTTGCCTTTTCCAGAAAAAAGTCACAGATGTGGAATCAAACAGTACATGGCCTTTTGAGACTGGCTGCTTATTAGGGTAATGTACCTGTTCAAGGGCATTTGTGATGTTCCCCAATTTTGGTCATTATGAATAAAGCTGCTACATATATCTGAATCCAGTTCTTTTTATGTAAAGGATTAATTTATTTGAAAGGCAGAGTGACAGAGAGAGGGAGACAGAGAGAGAGAGAGAGAGAGCGAGCGAGAGAGAGCACATGAGCTTTCATCTGCTGGTTCACCCCTCAAATGACTACAAAAGCCAGGGTTGGGCCAGACTGAAGCCAAGAGCCAGGAACTCCATCCTGGTCTCTCACATGGGTGCAGGGGCCCAAACACTTGGGCCATCTTCCGCTGAATTCTCAGGTGCATGGAAAGCAGATTGGAAGCAGAGTAGCTGGGGCTCAATTCAGTACTGAGTAGTTTTTTTTTTTTTTTTAAGATTTATTTTATTTATTTGAAAGACAGAGTTACAGAGAGAGGTAGAAACAAAGAGAGAGGTCTTCCATCTGCTGGTTCACTCCCCAGATGGCCACAACGGCCGGAGCTGAGCCGATCCGAAGCTAGGAGCCAGGAGCTTCTTCCGGGTCTCCCACGTGGGTGCAGGGGCCCAAGGACTTGGGCCATCTTCTACTGCTTTCCCAGGCCATAGAAGAGATCTGGATTGTAAGTGGAGCAGCCAGGACTAGAACCAGTGCCCATATGGGATGCCAGCGCTTCAGGCCAGGGCTTTAACCTGCTGCGCCAGAGCGCTGCACCCCCCCCCCCCCCCCCCCGCCACCAGTAGTTTTTTTTGTGAGAACATATGTCTTCATCTCTCCTGGTAAATCCCTAGGAGTGGGATGGCTGGCTCGTATGGTAAGTGTGTGTTTAACTTGATAAGACACTGCCAAGCTGTCTTTCCAGAGGAATTGCACCATATTGCACTCCCACTAGTAAGGTAGGAGGGTCGGTCCACATCTTCCCTAGCACTTGGGATTGTCAGGTTTTTTTTTTTCTTTAAGCCATTCTAAAGCACAGTAGTACTTCATTGTGGTTTTCCTTGGCATTTCCCTCATGAATAATGATGCTAAGCCTCTTTTCATGTGCCCACTGGACAGTCATGTATCTTCTGTGGGGTGAAATGTCCATTTATATCTTCTGCTCAAGTTTTCATCAGGTTGCTCGTCCTGTCATAAAGTAAAAGGTCTTCAAATATTCCAGAAACAAGTTCTTTTTTTAAAAAAAAAACAATTTTAGTGGGTGTTAGCTATCTTAAGTTTTAATTTTTACTTATTTAAAAGGCAGAGAGACGAGCCAGCATTGTGGTATAGAGGATAATCCAATTGCTTGTGACACTGGCACCCCATATGGACTCTGGTTCGTGTCCCTGCTGGTCTGCTTTCAATCCAGCTCCCTGCTAATGGACTGGGCAAAGCAGTAGAAGATGGGCCAAGTGTTTGGGTCCTTGCCATGCACATGAGAGACCCGGTTTGAGTTACAGGTTCCTGACTTTGGTTTGGCCCAGCTCTGGCCATTGCAGCCATCTGGGGAGTGAACCAGCTAATGGAAGCTCTCTTTTTCTCTCTTGTTGCTCCTTCTCTCTCTTTAACTATATCAAATAAATCAATAAATCTTAAAAAAAAAAAAGGCAGAGAGAGAGAGAGAGAGATCTCCTATCTATTAGGCCAGTTGCAAATGCCTACAATAGCTGGGGCTGGACCAAGCCTGAGCCATGAACCAGGAATTCAATCTGGATCTCCCATAAGAGTGGCCTGGGACTTGAACCCAGGCACTCTGATATGGAATGCAAGTGTCCCAAGAAGCGTCTTAACCATTATTCCAAGTGTTCATTCCCAGAAATAAGTTCTTTATCAAAGAAGCGTTTGTGCAGGGGCAGGTGTCTGGCTGGGCTCCACCCCTGACTCCAGCTTCCTGCTAGTGAACACCCTGGGAGGCAGCAGTGATGCCTCAAGTAGTTGGGTCCCTGCCACCCACAGAGGAGGTTGGCATTCAATTCTGGGCTCTTGGCTTCGGCCTGGCCCAGACCTGGCTGTTGGGGGCGGGGGGCATTTGGGGAAGGAAATGAACAGATAGGAATTCTCTCTCTCTCTCTCTCTCTGACTTTCAAATAAATGAAATAAATATGATAAAAATATAAAAATAAGTATGTTCCAATTTTTCTCCCAGTCTTTGTCGCTTGTCTTTTGCATTTTCTTAACAGTGTCTTTCAAAAGAAGTTTTTCTTAAATTTTGATAAGACCCAAACAACCAAGTTTTTCTTTTAAAGCTCATGTGCTTTTGTATCATATTTATGAAATCTTTTCTGGAAATTTTAGGTTTTACATTAAGGTCTGTGATCTAGTTTGAGTTTTTTTTTTTTTAAGATATATTTATTTATTTGAAAGTCAGAGTTACACAGAGAGAGAAGGAGAGGCAGAGGGAGAGAGGTCTTCCATCCACTGGTTCACTCTCCAATTGACCGCAACAGTGGGAGTTGCACCAGTCTGAAGCCAGGAGCCAGGAGCTTCCTCTGGGTCTCCCACGTGGGTGCAGGGGCCCAAGGACTTGGGCCATCTTCTGCTGCTCTTCCAGGCCATAGCAGAGAGCTGGATTGGAAGTGGAGCAGCCAGGACTTGAACATGCACTCATACGGGATGCTGGCACTGCAAGCAGCAGTTTAACCTGCTGCGCAACAGCATCGGCCCGAGTTAATTTTTTTAAAAGATTTATTTATTTATTTGAAAGGCAGAGTTACAGAGAGGCAGAGAGAGAGAGAGAGAGAGAGAGAGAGAGAGAGAGAGAGAGACAAGTGTGCTTCTATCCGCTGGCTCACTCTCCAGATGGCTGCAATGGCCAAAGCTGAGCCAATCTGAAGCCAGGAACCAGGAACTTCCTTCAGGTCTCCCATGTGTGTGCAGGGGACCAAGGCCTTGGGCCATCTTCTACTGCTTTCCCAGGCCACAGCAGAGATCTGGACCAGAAGTGGAGCAGCTGGAAATCGAGTCAGTGCCCACATGGGATGCTGGTGCTGCAGACCAGGGCCTTAACCTGCTACACCAAAGAGCCGGCCCCCAGAGTTAATTTTTAAAAATGACTTGAGGTATAAGCCAGGACAATTTTGACTTGTGATAATTCCTACTGTGGAAGACGCAGATCAATGCAACTTCACATTTCTGATAAGCACGTGCCCCGGGTGACATTGTAACTGATTGCAAAATCTGGTTAAGGTTCAACACAGATGGCCAGGGAAGCCCCACCTCTCTGAATCAGGGTTGCTCCTTTAGAAGTTAATCATTTAAACATATATTTTCATTTTTCGAAAGACAGAGAACTCTTCCATCTTGATTTACTCCTCAAACACCTGCAACAGCCAGGGTTGGGCAAGGCTGAAGCCAGGAGCTAAGAACTCAATCTAGGTTTCCCATGATGGGGAAGTGGGTGGAGGCGGTCTTGGGTGGGGGCGGTAATGGGTGACTGGAACCACTTGAGCCATTATTTGCTGCCTCCCAGGGTGCACATTAGCAGAAAGCTCTCTTGGAAGCAGAGAAGCTGGGACCCAATCCAGGTACTCTGATAGGAGATGCAAGCATTCCAAGTGGCAGCTTCAGCACTGCAAACATCTGCCCCCAATGTTAGTCTCGTCGGCATCATTCTCCAGGTGTCTCCGGTGATAACCGGCTGGAGCGCTGTCTTTAAGGGGCATGCTCTAGGTTCTTCCTGGTTCCTAAGATACGCCAGGATATGCATTTTCTCTCTGAAGCCACCTACAGAATGTTCCTTGCAAAGCAGAGCAAGAATTCTTAGCAATTAGGAATGGAACCTTAACCTTCCCAGCTTCAGTCACCCAGGGATCCTGTCTTCTTCCACTTCCCCTCACTCGCACTGGCTCGAACATTTCATTAAGATTATTTACATCTTGCTACCCTGAAAACTTCAGGGATAGAGCTAGGGAGGAAAGAGGGTTGCAGAAGCAACCTGGAACTGCCCACTGGTGATTTGGCCAATAGAAGACATATCAGGAAGCTCAAATGCCATTTCCAGCTGTGATCTGTTCATTAGAGACGGGACATTTAAATTACCCAGTCCTCCAAGAAAAGAAAAAATTGGAAGGAGAGAATCTCAGGGGGAAAAAAGTGTTCTTCCCAAGAACTGACCTTGAGTGATTGATTTACTTGGACTTGACCCATTATTTTTCTCATTTCCTCGCAGACTGGGGAAAGCCTCACCCTAGCCCACAGCTGGGACTCCGGACATAAGGCATCACGAGTGGGGCGGGGTGAGCCCAGAAGTGTAGGGAGAAATGCTTTTCCCTCCCACGTGGTTTACCACACTTCCATGGGTATTTCTGAGGTTCAAAGTCCTAGGCTTAGGGAGCGCTTGGGTTTCCTGGCTGGGAGGAGCACCTGTGTATTTAAAGGTAGGAGGAAGCTGAGTTGGTAACTTTCCAGCCTTTTTCTCTGGCACAGGCTAATGGCTTTCCCTTCTTTCTTGAGCTAAAGAAAGGAGAGCTGCTCACCCAACCTGCCTTCCTGGAGCAGCTCACAGGCCACTTTGACTGTTCTTGCAGTGCCTCCCCTCCCCCCGGAGTGGGCCTCTCCCCCAGCACCCCATTCATTCAGATACCCCAGGTAGACCAACATTCTCAGTAAATCCGTCAGTGGCTTCCACCGTATTCAGGATGAGACCTCACTCGCAAGCCTGCCTACCTTGCCCTATGAGATCCAGCCAGCATCTGCCTTTCCAGCCTCACAGTTCCTCTCTCGGGGGACTCCAGCCACGGCTGCCTGCCTTCTGCCTCCCCAGTGCCTGGGATGCTCTCGCCTTGTTTTCTCCCAGGCAACCCTCACTTTTTTAGGGAAGTCCCTCCTCCACCAGCTGCAGGAACCTGCTCCCTGCTTTAATACCCGCTCACCTTGCTTCTTGTATGGCGCCTTTATAGCGATTGGCACATGGTAATTAATTATTTGCACAGGGTCTGGTTTTTCACCTAGAATGTAAACTCCAAAAGGCCAGGCATGAAGCCCCTTTTGTGTACCTGGTCTTCCAGTCTCTGGCATGGGCACGGCACCTTAAGACATTATTGTTAAACGGAAAAATCAGTATCTTCAACACATGGATGCCAGGCACTGTTCTGGGCACTGGAGCCTAACGGGGGTCACAGAAAAATAAATCCTTGCATTATGGAGCTCATGGTGAGTGAACTGCAAGCTATGGAGATGGTGATCTGTGCTCAGCACAGCAGGAGAGGGGCACAGAGACATAAGGACAGTGTGGGCTGGCATGTGAAATGCTTAGGCTGTGACTTCTAGGAAATGCATGAAGGAAGCGAGCAGCTGGCAGTACGCAAATCTGGGGAGAGCCTTCCCGGCCGAGGGAAGAGCAAATGCAAAGGCCCTGAGGCCTGAAGATAGCAAACTGCTCCAGGGACAGCAGAGCAGCCAGTGGGGGGGGGGGGGGCAGCGGCAGGGAACTCAATGTGGCAAACAGACTCCACACACAGTCTTCTCATAGGTCCTATCTACCTGTGGAATCATTTACAGCAGGCATTTCTGGGGGAGGGTTTCTTAATAGCCTCTACTCTCAAAACCATGGGTTTCAAGTAGTGCTTCCTTCCTTCAAATGAAACATGCAGTCTGTTTAAGACAGGAAACCGAGGAGCAGCAAGGGGTTGCCAGCTGTCACCTGTTCCCTCACGCCTCACGCCCCACGGGGACCAAGGCCAACACCTCGAGGGATGGTCTGCTCCCTACTTGGCTCAGGCTGCCACCTACCCACTCCAGATCATGGTGCCTGAGCCATTCCCTTCTAGAGCTCGCTGCTCCAGAAGTGGTGCCACGTGGTTCCTGTAACTTCCTAGACTTCCAGCGGATGCTAACCTCGTACATCTGAACACTATGAGAGCACCCACGGCCACACACACCTGATAAGCTGTGGTTCTGAGAAGTTCCTAGAAATTACTTCTCCATTCCGGAACTTCTTTTTTCTTAAAATAATTTTTAAAATCATTTCTTTTTTTGGAATAGGCAACACTATGCAAAGATACAAAAAGACATAGTCAAAGAAGTCCATTTCCTACGGATAAATACGCTGTTACATGCAGTGCAATTCTACATGCTTAAACGAACAAAAACTGATGTAGGTGACAATGTGGATGAAGATTCCAGATACTGTGTTGAGCAAAAGGTGCCATCCCAACACAAGAGTGCATCCCCGGGGACCCCTGCATATGACATTTATGAACAGGCAAAACTGAACGTTGAGGACAGAAGCTGGAACAGTGAGTGGGGAGTAGGGGGACTGGTGATTCACTGGTGATTCACTGGTGTTAGTGAAATGGCTCATCTTATCTGTGGTGCGATCTATGCCCTGGACATGATCCTGGGCTCTAGCCCCCTGCCACTGCCATTGCTGGAAGCCAGGTGGCCACGTGGCCCAAGCACCGGTGTCAGCTCCACCCCCACCCTAAAGGGATTCATTGCTGCTACTTCGAAGCCCTCCTCAAAGGTTTAACAGGACTTGTTGGTTAATATTTGTCTCTCTGTCTCTCCTTACACTCTCCTTTCTCTCTTTCTCTCTTTCTTTCCTTCTTCGCCTCATCCCTGTCGGGTTTTCCCCAATAAACCTCTTCCTTTACTCCAGTGTTTGGAGTGTTTTGCAGTGGCCTTACAAGATGAAAATGCTCTGCTTTGGTCTGGATGGTGGGTCCAGGCACAGAGCTGCTAATGACAATCTGTGTATTTCCCTCTACATAGATGGTACTGGTAAAGTCAGCCTGCTGGTCGCTACCTGTGGCTCCCTTCTACCCAAGTTCCCTCCCCTGAGGTCACTCTTCCAGCTGGCATTTCTTAATGTCCCTTTTCATGCGCAACCTTCACGCCAGGGGCAGAGTCCTGGAAGCATGCCAGGCAGGCACGGGAGGCCATGGCTAGCGAGCTTGGCCCTTCACTTCTCGGCTCTCTCTTCTTCCTCCTACCCTCCGTCCCCTCCTAAGGGAGGCAGCCGGGCCAGCCCTGGAGGCTGCTGCTGCCCCTTGCTAAACTGTTGCTCCTTGGGCCCTCCAGGGTGTGCCGGCCTGGAGAGAACGTGATGTGCTGATTGAGCTTATCGAGGACACAGTCCCTCCCTCCTTTATTCTCTCTGTTGGGAGCCTTTGAGCTCTCCAGGGACTTTCTGCTCCCTGCGGGCTCTCCTGTCCCCTGTGCCCCTGCTTCCCTTCCAGGGCCAGTGCTGAGGACAGCTGACCTGTCTTATCTTTCCTCCACACCCCATTCCCATCTCCCTAGGTCTGGCATCAGCTATAGCCCTGTCCCATCCCCCATCTGTGCCTCTTTTCTTATCAGCCAGGGTCCTCCCCCTGCCATGCCTCCCCCAGGGCCCGAGGGGTAAGAGGACCCGTGACGTGACTCCCGTTCAAGTCAATTTGGCAAGCATTCTTGGAAGTGGGGCAGAAACTGATGGGTACTACCTGTTCTTCAAACATCTCCCAGCGCGGGGAAGCACAGCCAGGGCCTAGCCATACCCGCTCCCTACCCAGTGCCTGCCCAAGTGCCAGGATCTCACTGCGCGCTTTCCACGCATCTGTCTCTAAGGAGAAGGGTTATTAGCCTCATTTTGGAGACACAAGGTTAGAAGGCTGGCCTGAGGTCGCCACGATTTCAATAGCAACTTCCCTAGGGAAACGCCTTATTTAGGCGCCCGGGGGTCCGAGAAGTCAGAGCTCCGCGGCCAGCCCCGGGCAGTGAATTACGCCACACCCTTTCTGCAGAGTTCCCTCCCGCAGCGGGGGCCCCGGAGGGCTGCGGGCTAGCGTCTCGGCGTGGGGGGGGGGGCAGGGACTCCCGGAGAGGCAGCTACAAAGCTCCGCGTGGCAGAGGAACACAAGGGCGCAGGGGGGGCCCGCGGGCTCAGCGAAGCCCCGCGGTCTCCCGGGGCGCAGCAAGCCTCGAGGCGCTGCGGGCGGCGCGGCTGTGGCCAACCCCCACCGCGCGCGCAAACTGCCTGGAACTACTTCCCCGGAGCGGCTGCGGGGCCCAGGGCCGCGCGACAGCCGCACCGGGCGGCCGCGCGGGGCCCCGAAGCCCGTTGCCGGCGCCCGGGCGCGGCCACGTGCGCCCCGCCGAGCTCGCACGCTCCGCCGCGCCGGGCCGCGGGGCCAGCGGCAGGCACGCGCGCCCCCAGCGCGCACACACTCCCGGGCACGCACACCGACGGCCCGGCCCACGTCCGCCACGCCCCGCCCTCCCCCGCGCCCCGCCCCCGCCCTCGCGGCCCCGGCCGCCGCCCTGCCATTGGCCGCCAGGCGCGTGACGCGCGGCGCCCGGCCCCGCCCCTCGTCAGTCACTCGGCGGAGGCGGCGCTGGCGGGGACTAGTCTCGTCCGGAGACTGGCGGCGGCGGCGGCGGCGGCGGCAGCGGCCGGAGCTCGAGCCCCAGCGGCTGAGGGAGGGCGGGCGCGGGGGAGGGAGGGGGGCCGTTCCGCGACGACTCCCCGGACGGCGTTTCTCCTCCGAGCGGCGCGGGTTTCGGCTTGGGGGGGGCGGGGGTACAGCCCATCCATGACCATGGGCGACAAGAAGAGCCCGACCAGGTACCTGCTCGGAGCCGAGGGGCGGAAGGGGAGGGCGGGCTGGGGGCGGGCGGGGGCCGGCGACGACTAGGCCCCGGAGCCACCGGGCGGGGGGAGGCGCTGCTAAGATGGAGATCCGGGGGCGGGGAGGCGGCGGCGGCAGCGGCGGGCGGCGGCGGCGGGAGGCGGTGTCGCTCCTGCCCGGGGCCGGCGGCCGTGCGCGCCGCAGCCATGGCGGCTCCTCCTCAGCCGCCCTCCTCAGCCGCCGCCGCCGCCGCCGCCGCCGCCGCCGCCGCCGCTCCTCCCAGACAAAGGGAGATTTAACCAGGTGGGGAGGGAGGGAGGGCGCGAGCAGGGGAGGGGAGCGGGAAGGAGCCGGCCCACTCCCCGCCGCCGGCCTCGGGCTGCCCCTGCGCGCCCCCTCCAGATCCGGCCCGCGGCTCCCCTCGCGGCCCCCCCAGCCCCGCGCTCGGGTCCACAAGTCCGCCCGCTTCCTGCGCCCGCCGCGGCCCTTCCCGGGGCGCCGCCGCCGCCTGGCGAGCGCGAGGCGATCCGGCCCGGCCCGCGGCCGCCGCGGCCGGCGGGGGCGCCCGGTTCCCGTGCCCGCCCGGTTCCCGTGCCCGCCAGCCTGCTCGCTCGCTCGCTCACTCGCTCGCCCTTCCAGTTCCCGGGAAGGGGGGTGGGTGGGTGGTCGCGCGGGCGAAGTTTCCAGCGCCGGATTCCTGCGAAATTACGGCGGCTCACAGCGCCTGTGTTTTTGCTGTCTCTCCCTCTTTTTCCCTGCTCTCGGTCTCTTCCCTCCCCTTCCCCCGGCTCCCGACTCCTCCGAAGGCCGAAAAGACAAGCGAAACCTGCCGCCGATGAGGGCTTTTGGGATTGTAGCGTCTGCACCTTCCGAAACAGCGCTGAAGCCTTCAAATGCAGCATCTGCGACGTGAGGAAAGGCACCTCCACCAGGTACCTGCCGCTCTGTGTTACCTTTGTTGACGGACTCGGCCCGCGGTGCGGGGACAGGGTCCTGAGCCGGACTTTGCTGCCCTCTTTCCAACTTGTTGATTGCGGCCTTCGTTGCCTTTGGGGGTGGCTGATGCGGTGGTGTGGGTTCCGTGTATTTCGTGTGGGTGCATTGCCTCGTGTTGCCCGAATGATTTATGGGAGGGAGTTTTTCCCAGCTTAACTTCACACAGCCTGCATCTATTTGACACTTGTGTCCATTGGCTTGGAAGGAGAGGAGAGAGCGGCACCATGGCTGCGGATTTGGGACAGGAACCTTTTTATTTATTTTTGCCATGTGCGGAGTGGCTTTGCTTTGCTTGCCCTAAGTTATTTTTCTCTGAGCAGTTTGGTGGTGGTGGTAGTACAATAAGGCTGATTGAGCTTTTCTGGTAGGGAGCTGCAAATGTCTGTTACTTTCTTGCACTTGAAAATGACTGTTGGGGTTTGATAAGGAAAGTGCATTTTTTTCTTTTTTTTTGGCTGAGCTGTTCAGTTTTTTTCCCCCCGTGGTGGTGGTTGTTTTGAGACTGTTTATTTGTTTTTGATGAGCTTACACCGATTTTGCAGAATGGTGAAGAGTGACTGTTGAAGTCTGTGTTTAAACCTTCATTATAATAAAGAATGTTGAAAGAATTCCTTTCCATTTCGATGAGGTGGTAAACTGCAGGTGTTATCAAAACGAGTTCAGCAACTTTAGATTGGACATTTAGATACACTTGGAGAGAATGTCAAGACTGGCTTTGTGGTCTGTTGGTCATCTTTTAACTTCTATCTGGAATTTGTTTCAGTAGTGTTAGAGTTGAAGTTAAACTGTTGGTCGCATTTGATGGACTGACATTGAAGGTGCGAGAGTGAGAGTGAGTGCTTGGTGAATAGAAGTTCTTGGGGACTAAGAATTGATTTCTTTGAGTCTCCTAGTCTCCTTCCACAGGTCTTCTGGGCTTGAATTGGTGGCATTCCTCTGTGACTGTGTAGTAGTACCCTGCATGTCCAGCTGAACATTGTTCTCTTGGCGAAATGAATGTATCCTGTTAAGGTTTCGTTGCTTCATTTATATCTGGTATTAAATAGGATATTGGGCAACCTGAAGGAATGTAACTCTGAGATTAATTGCTCTCATTACTGGTAGAAGAGTTCTGTGAATTCCACTAACTCTAAATAATGGGACCTTTGAATAAAAATACCCAAGAACTACAAATATTTCCCCCATAAGTAGTTTTTAAAGTAAACGCATGTCAAATTTTTGTGTTCGTGGCTTTGTAGGTTTTGTTTTGCTGTCTTCAAAAGTGGGAATTCCATCGAATGGCATGAAAGTTTAGAAATGTATTTGTTATTTAAAGCAATGATGATTGTGTAGCATCTATGAGTAATGTTTTTTTTTTTTTTTTTTTTACGTGTAGAATCCCTCAGAGGCCAAACCTCTTTATTGTGGTTTTGCTTTGAGTGTTACTGTAGATGATGTTCAAGTAAATGACTAGGAAACTCAGAAGAACTTGAAAACCTTATTGATGAAGAGAAACTTAAACCGAATTCCAAGAGTTCATATCTGATTTAATGCTGGGAATAATTGTAACGAAATGCGTTTCAGTTTCTACATGTATTTTTAAAAAACCTGACTCATCAACTTTTTGGAAACATGGGGAAGGCTTTGACTTTAAAAATAACATATATGCTTAAACTTCTTTCGGAGCCACAGATGACAGTAAATTAACATTATTAAACCATTAGATTTTTAAGAAGAATATTTTGGAGGGTTCACGAATAGGATAATCCACCTAACTTACTATCTTCAAGAGTTGTTGTGTAACTTTGATGTCTGTTATTGGGTAGGATTTGAACACAGATCTGAGGACTTATATTTATAATACTCTCACCTGACCAAATTGGTTTCATTTTGGTTACTGCCAGTACATATATTTTGCTGTTTTCAGTTCTATGTAGAAGTTATTAGTGACCAGAACGCGAGTAACATTTTGGTTTTCTTATGTTATAAATGGGCTTTATGTGGAGAAGTGCATTTGACAGATTTTCATTCTGTCCTATCCAGTATGGTGTTGGCTAAGTACTCTGGTACTGCTTATTGCTATGTTTTCTGCTTGGGCCTTTGCCTTGTAATTTTCTTTTTCTTTCTTTCTTTTTTTTTTTTTCTTTTTTGGTATTTCAAAGTCTTGGTATGAACTTGACATTTTCTGTTTTGGGTAGTAGTGATCAGACTTTATTGATGTCAGTAAAAGACATGATAATACTGGGTTTGGGATATTGGGTAATGGGCAAAATTTGTGATTTTAGAATAATGTGTTGACTGTCACAGAAATTGGTTTTACTGCTTGTTTTTATATTTCTGGTAGCCTTGGCTAGTTGGCTAGCTGGTGGTTATTTAGGAAATTGTGGCCATTTTTGTTACTGTTGTCTCATCGTCTACCAGTCAATCAAGGAGACCTGTGCTGAATTAGTGGTAGTCCAGTAGGACACAGAACTGTATTTGCCCTTTGAAGATAAAGTTGATATTCCTCAGTGTGATGAGAAAAAGACTGCCATTCATTCAAACAACATTTATTAAGTTCCTAGGATGTGAGAGATAGTACTGAAGACATTGGGAATGAGGGAGTATCAAAAGGTTGGTGGGACATGTACCCAGATGCTCATTAATTCAATTACAGACATGCTACTGGAGCTATAGATAGGTGCTGTAGAAGTTTGGAACAGTTTGGCTTGGCCAGTTAGAAGGGTCCCCTCCCTCCTATTTCTTATGGACAATGACAATTGGTTTCTACAAAATCACCTGCCAGCTTTTCATCACTGTTGCCATGTGCATCAGATATATAATTATTTGTTGAATTTATTTACACAGAGAGCATGTACACACTTGCTCCCATCTCCTAGATCGCTCTCCAAATGCCCACAGTGATGGGTTGGGCTGGCCCAAAGCCAGGAGCTGGAAGCTCCATCTGGGTCTCCCACGTGGGTGGCTAGGACTCAAGTACTTGAGCCATCATCTGCTGCTTCCCAGGGTGCACTTTATCAGGAGCTGGGACTTGAGTCCAGGCACTCTGGGATGTGGACATCCCAATCCAGTGGCTTAACCTCCAGGCTGAACACCTGCCTCAGCATCAGATGTGTTAATTGTGCAGGTGGAATTGTGAAGGAAATTTAGAATAAGATGAGTTTTCTCTTTGGAACAACTTAAAGCAGGTGAAATGAAAGTTAGAAGGTCCTAAGAACCACAATGAAGGAAGGACACTTAATAGGCTACTTTGAGGCTCAGTGGGTAGTCGAGATCTATATTTTAGATCTGTTATCAATTTTATTTGGGTCATTGATACATTTACTTTTTCAGCTATACTGTCTCATTTTCTAACCCTTGCTGGTTATGATTTTTAGCCTTTGATCATGGAGGGGGAGGGATAGGAGATTGGAAGGTTGCTTCCCCACCATGCCGCTATATATATTCCAAGGTTTTCAAGGTAGAAGATAGGGTATGTATGTAAGATGGCAGGTGGGTGGGTAAGAAATACTATCTCTTTCCAGTGTGATATCTAAAGTAGCAGTCTTTTTAAAAGTTGGTACTCAGGATATGAATTGAAGGGTTAAAGAAACAGTGGTTTTGTGTTTATTCAATAACTCCATGATTCTTGGAAATTCTAATGTTTGATTTTTCCTCCCTCCTCAAATTCAGAATCATGGTTATGATCATGGTTATGATCTTTGCTAGAAGTTTAAAAAACACCTCATCCTGTGATACTTTTCAGATGGGAAAATTTGCTTAAAGGAAAGGAGTTAGGTAACTACCCTGGGAGCAGAGCCAGGCCTGTTAACCTGCATTTCCTGGTATTCCTTAAGAGTGGTTCTGCTCCCCAGGTCCCGCTGGTTTTATTGTAGCGTTTGTCTTTCATAACAGTTCCCTGTAAAATACATCGAAAAATTACTTCTGTCTTCCAACGCATCAAAGCTTATCAAACCTGTCACCCTCAAAGCTGGTACAAAAGCTGGTACAGTTTTAAAGATTACTCTTATCCAGAAGTGAAGTAATAATTTATTTTGTATTTGCTGTTGCATTGGACTTACTGATTTATTGGTACTGACTTGATCTTATGTGTACTTGGTGACCCTAAAGTAAATTACCTGGGTAGTTGTGGTCATTTGACAAGTTTTTATTGAGCATACTGCCATCTAGGCTGTGGATATAGGGTAAAGACAGGTCCCTGTTCTCATGCAGTTTAAAATACCATGGAGAGACAGAGAAAATTAACAAGCAAACAAATAAGTTCAACTAGTGACAAGTGCTGTGAAGAAATGAGAGCAGGGTAAGGTGCTGTAGTGATGTGAGCTGGTGGAGTGACCACTTAAAAGACAATGTTGAGATAGACATTTGGCTTTTTTGGTAAGCAGCAGTGCTACTTTCTTTTGGAGCCAGAGGATAGTTCTTGGCATAGACTTACCTGTGCCATTTAGAAAGCTCATTTGGTTCGGACCTTTAGAGTTAGAGCCTCTGTACAGCTTACATGTAAGCTTAAAGGTTTGATGGACTTAGAGGAAGTAAGCGCATTTTGGTAACTGACACACAGGTTCTTAAAGAGAACCAGAAGCCCCAGTACACTATCTCCACCTCTTGCTATCTGATTTCTAACACTTGAGATTAGTTTCATTTGTTTTTGAACTTTGTGAGTCATACTGTATGTACATTTCTGGGTCTGGCTTCTTTCACTCATTATATTTGCAAGATTCATCATGCTGTTGTGTTGTTTTGTGCTTTGCATTCAGATCTTTATACTAGATTCTGGAGAGAAGATCCCTCTTCACTCTGTGTTCAACAGTTGTCTCCTTCCTCAGTAGCATGAGTCCATACATCTTTATGTGAATGGAATGAAACCTGCTGTGTACAACTTTGTAGAAGTCATACCAGGAGTCAATTTTTGCTTCTCATAAGTGGGATTGTTCATCTGTCATTTCTGTTTCAAGGCATTGGTTAAACACATGGAAAATTCTTGCTTTCAAGGAACTTAACCTGCTTGTTGAAAAGATAGCCAGTGTAATAAAGCACCCAGGGATGTGAACATCCTAGGAGGGATGGAATGAGTGAGACAGGGGAGAACCTTTGAGGAGGTTAGAGACAGACAGGCTGGACCTTTACCCAGGAAGACCTCTCTAGGTCTTAATCGAGGCCTTCATGATTCTTCGATGTAGAATTTATTGTCCAGGCTGATTCCAAGTTAGTTTTTTGTTCCCCCCCTCAACCTCATTTTAAACTGTTCACTCTATTTGGATGATGCCATCTACACCTTTTCACTTGTCCCTTAGACAAGTGATTTCCTGATATGTTTCTTAACCACCCATCCACTTCCTCCATGCATGCATCCATGGAACAGACCAGCCCACCTGCTTCCCTAGGCTTCTCTCCACATGGAAAACCTAAAGACAATTTGAATTTCACAGATTGAAAAATAGTTCATCTATCTTAGTGCTTCTAAAATGCCAAACAGATCCCGTCCCATTCCTGCTTAATTATATCCTGCTTGTTACTGCCTTTAGGATAAAACCAAAATTGTGAGTGTCAGAGTGGGCTTGTGATTTGGTCCTTTATTGTATCTTTCTCTAGAATTTTTGCAAGCAGCCTATAACAGCCCCATACAGCATGTGTGTGTTTTGTATCAAACCGCTTATTGTTTTCTGAGTGTGTACCAGGATGTCTCACTTTCATACCTTCACATCCTTTTTTTTTTTTTTTTTTTTTTTTTTTTTGGTATTCTGAAATGCTTTTGCTTGGTTTTGAGTCCAGGCTGACTTTTATTTCTCCTTCTAGATGTCTCAGGAAATCCATCTCCCTTGAGTCATGCAAACCCCTGTTAACAATACTTAACCTTATTATTATTTGATTTCCAACCTGCCTTTGTTAGGTTGGCACCTCTTTGGAGGGCAGGGACTTTGTTTTAGCTTTATTTTCTTGTGTCTATTACAGTAGTTGGCACTTGGTAGGGTTTCAGAGTGTATAGAATAAATGAATACGGGGGAAAGGAGTTGTGTTTAACAGTTGTAATAATTGTTCTTTCGTATTAGTGCATTTGTCTTGTGTGTTCAATGTTTATGGATTAGAGGAAAGTTTTCTTTGTAAAGTGTGCCCTTAAAAGTAGTATTCTTGCTTTTCTGATTTTTGTTTTTAAAGATTTATTTATTTTGAAAGTCAGAATTACAGGGAGAAGAACAGAGATTCCATCTGCTGGTTCACTCCCTACATAGAAGCAATGGCCAGTGCTGGGCCAGGCAGAAGCTAGGAGCTCCATCTGAGGTTCCCACATGGGTGGCAGGGTCCCAAACGCTTGGGCTGTCTTCCTCTGCTTTTCCCAGGCCATTAGCAGTGAGCTGGATTGGAAGTGGAGCAGCCGGGACTGGAACTGGCACCCATATGGGATGCCAGCATAGCATGCTGCAGCTTTACCACAATGCCAGCCCCCTGGTTTTGCTTTCTAAACAAATATTAGTTCGAACTTAAAAACAGAACCAAAGCTTTGCAGCCTGTAAGCAGTGAATTTAAAGTACTTTTGGAGTGGTTTTGAGCCTCAGAGCTTTGGCAGACTTACCTAAATGACATTGACTATGACAGTTCTCTATTCCTGTTTGGTTGCCCATTTGGTAATTTCAGTAGCCAGAAGTCAAAGTCTGGAAATAAAACAGGGGATCAGTGACATACACAGCCAATTTGGAGAAGTCTCAAGTAAAGTAGGATAAGGCACTAGATTGGTGTGTTTGTAAGCTGACACCTAAGGTGAGATATTAATGGTTACAGAACATTGAGTATTGCTGGGAATGCTAGTGCTGTCCATTGTGTTTCCGTGTTAGTATACTCAAAAGTTGATAGTTGACCTTGTTATACTTAATAGTCCTACATTGGGTACACTACTATTCTGTTCAACTGTTTGGATTGGTTACTTCTGTTAAATCTTGACTCATTCACTTCATTCATTTATTTAGTTGTATTTTTAGCTCCATGCAGTGATTGATAGAGACTGAGGTGCCAAGAATGAATTCTCAGTAAAAGCAAAGCAAATACCAGTACTGTGTTACTCAGAAATCATAAATAGGGGCTCGCGTTGTGGTGCAGTGGTTTAACCTACTGCTTGGGATTCCCACTTTGCGTATCAGGGTCCTGGTTTGAGACTTCACTGTTCTGCTTGTGGTATAGCTTCCTGCTTATGTGCTTGGGAAGGTCCCTGATGCAGTGCTTGGTCCAGAATTGGCTGTTGTGGCCATTTGGGGAGTGAACCAGTGGATGGAAGATATCTCTCTTTTCCTCTTTTCATTCCTCCTATCAAATACATAAATATATTTTAAAAAATCATGACTAGTTGTAATCACAAGGTAAATAGATGAACATTTTATTTTTAAGTGTACTAGCTATGACTTCTCCTCTACCTCTGCCAGTATAGAAAAATCTGCTTAATATCCTGTGGTTATGAAAAGAAACCGAGTGGAAGGGATGTGTAAAAAACAATCTTATTTAAACCTTGCTCAATATGTGTTTCTACAACTTTAGAGCATTTAGAGCATTAGCAATACAACTTGAGATGAAACTTTGGGTAGGACAAGAAACTGAAGAGTGGTATATTGAATTTTACTCAATGCATGGTGGTAAGTAGGAGGGAAAAGTTAAATCTGGTGCCTGCTCTCTAAAAGCAGACCAGATTTTGTATGTATATTTTGTATGTATATTACAAGTTTTATTAACTGTTCTCTTTAATTTTTTTTTAAACAAAATTAAACGTTTACTGCCATAAGTAGTATGAGATTAGTTAAGGTTATGAGACTAGGGATACAACTTGAGCTACTTTAAGCCAAAAAAAACAAAACAAAATTTTCTGGTTTACATAGCCAGTATAATGATAAGTATACCATTCTGAATTTGGAATCAAAGTAAGAACTGCAAGAATCAGAACTCCTGTTTTCTTTTCTTTTCTTTTTTTTTTTTGACAGGCAGAGTGGACACTGAGAGAGAGAGACAGAGAGAAAGGTCTTCCTTTTGCCGTTGGTTCACCCTCCGATGGCCACTGCGGCCAGAGCGCTGCAGCCGGCGCACCACGCTGATCCAAAGGCAGGAGCCAGGTGCTTCTCCTGGTCTCCCATGGGGTGCAGGACCCAAGTACTTGGGCCATCCTCCACTGCACTCCCTGGCCACAGCAGAGAGCTGGCCTGGAAGAGGGGCAACCGGGACAGAATCCGGTGCCCCGACCGGGACTAGAACCCGGGGTGCCAGCGCCACAAGGCGGGGCATTAGCCTACTGAGCTGTAGCGCTGGCCCCTGTTTTCTTGCCTAATCTCTGACTCATTCTTGGTTTCTTAGAAGTTGGGCTACCATGATTGGTGAAACCTAATTCACTAGAATTTGTTAGTTGAAGAAGGAGATGGGTAGAGGGGACTGTGTTGTGGCATAGCATGTTAAGCAGCTGCTTGCAACACTGGCATTCTACATGGGCACCACTTGGAGACCTGACTACTATGCTTCTGATCCAGCTCCCTCCTGGTGTGCCTGGGAAAGTAGCAGAAGTCCTTGCACCCACTAGGGAGACCCGGAAGAAGATCCTGGTTTCAGCCTGGCCTTTGTGGCCATTGGGGAGTGAACCAGTAGATGGAAAATCTACTCCCCACCCCCAAAACTCTGCCTTTCAAATAGGAAGATGGGACACCTATTAGGTGGACAGAAATTTGCTATCATAGTTTAATATACCATTTTTGTTACCAGGATAATATGTATGATCAGTTCTGACTTTGAACTACAATGATGGGCATTTGGCACAGTGGTTAACTCATCACTTGGGACACCTGCGTCCCATAACAGAGTGCTTGGTCTACATCCTGGCTCCTCCACTTCGAGTCCAGTTTCCTGTTAGTGAGCATCCTGGGGGGCAGCAGTGAAGGCTCAAGTACTTTGGGTCCTTGCCACTGACATGGGATACTCAGATTGAGTCCCTGGCTCTCAAGTTTGATGTGGTTCAGCCCTGGCTGCTGTGGGCATTTAGAGTGAACTAGCAGATGGATACTCTGTCCCTCTGTGAGTCTGCCTTTCACATTAAAGAAAGAAAATACATTTGAACTATAATAAGTTGTTGAAGGTGGGGGAGCTGTATTTCTGTCTGATGCCACCCCAGAATCTTGTAAATTACTTAAAAAGATGTTTATTGTGTGGGTAAAGGAGAGAAAGAATATCATTGGAGCTTGGTAAAATCTAAAGATACTGATGCTTTGAAGATTATTATTTAAAAAAAAAAATTTTTTTATTTGACAGGCAGAGTGGACAGAGAGAGAGACAGAGAGAAAGGTCTTCCTTTTCTGTTGGTTCACTCCCCATTGGCCGCTGCGGATCCGAAGCCAGGAGCCAGGTGCTTCTCCTGGTCTCCCTTGCGGGTGCAGGGCCCAAGGACTCAGGCCATCCTCCACTGCACTCCCGGGCCACAGCAGAGAGCTGGTCTGGAAGAAGTGCAACCGGGACAGAATCCGGTGCCTCGACCGGGACTGCTGGCGCTGCAGACGGAGGATTAGCCTATTGAGCCGCGGCGTCAGCCGATTATTTTTCTTTACATATTTTACTGAAATACAGTACACATACTAAGATACACATATAAGTGTACATATAAATGTAGGGTTTTTTTGTACTTGGTCACAACTCATGGCCAGCGCCCAAATTAAGAACAAAGCATTGGGTCCCATGCCGTAACAAGTGGGTAAAGCTGCCACCTGCAATGCCAGCATCCCATATGGGTGCCTGTTCCAGTCGCGGCTCCTCCACTTCTGATCCAGCTCTCTGCTATGGCCTGGGAAAGCAGTAGAAGATGGCCCAAGTCCTTGGGCCCCTGTACCTGCGTGGGAGACCCGGAAGAAGCTCTTGGTTCCTGGCTTTGGATTGGCCCAGCACTGGCTGTTGCGGCCAACTGAGCAGTGAACCAGTGGATGGAAGACCTCTCTCTCTCTCTCTCTCTCTTTGACTTTCAAATAAAAATAAATAAATCTTTTTTTTTTTTTTTAAACAGTATTATAGGTCCCCCCTCAGTTCTTTGTAACATGTGAATAAGTATACTGTCATTTGCATGGTATGATTCAGTGAAGCACTGTGTATAACTTTATACTGGATGATATGACACCCACACAATTTTTAAAATTTTTTTAAATATCTATTTAAGATTTATTTATTTTACTTGAAAGTCACAGTTACACAGAGAGAGGAGAGGCTTCCATATCTTAGCTATTGTGAATTGAGCTGCAGTAAACATGGGAATGCAGGTAACTTTCATATGCTGATTTCATTTCCTTTGGAGTCAGAGAGCTGGGTCATTTGGCAGATCTATTTTTAGTTTTCTGAGAACTCCCCATACTGTCTTCAAAAATGGTTGTACCACTTTGCATGTCCACCCATAGTCTATTGGGATACTTTTTTATTAGATTTTATTTATCTATTTGAAAGTCAGAGTTACAGAGAGAGAGGAGAGGCAGAGGGAGAGAGGGGTCTTCCATCCGATGGTTTACTCCCCAGATGGCCGTAACGGCCAGAGCTGTGCCGAACTGAAGCCAGGAGCCAGGAGCTTCTTCCCAGTTTTCCACGTGGGTGCAGGGGCCCAAGGAGTTGGGCCATCTTCTACTGCTTTCCCAGGCATAGCAGAGAGCTGGATTGGAAGTGGAGCAGCTGGGTCTGCAGTTGGCGCCCATATGGGATGCTGGCGCTTCAGGCCAGGGCATTAACCCACTGCACCACAGCGCCGGCCGCTTGGGATACTTTTTTCTCCACATCCTTGCCAGAATTTGTTATTTTTTTATTTTTGTATGACAGGCATTCTAATCTTTCTCATAGGTTATTTTCTTTTATAGCCTTTTTTGGTCATTGGTCTTTTGCACTTTAGTTATGAAGGTAATCTATACTTACAGAAAATTTGGGATAAAACAAAACAAAAAAAAGCACAATTTTTTTGCAATCTTGCCACTCAGAATTGTTTTATTCATTGAGCAATGTATTTATTCCTTGGATCCACAAATATTTGAGTAACTACAGGTTTCCAGGTGTTGTGTTTTAATATGCTATTTCATTACATTTTCAAAATGATTTGGGTAGTAGTTCCAAGTAAGTACAGTTCTTTCTGATTTTTTTTTTCATTTGGAAAGGATCAAGATGTTGAAATCTGTAGCATAATTAACTTTACCCAAGTCCTCTGTTAAAGATCAAGTATGAGGGGATCCACTTTTAATGTTTTTATTCTGCATTTGTTTAGAATGATAGCTCTCAACTTTTCGTGTATGTCAGTCATCTAGAAGGCTTGTTTAAACGCGTTTCTGGATCTTACCTTCAGGGTTTCTGATTAAGTGATACTAATGTAGGAGCCGAGACTTTGCTTTTCTAAGAAGTTTCCAGGTAATATTGATGCAACTAGTTCCGTACAGCACAACTTTGGAAACTGTTGGTTTTGATGACCTTAAAATTTTTCTACACATGAAGCTGGCCAGCTTTCCTGATAATTAAGATGAAGATTTTGATATTACAGAAAAATTATATGTTGGCATTTCCAAGTGAACTTAAGAGAAATAAGAAGACATCATTCAAGGAACTATTTTTTTAATCTAGATTTGGCATTGGAGAGGGTTCCTTAATTAATACATTGTACATAGAATAGGAATATCTGTATATTTATTGATTTATTGAAAGGCAGAGAGAGATAGACATATCTTCCATCCGCTGGTTCACTCCCCAAATGACCACAACAGTCAGGGCTGGCCAGGCTGAAGCCAGGAGCCAGAAACTCTATCTGGGTGGGTCTCCCACATGAGTGGCAGGGGCCTAAGAATTTGGGTCATCAGCTGCTGCCTGCCGGGGGCATTAGCAAGAAGCTGGATTGGAAGTAGAGCAGCCAACAGTTGGGTTGGATTTCATATTCAAGTGAAATGTTTATAAAAATCCTATGTCTTTGTTCCACATGTTAGATGGAAACCAAGTCTTATTATTGGTAAACCAATATTCCAGTGAAAAGAACTACAAAGTAAGTAATGGTGAGAACATGCAGTCTTCCCATGATTCAGAGTTACAAAATAAGAGAACTTTTTTTAAAAAACATTTTTTTATTATTTTTTTTGACAGGCAGAGCGGACAGTGAGAGACAGAGAGAAAGGTCTTCCTTTGCCATTGGTTCACCCTCCAGTGGCCAGTGTGGCCAGCGTGGTGCGGCCGGCGCACCGCGCTGATCCGAAGCCAGGAGCCAGGTACTTATCCTGGTCTCCCATGGGGTGCAGGGCCCAAGGACTTGGGCCATCCTCCACTGCACTGGCGGGCCATAGCAGAAGGCTGGCCTGGAAGAGGAGCAACCGGAACAGAATCCGGTGCCCCGACTGGGACTAGAACCTGGTGTGCCGGTGCCGCAGGCGGAGGATTAGCCTATTGAGCCATGGCGCCGGCCGAACTTTTTTTTGCAAATTAAATTTTAAAGATTAAAAAAATTTTAGTGAGGCTGAGGAACATACCTTTTGTGGGTACGTTTAAGTTTATTTAAATTTTATGGAGGACCAATATGGCAGTTGATAACAGGTAACTTTTGAAGTATTTGTACCCTGGGGGCTGGTGCTGTGGCACAGCAGGTTTAAATCACTGCAGTGCTGGGATCCCATATGGGCACCTGTTCGAGTCCCAGCTGCTTCACCTCTGATCCAGTTCCCTACTGATGTGCCTGGGAAAGCAGTAGAAGATGGCCCAAATCTTTGGGCCCCTGCACCCACCTGGGAGACCTGGATGAAGCTCCCGGCTCCTAGCTTCGGTCTGTTCAGCTCTGGCTGTTGTGGCCATTTGGGAAGTGGACCAGTGGATGAAAGATCTCTTTGTCTATCTGTAATTCTCTCAATCAATAAATAAATCTTTAAAAAAATAAGAAATATTTGTATCCTGTAACCCAGTAACATAACTTACACAAATTTGTATGCCCTGCATGTACAAATTTCTGTGTTAGGTATACTAATCACATCATTATTAATAAAAAGGACATTACCTAAGTTTAAGAATTAATAGAGAATTATTAAGAGTTTGAAATAACCATGAGGGAATTATTTTTCAGCTATTAAAAATGTAAAGGGGTGTGGGAGATTCTTGTATTCAAGTAGCTGTTGACTCGAGTTTTGTGTTGACTCTGGTGGGATTTAGTAAACATGCTAATATAGAACGGGCATGAGAGAATAGAGTGGTGGATGATGCATACCAAAATATGGTTAGGAAGAATAAGTCTTAGTATAGTTCACAGAAACTTAACTGAGAGGTGGTATTTGTTTACTGTTGAAGAAGCTGAGGCTCAGAAAAGTAGCTTAGCTGTTTTTATAGCTAGCAGAATAGAAGAAAGGTGATTAAAATTACGTGGCATCAGAGCATTGTAACTGCATTCTACACACACACCCACATCCCCACACCTCCCCCCTTCCACCTTGCCTTCTCCAGGGAGAACACATCAGCCTCTCCCAGGCCATTCAGATTAGAGGAGGACAATAAAATAAAGCAAGCTGAATAGTTACCTGCTCAGAGTCAGCCTGAGATTAACCTCATCAGATCACCTATGATACAGAAAGTGACCATGAGCTTGTTTGGACTAGGTGGTTTATTTTTCTTGTTGTGATGTTTTGCTTAATAAAGTTGAGTGTTTCTCATCTATCTCTTGGATAAACATAGCCATAAAAAAAATGGGCTGAGAATAAGCAGTATTATGCGACTGCCTTAAAGTCAGTCCTTGAAGTGCTGTTTGCTGCTTGGTTTACTCAGAAAGTTGCACAGTTCTTTGAAAGAACAGTGCATGCCACGAAAAATCACTGGTGAGAGGCAGTGAGTTTGTGAACGAATGATTGCCAAAGCGGTGGTGCAATGGAAGGCACTTGTCTACTGGGCGGAATCAGACGGAACCGTACATATATCATTAGTTACTCAGGCTCTGGGTTCTGGATAGGTAGGTTCTGCTTTTGTAGTATGCATTGCTAGCTTTATTTACAGCTCCTCCTCTAGTTAAAATACTGACCATGTCTTATTTCTGAGTCATAAGGGACAAAATGTATGATGGTGAGCTGTCAGCTCCTCTTGGGGAGAGTATTTTTGGTGTACATATTTGAAACATGAGGATACATCAAAAAGTTTAGGAAATATGGAATTTAAAGGATTTATTTTGCTGCAAAAAGTTTTTAAAACTGCATATGAGGTTTCCAGAACGTTCATGGAAAACGTATATTTTGAAAAACTGCATAATCTCAAAAATTTTGCACCAAATAAAGTAAAAGTTTTTATTTTTTATTTTTATTTTTATTCATTTGAAAGCATGACACAGAAGTTTTCTATCGCTGGTTCACCCTCATACCCCCTACCCCCTAAATGGCATTTATTGGTTTGAGAGGCAGAGCTGCAGAGAGGGAGAGACAGAAGAGAAAGGTCTTCCATCTGCTGGTTCACTCCCCGAATGGCTGCAATGGCCAGAGCAGTGCAGAGCTGAGCTAATCTGGTTGAAGCCAGGAGCTTCTTCCAGGTCTCCTAAGCGCTTGGGCCATTTTCCACTTATTTTCTAGGTTATAGGAGAGAGCTGCATCAGAAGTGGAGCAGCCGGGACTTGAACCGGCATTCATATGGGATGCTGGCACTGTAGGCAGCAGCTTTACCCACTATGCCGCAGCGCCGGCCCCAGAGGGTCTCTTCTAGTTTAAAATACTGTGATTTATGTCCATTCTGGCAATTTATAATTCTTTTATTTAAGATTTATTTATTTGAAAGAATTAGAGACAAGAGAGGGAGACAGATCTCCCATCTGCTAGTTCACTCAACAGTTGGCCGGAAACAGCCAGGGCTGGGCTAGCTGAAGCCTAGAGCCAGGAACTTCTTCCAGGTCTCCTATGTGGGTGCAAGGGCCCAATGCACTTGAGTCATCTTCCACTGCTTCTCCTAGGCCATTGGCAGGGAGCTGGATCAGGAATGGAGCAGCTAGAACTCAAACCTTGGCTCCCATATGGGCTGCTGGAGTCACTGGCTGTGGCTTTACTTATTATTTCACTATGCCGGCCACTATATAATAATTCTTACACATCATGATGTCAATTACTTGTTTAGAAATGTACATGGAGGAGCCACTACCTGCAGTGCCGGCATCCCATATGGGCGCTGGTTCATGTCCCAGCTGCTCCACTTCTGATCCAGCTCTCTGCTATGTATAGCCTGGGGAAGCAGTAGAAGATGGCCCAAGTCCTAGGGCCCCTGTACTCACGTGGGAGACGTGGTAGAAGCTCCTGCTCCTGGCTTGGGCTTGGTGCAGCTCTGGCCATTGTGGCCAGTTGGGGAGTGAACCAGCGGATGGAAGATCTCTTTTCTCTCTGCCTTTCCTTTCTCTCTGTGTAACTCTGACTTTCAAATAAATAAATAAATATTAAAAAAAGAAATGTATATGGAAAAATAATTTATTTGTGATGTACTCTTCCCCAGTGATATATAAATAGGAATGTATATGTTTGGAGATCTCTGGAAAACATTCCTCTCAAAAAATTTTTTTGGTTAAGGTTGAGTTTATGTGTAACTGGGCAATTTTCTCATGTAAATTATAGTTTTATAGTTTTCAGTTTTTATTTTGGAATTCTGAATTTATAAATTAATAAGTATTTTCCCATGATCTTCCCATCCTCAGAAATTAAACTCAATACAGATTGGCAAACAGCTAGATTCAGCTAATCTCCTATTTAGGATTTCTTAGATTAGGGCTTCTCTTCAGAACACCTGGTATAGAATAAAAGTGTGTTTTTAAAGTGGGGGTACACTACAGCCCTGTGGCTATTCTTACTTAATCCTTGTTATCTATTACTTAATTTAAAATGACAGTTGCTCTTTTTAAAGTATTTAAAATTTTATTTTATTTAAAAGACACACAAAAAGAGTGGGATAGAGACAGACATAGAGAGATAGATATACCCATTGAGGTTTATTCCTCAAATGCCTGTAACATCCAGTGCTGGGCCAGGTTGAAGCCAGGAGCCCAAATCCAGGTTTCCGCCATGGGGGTCAGGGAACCAATTACTTGAGCCGTCACCTACTGCCTCCCAGGAGGATGTGCATTAGCGGGAAGCTGGGATTGGAAGCAGAGTCATGACTTGGGATATGGCCATCCCAAGGAGCATACCAAATGTATCTCCTTAAAACATTTTTATTCCCGGGGCTGGTGCTGTGGCGCAGTAGTTTAAAGCCCTGGCCTGAAGTGCCAGCATCTCATATGGGTGCAGGTTCTAGTCCCGGCTGCTCCTCTTCTGATCCAGCTCTCTGCTGTGCTCTGGGAAAGCAGTAGAAGATGGCCCAAGTCCTTGGGCCCCTATACCTGCGTGGGAGACCTGGAAGAAGCTCTTGGTTCTTAGCTTTGGATTGGCCCAGCACTGGCTGTTGTGGCCAACTGAGGAGTGAACCAGTGGATGGAAGACTTCTGTTTCTCCCTCTCTGTAACTCTCTCTTTCAAATAAATAAAATAAATATTTAAAAAATTTTATTCCTAAAATATTAATACTGAATCATGCCTCAAGGCAAACCTTGGTTTGATGGAACAGGTGCACATCGGATGTTTTCTTTGTTTAGCATTATTGAACATCAGTTGTCTAGTGAGTATGCTGTGCTGTAAGTGTAATACAGACTCCAGGGAAACTTGATTGTTTAGAGCAGTGGGACTGGGTCGGTGCTGTGGCACAGCGGGTTAAAGCCGTGGTCTGCAGTGCCAGCATACCATATGGACAGTGGTTAGAATCCTGGCTGCTCCTCTTCCGATCCAGCTCTCTGCTACGGCCTGGGAAAGCAGTAGAAGATGGCCCAAGTCCTTGGGCCCCTGCACCCACATTGGAGACCCGGAAGAAACTCCTGGATCCTAGCTTCGGATCAGCTCAGCTCTGGTCATTGTGGTCATTTGGGGAGTGAACAAGCAGATGAAAGACCTCTCTCTTTCACTCTCTTTCTCTGTAACTCTTTCAAATAAATATAATAAATCTTCAAAAAAAAAAAAAAAACAGTGGGACACAGTTCATCAGAGTTCTTAGGTCCTAGCTTACCATATTGATAGAGACAATTATTGAGCATTTAACAATCATAGACACTATGTTAATCCCATTTCATCCATTGTCTACTCAAATACTTAGAAGATTGATATATACATAGGTGTATTCCCATTTTACAGATATCCCAAGTTACATTTAACTTCACAGGATTGCTTATTGTTCTATTTAGTGTTTTTTTCTGATAATGACATTACCTTCTGTACAGCCATACAGTATATAGACATTACTTTAGATGCTTGCCCATAGGTTCAGAGCTATACCAAATTGTACTGATGATTTTATTCCTCTAGTATTCTTAGCTACTACTACCTTAATTTAGGTTCTCATTTCACTTTTTTTTTTTATCAGTATGAACTTAATTGCAAGTTCATACTTGTCACCAGTTTCTGTGCTGTCCCAGTGGCCTTGAAACTGGTCTACCAAGTCTAGTAGGTGTTTCTTAAAGACACCTCGAGAACCACAGATCACGTTGTAGCTATTCTGCTTAAAAACTTTGTGTGCTCCCTTATTGTTCAAGGAGGTCTTTCCTTTCTTAGTGTGTGCGTTCTTGTCATCTTGTTCAGTGCTTCTCGAACCTGTTCTCTTATGCCACTATGCAGGCTGCCGTATGCATTTTTTTTAAGGTTTATTTATTTATTTGAAAGTCAGAGTTACATAGAGAGAAGGAGAGGCAGAGAGAAAGGTCTTACATTCGCTGGTTCACTCCCCAATTGGCCACCACATCCAGAGCTGCACCTATCCAAAGCCAGGAGCTTCTTCCGGGTCTCCCATGTGGGTGCAGGGGCCCAAGGACTTGGGCCATCTTCTGCTGCTTTCCCAGGCCATAGCAGAGAGCTGGATCGGAAGTGGAGCAGCCAGATCTCTAACTGCCGCCCATGTGGGATGCTGGCATCCCAGGTGGGGGCTTAACCTGCTACACCACATCCCCCATATGCACTTCTAAAAGTGCCTGAAGACTTTATCTCTTACTGCCTGGTAACTGCCAGCTTCCACTTAAATAAAGACCCAGCTCATGTTAACTTTTGGGGAAACCTTCCTTGATTCTTCCAGGGTCATTGATGCCCTTTATGCTATATCTCCAGCAGAGAATTATTTTGTACTGGAACTTCTTGCTTATATTTGTTGCTCCATATTTATATTTGAAGCTCTAAGGAGCAGAGGCAGTGACCTACTGTTAAGCTTCAGAGGCGGCGTTTTACTGTGTCCTCATTGTACCTTCTTATACTGCAATCAATCTATTCTCCTGATCTCTTAAGATTTTTTTTTTTTTTCGGACAAGCAGAGTTAGAGAGAGAGAGAGAGAGAGAAAGGTCTTCCTTCCATTGGTTCACCCCCCAAATGGCCACTATGGCTGGTGTGCTGCGGCTGGCGCACTGCGCCGATCCGAAGCCAGGAGCCAGGTGCTTCCTCCTGGTCTCCCATGCGGGTGCCAGGACCCAAGCACTTGGACCATCCTCCACTGCCTTCCCGGGCCACAGCAGAGAGCTGGACTGGAAGAGGAGCAACTGGGACAGAATCTGGCGCCCCAACTGGGACTAGAACCTGGGTGCCAACACCGCAGGCAGGATTAGCCAGGTGAGCTGTGCCGCCGGCCAAGATGTTTTCTTTTTAATATAAATGTGTTCTATGTTAGTTAATCCTCTTTGCAAGTGGGAATATTTTAAAAAAATAAGAACACTTAGTAGTAAATACCTCAGAAATACTTCCACATTAGTTTCCTTCCTCACTTTAGTTTCTAATTTTATTTGTATAGGCTCTGTTACTTTTAAGAAAATTTCCTTGATTATCTTCCTTTGAGATTCTTTTATATATATATATATATATATATATATATATTTTTTTTTTTTTTAAGATTTGTTTATTTGAGAGAGTTACACAGAGAGAGACAGAGAGAGGTCTTCAGTCCACTGGTTCACTCCCACAATGGCCAGGAGCTTTTTCCGGGTCTCCCAAGCAGGTGCAGGGGTCCAAGGACTTGGGCCATCTTCTACTACTTTCCCAGGCCATAGCAGAGAGCTAGATCGGAAGTGGAGCAGCTGGGACTCGAACCAAGTCCATATGGGATGGCAGGACTGCAGAGGGTGGCTTTACCCACTATACCACAGCGCTGGCTGTATAATTCTTATATGCTCTTTTGCTCACAACTGAGACAACGATTAATTACAAAGTAAGATTGTTCTGAAGCAGTGATTGTTGTTAAAAAGTGAAGACTCTTACTAGGAAAGCTCCCAAGGAATTCTCTCCTCTGAAGTTCTGTTGCATTCTCTGCTTGCTGGCTGAAGGTTTTAGCAGCACAGTGACTGGAGTACTGTAGATTCAGAACATGGCTCAAGGAAGCAAAGGTGGACCAGAGTCCACAAGATCAGGAAGTCTTTTTTTCTCTCTCTCTCTTTTTTTTTTTTTTTTTTTTTTTGACAGGCAGAGTGGACAGTGAGAGAGAGAGACAGAGAGAAAGGTCTTCCTTTTGCCGTTGGGTCACCCTCCAATGGCCGCCGCGGCCAGCGCGCTGCGGCCGGCGCACCGCGCTGATCCGATGGCAGGAGCCAGGAGCCAGGTGCTTTTCCTGGTCTCCCATGGGGTGCAGGGCCCAAGCACTTGGGCCATCCTCCACTGCACTCCCTGGCCACAGCAGAGGGCTGGCCTGGAAGAGGGGCAACCGGGACAGAATCCAGCGCCCCAACCGGGACTAGAACACGGTGTGCCAGCGCTGCGGCTCACTAGGCTAATCCTCCGCCTAGCGGCGCCGGCACACCGGGTTCTAGTCCCGGTTGGGGCGCCGGATTCTGTCCCGGTTGCCCCTCTTCCAGGCCAGCTCTCTGCTGTGGCCACGGAGTGCAGTGGAGGATGGCCCAGGTGCTTGGGCCCTGCACCCCATGGGAGACCAGGAAAAGCACCTGGCTCCTGGCTCCTGCCATCGGATCAGCGCGGTGCGCCGGCCGCAGCGCTCTGGCCGCGGCGGCCATTGGAGGGTGAACCAACGGCAAAGGAAGACCTTTCTCTCTGTCTCTCTCTCTCTCACTGTCCACTCTGCCTGTCAAAAAAAAAAAAAAAAAAAAAAAAAAAAAAAAAAGAGGTGGTCTAGAAAATTTTTTGAACTAGTAAGTAATTTAGACACTGTAATTTATTCTTCAAGGGTAAAGTTTTACATCTTTCCCTTTCAGCTGGTACTGTTTTATAAGTAAAGCCTCTGAATTGTTTGTTAGTATTTTCAGAGACTTAATGCTGAACTGCAGAATTGGTTTCTCAATAGATGTTACATAGAAATCTCAATACATAGTTTTTAAAATGTTTATAAACAGGAAATGTTCTTTACAACACTTAGTAAATTTCTTACATAGTTATGAGATTAATCCCTAGATAGGGAAAGTTTTTCTTGTAGTTAACTTGACTAATGATAACTCCATGAATCATTCTGATTCTTTTGTGGTTTTCAAAGATATATTTCAAAATTAATTTTATTACTCATAACACTGCTTATGGCATGTTTTCATAAAGATGCCGCTTTGGTTTTCTTGGTGATCAATATATTTCTTTTAAAAATTTTTTAAAAATATATTTTACTTTTTTTTTTTTTTTTTTTTTGAAAGAGTTACAGAGAGAGGTAGAGACAGAGAGAGAGGTCTTCCATCTGCTGGTTCACTCCCCAGATGGCCGCAATGGCCGGAACTGCACCAACCTGAAGCCAGGAGCCAGGAGCTTCTTCCAAGTCTCCCACGTGGGTGCAGGGGCCCTAGGAGTTGGGCCATCTTCTGCTTTCCCAGGCCATAGCAGAGAGCTGAATCTGAAGAGGAGCAGCCGGGACTAGAACCGGCGCCCATATGGGATGCTGGCACTGCAGGCCAGGTTAACCCACTGTGCCCCATCGCAGGCCCTTAAAATATATTTATTTATTTGAAAGGCAGAAATACAGAGGAGAGAGAGAAAGAGAGATATCTGGCATCTGCAGGTTCATTCCCGAATGGCTGCAACAGTTGGGGCTGGAGCCAGGAGCTTCTTCCCGGTCTCCCATGTGGGTGCAGGGGCCCAAGCACTTGGACCATCTTCTACTGCTTCTCCCAGGTGCATTAGCAGGGAGCTGGATCGGAAGTGGAGCAGCTGGGACTCAAACCAGTGCCCATATGGGATGATGGCACTGCAGGTGGAGGCTTAACCCGCTTGCCACAGTGCCGATCTCACCAATATAGTCTTTTAAAGTGCAATTTTTACTATAGATTATCACTGGACCTATTTATTTTCAGTTTAATGATCATGTCAAGGAAGCAGATCCTAATTGTGTAATCCTGTTCCCTTATCATTTATGCAGGCTATATAGTTTTATGTGAAATAATACATTACAAATAAGATTTTTGGGGCCAGCGCCTGCAGTGCCAGCATCCCATGTGGGTGCCGTGTCGAGTCTCGGCTGCTGTACTTGGAATCTAGATCTCTGCTGTGGCCTGGGAGGTTATGGAAGATGGCCCAAATCCTTGGGCCCCTGCACCTACATGGGAGACCTGGAGAGGAGGCTCCTGGCTTTGGATTGGCACAGCTCCAGCTCTTGTGGCCAACTGCGGGAGTGAGCCAGTGGATGGAGGATCTCGCTCGCTCTCTCTCTCTCTCTCTGCCGCTCTTTTCTTTGTAACTCTGACTTTCAAATAAATAAAAAAAAATTTTTTTTTTTTTACAGGCAGAGTGGACAGTGAGAGAGAGAGACAGAGAGAAAGGTCTTCCTTTTACCGTTGGTTTACTATCCAATGGCCGCCGCGGCCTGCGTGCTGTGGCCGGCGCACCGCGCTGATTTGATCCGAAGCCAGGAGCCAGGTGCTTCTGGTCTCCCATGCGGGTGCAGGGCCCAAGTACTTGGGCCATCCTCCACTGCACTCGCGGGCCACAGCATAGAGTTGGCCTGGAAGAGGGGCAACTGGGACAGAATCCGGTGCCCTGACCGGGACTAGAACCCAGTGTGCTGGTGCCGCAGGCGGAGGATTAACCTAGTGAGCCGCGGCGCCAGCAACAAATAAATAAATCTTTAAACAAAGATTTTTATTGTAATTCTTACCTTGTTCATTTGTCTGTAAAATGAAACTCAAATCTATAGTAATTTATTATTTGACTTCATTGTAGTAAGCAGTGTGGTGAGGTGAAAGATCTCTTCAAACTCTTAAAATTATGATAAATATATCTTGAATTGTTTTGTGTATAGTTGTCATTTTAACTTTTTTACATTCTCTTGCTAATCACTCATAACTAGAATTTGTGGTAGTATCTGTTACTCAGTCTTTCATAATAAAACTCTTCTAACTGGCTTATAAACTAAGTAAACTTACCTGGATCATAGATTTTGTTTTTAAGAAAGTTACATGATCATTGTTTTTTGCTTTACAAAAACATGATCATATTTTGCTTTCAAGAATAGGCCTTGGACTAACTGGTTGTTCTTTAGAACCAAGGTATCAATAGTGTAGATAAGTCAAAATTGTTCTATAGTTTTGTGTTTGTATTTTGTCTATAGTTTTGAATTTGACCTTCAGTTTATTAGCAGAATATTTGCATTTAGTTCATGTCATTCATTGTGAAAGGGAACTTTAAACATTTTTGGGAAAGTGTAATTAAAAGATAAACTTACTTTGGCGCAAAAAATTTGCACAGTGTTTTCACAACCCACATTTTCCATGAACTTTTCAAAAGTTTATATATTTATCTGAAAGAGTGATGGGGTGAAGAGTTAGAGAGAGACAGAGACCTGTGACAGTGGGAGAGGGATCTTCCATTCATTGGTTCACTCTCCAAATGCCTGCAACAGCCAGGAACTCCATCTGTGTCTCCCAAATGAGTGGCAGGAACCCAAGCACTTGCACCATCATCTGCTGCTTCCCAAGCCTATTAGCAGGAATCTGAATTAGAAGCAAAGCTAGGACTTAATCCTAGGCACTCTGATACCAGGATATGAGTCCCAAGTGTCAGCTAGCTGTGCCACAAGACCTTTTCCTTCTGTGAACTTTCTGATGAACTCTTGTATATGAATAAACGTATTTTTATTTCTTGCCCTGAACTGTGTTTAGAATCAAAGAAAGTTAAATCTTTTTTACAAATGAAAAGAACCGAAGAAACCAAGGCCTGCTGCTCACTTTGCTTCATTCTGTTTTTACTGCAGAAAGCAATGTAAGAATGGTGAATGCAGAACAGTTAGCAGCCAATTTCACTATCTTACAGGATTTGGAATTTCCTCATTTAAATTAAGAATTTGCTTTAATCATTAGGTTTAACCTTTACACTGCCTCCATCCTGCCCCTGACACCGCCCCCCCCCCCAAATAAACCCAAAATCTCACCCTTAGAATTAAACTTGTTGAAGAAAAAAATTTTTGACTTTTCTTCCCTTATCTCTGTCCTTTCAGGACTCAAAAGTAGTGAAAGAAGTTATCCTTCTCTATTTCTTGCCTACAAAACTGTCAGGTTATGTGAAGCAAGAAAAGAATAATTAGATAATTGAGTTTTAAATGAAGTCAGGCTGGCTGCTTTTCTTTTTTTTAAAGGTTTATTAATTTATTTGAAAGAGTTACATAGAGAGAGGAGAGGTAGAGAGAGATCGATCTTCCTTCTGCTGATTTCACTCCCCAGATGGCTGCAACAACCGGAGCTGTGCCGATCTGAAGCCAGGAGCCAGGAGCTTCTTCCAGGTCTCCCATGTGGGTGCAGGGGCCCAAGGACTTGGGTCATCTTCCACTGCTTTCCCAGGCCATAGCAGAGAATTGGATTGGAAGAGGAGCAGGCAGGATTAGAACCGGCGCCCATATGGGATGCTGGCACTTCAGGCCAGGGTGTTAACCTGCTGCGCCACAGTGCCGGCCTCTGCTTTTCTTTTCTTGTGCTAGATAGAAAACATTTGGGTTAGATACTGGGGTGGAGGTAGAGAAGAGTTGGCTTCCTCTACTGTTGAGAACTTTGGAAATAACATAGTGATAGGATCCATGAAAGATTTATTTCAATGCAAGCAGAGTATGGATAAGATGGCTAAAACAACTAGGGCTGGACCAGGGAGAAGCCAGGCGCTTCCTCCTGGTCTCCCATATGGGTGCAAAGGCCCAAGCACTTGAACCCTCTTCTGCCGCTTTCCCCAGGTGCATTAGCAGGGAGCTGGATCAGAAGTGGATCAGCTAGGACTTGAACTGGCACCCATCTGGGATGGCAGCATCACAGCTGGCGGCTTTACTACTGTGCCACAGTACCAGCCCCTAAGAATATTTTGAAAAACCTTGAAACTGTTGGGAAAAATCTTTGCTGAATAAAAAATTGATTTATTGACAGTATTTCTAGATTATATCTTCAAATAGCACTAACTAGACTTTTATCTCCTGATATAAAAGATGGTAAACAATAAAATTGTCTAAATTTGTAGATCAATGTATAATTTCTGTACTAGTCTCTGTACAGATTTAAGAAAACCCAAAATATACTGCAATTGGAGGAAACACCTAGTATTTTCTCTTTAATTTTCTTTACTTTCATTATAATTGGCATGTAAGAAACTTCATGTTTAATATATCCTGGGGGCTGGCGCTATAGCGTAGCGGGTAGAGCCACTGCTGGCAGTGCTGGCATCCCATGTGGGTGCCGGTTCGAGTCCCGGCTGCTCCACTTCCAATCCTGCTTTCTGCTGTGGCCTGGGAAAGCAGTAGAAGATGGCCCAAGTCTTTGGGCTCCTATATGCATGTGGGAAACCTGGAAGAAGCTCTTGGCTTCAGATCGACACAGCTTTAGCCGTTGGCGGCCAATTGGGGAGTGAACCTGTGGATGGAAGACTCTCTCTCTCTCTCTCTGCCTCTCCTCTTTCTGTGTAACTCTGACTTTCAAATGAATAATTAAATCTTTATAAAAAATACATATATATGCTGGGAAACCACCACAGAGTGAAGAAAATGATCACATTTATCTGTTATAAAAAAAGTTTCCCTTTATCTGTTTAAAAAATTTTCCCTTTCTGCTTCTTTCTGTTCTTGAACAGCCACTGTCTGGTTTCAGTCACCGTAGGTTGGTTTGCATTTTTTGTATTTCATGTATTATTCTTTCTAAGCAGATAATCTAGTGGCATCTCTTTAGGGTTATAACTGCTTGATAACTAATGGTGTGCAGCATGTTTTCATGTACTTAATTTGCCATCTGCATATTGTTTGTTCATCTCCTTTCCTTGATTTTAGATTTGATTGACTTAAATGAATTGTGAGAGTTCTTCTTTTTGAGATTTGGAGGTATGTTTTAAGAGTAACTTGGCCACCGCCGTGGCTCACTTGGCTAATCCTCTGCCTGTTGTTGGGGTGCCGGGTACTGGTCCCTGTTGCTCTTCTTCCAGTCCAGCTCTCTGCTGTATCCCGGAAGGGCAGCGGAGGATGGCCCAAGTGCTTGGGCCATGCACCCGCATGGGAGACTGGGAGGAAGTACCCAGCTCCTGGCTTCGGATCAGCGCAGCACGCTGGCCTTAGCGGCCTTTAGGGAGGTGAACCAACGGAAGGAAGACCTTTCTCCCTCTCTCTCACTCTCTCTCTCTGTCTCTGTCTGTCTCTCTCACTCTCACTGTCTAACTCGGCCTGGCCAAAAAAAAAAAAAAAAGAAAGAAAGAAAAAAGAAAAAACTTTTGACGGGCTGGCACTGTGTGGCTCAGTGGGTTAAGGCCCCAGCCTGCAACGCCGACATCCCATATGGGTGCCGGTTAGTCCTGGCTGCTCCTCTTCCTATCCAGCTCTCTGCTGTGGCCTGGGAAAGCAGTAGAGGATGGCCCAAATCCTTGGGCCCCTTGCACCCGCGTTGGAGAACTCGAAGAAGCTCCTGGCTTCGGATCAGCTCAGCTCTGGCCGTTGAGGTCATTTGGGGAGTGAACCAGTGGAATGGAAGTCCTCTCTCTCTGGCTTTACTTCTCTCTGTAACTCCTCTGTCTTTCAAAATAAATAAAATAATTATTTAAAAAAATAACTTTTGAATGACAGACCTTAATAGTTTTGATAATATCCAATTAATATATTTGTAACTTTGTGATTTGTATCATATCTAAGAAATCTTTGTCACATCCAGGATTTTTAAGATTTTCACATAAATTTACATTTTTAAGTTCTGTAGTTGTTTTTTTTTTTTTTTTTTTTTTTTTTTTTTTTTAAGGATTTATTTTATTTATTTGAAAGAGTTGCAGAGAGAGGTAGAGACAGAGAGAAAGGTCTTCCATTCGCTGGTTCACTCCCCAGTTGGCCACAACGGCCGGAGCTTTGCTGACCGAAGCCAGGAGCCAGTAGCTTCTTCCAAGTCTCCCACGTGGGTACAGGGGCCCAAGGGCTTGGGCCATCTTCTACTGCTATCCCAGGCCATAGCAGAGAGCTGGATTGGAAGAGGAAAAGCCGGGATTAGAACTGGCTCCCATATGAAATGCTGGTGCTTCGGGTCAAGGTTTTAACCCGCTGCGCCACATCGCCGGCCCCAGCTCTGTAGTTTTAACTCTTATACTCTTTATACTCATTTAAGTTAGGCTGAATGAGTGTATCTATGAATCTGGTTCTGGATTTCAGCTTTGTTCCATTAATCTATTTTTCTTTATGTCGGTACTTACTTACACTATGATCTTGATGTAGCTTACAGTAAACTGCAGAAATATCGGTAATACCAATATCAGAAATATCAGTGTTCTTTTGCAGCAATTTTGGGTGTTCTAGGTCATTTGCATATCTATAAAAACTTTAGAATCAGTTTTTCAGTTTCCCTGTGGAATGCATTTTGGGATTTTCATTGGGATGCATTGAATCTCTGGATAAATTTGGGGAAAACTGATAGCTGAAAGCATTGTATTCAGTTTTCAAATCTATGAATGTGGTATATCTCTCCATTTGCTTAGGTCTTCTCTCAGCAGTGTTTAATAATTTTCAGTCTTACATGTTTTTACATTTCTTTTGTTAAGTTTTCATTAAGTATTTGATATTTTTGATGCTATAAAATATCCCTAATATCACAATTTCAGTTTGTGGTTGTATGTGGCTAGTTCATAGAAAACTTACGTATTCTGCTAGCTTTTAAAAAACAGATTCCATAGAATTTCCTATGTAGACTACCATGTCTGTGAATCTAGACAGTTTTTCTTCTTGCTTTCCAGTTTGGATGCCTTTTAATTCTTTAACTTGCTTGTTGCTATGTTACGGATATTAGTGTGGGTGTTCCCTAAAGGCTCATGTATTAAAGTTGACAATGGAAATCTAATTCAGTTTGTGGTGTTGAGAAGGTAGGTGGTCCTTGGGTCACTGGGGCCATGCCCTCAGAAGGTAGTTTTCATGAAAGGTTTGGTTATATAAACTGAATTGGACCTAGCTGTTCTTTCTCTTTCGTGGCTTGCCCTGTGATTGTTCTGCTGTGCAGTTGCCACCCTCCAGCTTCATTAGACAGCCGAACCAGTAAGGCATGCCCGATCTTGGCCTGTGAACTTCCAAAACCATGTGCCGAAATAAACTTCCTTTCTCCATAAATAGCTCAAGTATTTAGTTGCAGTGAGAAGCTAATACAGCATTAGAACTGGCAAAACCTCTTCCAGTACAGTGTTGAATGGAATTTTTGATAGTGGACATCTTTACATTACTTCAAATTTTAGAAGTGATAAAGCATTTGATCTTCTACTATTAAGTATGATTATGTTGGGGCCGGCGCTGTGGTGTAGTGGGTAAAGACGCACATAAACACCAGGCCAAGACGGTTTTTCTTTTTAAGAATTCCAGTGCCAGCATCCCATATGGGCACCTGTTCGAGTCCTGGCTACTCCACTTCCGATCCAGCTCTCTGCTATGGCCTGGAAAAGCAGAAGATGGCCCAAGTCCATGGGCCTCTGCACCTGCATGGGAGACCTAGAAGAAGCTCCTGGCTTCAGATCAGCACAGCTCCGACTGTTTAGGCCAATTGGGAGTGAACCAGTGGATGGAAGGCCTCTCTGTCTCTCTCCCTTTCTGCCTCTGTTTCGCTCTCTGTGTAACTCTTAACTTTCAAATAAATAAACAAATCTTTTTAAAAAATGATGATGTTATCTACAGGTTTTTTTTGGTAGGTTTAGGAAGTTCTCTTCTATTTCACTTTGTTGATAGGAGTTGGATTTTTTCAAATGGTTTTTCTTCATTTATATGACAGTCATAGTTTTCTGTGTACAGCAGTTTTTCTCTTTTAAAGTAAAGTTATCTTTAATTCCATTTTCTTTGACCCTTGCGTAAATATTTTATATTGAATAAATATTTTGTTTATTTTCATCTGCTTGAAAGGAGAGAAGCAGATTAAGAGAGACCTTCATCTGCTGGCTCACTCTTAAATACCTGCAATAGCCAGGGCTAAATCGGGCCAGAACCAGGAGTTTGGAACGCCATCTGTGTTGCCCACTTGGGTGTCAGAGACCCAAACTTGAGCCATCATCTGCCTCCCAAGATGCATTACCAGAAAACTCAATCAGAAACAGAGTATCTGGGACCCTTAGGCTACAATGCCTGCCTCTGTAGCAATTACTGATTTTGGAATTTTAGCACAATTTGGGTTTTCTGTGTTAAATCTCACTTTGCCACTAGATATTCTAGCAATAATCCTTATTGGTCTGTAATTTTTTTACCTTGTGTCGCTTTTGTAATTAGGGAAATGTGAGTTTCCTAGAATGAATTGGGAACTATTACCTCCAGTTTTCTAGAAGAGTTTGTATAGAATTGGTTTTATTTTCCTTGATTAATAATTTACCAATATAGGGATGGTACCTCTCATTCTTCATTAGTAGTTTCTTCCTTTTTTTTTCTTTCGGCTTACCATGATGTAAATGATCTCAAAGGTTTTTTTTTTTTTTTTTTTTTTTTTTTTTTTTAAGATTTATTTATTTATTTGAAAGTCAGAGTTAAACAGAGAAAGGAGAGGCAGAGAGAGAGGTCTTCCATCCGATGGTTCAATCCCCAGATGGCCGCAATGACTGGAGCTGAGCCGATCAGGAGCTTTCTCTGGGTCTCCCACGTGGGTGCAGGGGCGCAAGGACCTGGGCCATCTTCCACTGTTTTTCCAGGACATAGCAGAGAGCTGGATCGGAAGTGGAGCAGCCAGGACTCGAACCAGCTCCCATATGGGATGCTGGTGCTTCAGGCCAGGGCGTTAACCCACTGCGCCACAGTGCCGGTCCCTCAGCAAGCTTTTGATTTCACTGCTTTTCTCTTTGTTTCTGTTTATTTCATTGGTTTTTAGTTTGATCTTTATTTTCTTTTGCACATTTTTAAGTTTTTTTTTGTGTGTGTGCCTAGTTTCTTAAGCTGTTAACTGGGGCTCTTGATTTGAGACCCTTTTCTCCAGTTCTTCATCTTTTACACTGTAAACTTCACTGTCATGTACTGCTATAGTTGCAACCCAGCACATTCTGGTATTGTGATTTCATGTTAATTTATTTCAATATACTTTCTAATTTTTCTTTCCATTAGTTTTTTTTTTTTTTTTTTTTTTTTGGACAGGCAGAGTGGACAGAGAGAGAGAGAGAGAGAAAGGTCTTCCTTTGCCATTGGTTCACCCTCCAGTGGCTGCTGCGGCCGGCGCACCGCGCTGACTTGATCCAAAGCCAGGAGCCAGGTGCTTCTCCTGGTCTCCCATGCGGGTGCAGGGCCCAAGGACTTGTGCCATCCTCCACTGCACTCGCAGGCCACAGCAGAGAGCTGGACTGGAAGAGGAACGACTGGGACAGAATCCGGCGCCCCGACCAGGACTAGAACCTGGTGTGCCGGCGCCGCAGGCGGAATATTAGCCTAGTGAGCCACAGCGCTGGCCTTCAGTTAGTTTTTTTTTTGTTTGTTTGTTTAATAAGTTATTTAGTATTATGTTAGCTTTCAGATATGTGAGGATATTCCAAATACTGTTTTCTAATTTAATCCAGTTATGCCTGACTTTGTTTTTAGGTGCATAAACATTTAAAACTGTTAAGTTTTCTTGATGAATTTGCCCCTTTATTTCTGTGAGATACCCCCCTCCCCCTTTTTTTTTCTTTAAGATTTATTTATTTGAAAGAGTTGCAGAGAATGAGAGGGGAAGAGTGAAAGAGACAGCTTCCATCCTCTGGTTCATTCCCCAAATGACTACAATGACCAGGACTGTGGCAGGCTGAGGCCAGGGGCCAGGAGCTTCTTCTGGGTCTCCCACATTGGTTCAGGGGCTTAAGCACTTGAGACATCTCCCCTGCTTTTCCCAGGCTGTTAACAGGAAGCTGGCTATCAAGCAAAGCAGCTGGGACTTGAACTGGTATCCATATGGGATACTGGTGTCACAGGTGGTAGCTTTACCCAGTACACTACAATGCTGCCCTGAGATAAGCCTCTTTATGCCTGTTAATATTTGCTCTGAAGTGTATGTGGCCACTGTTAATAATGCTATTCCAGCTGTCTTTTGACTAGTGTTAGGATGGTAGTCCTTTCCCCATATTTGTGACTTTATAATAGCTTCTTATAGGCAATACATAATTTTTTCTTGTCATGTGATGGTACCTCACAAAGCTCATGTAAAAATAATTAAAATATGTATATTTGGGGGGGTGTAACATTTTTCTAAATTATGCATAATTTTTTCATAATATGCATTTTTCATGTAGTTTTTGAAGACCTTGTATGCGTGGATTTAAAAAAAATTATGCCAAAACAAGCTTTAGTTTTACTTCCATTTCCATGAATTTTTGAAGTGCTTTTGTATATCAATATCTTCATTTTAGTTGTGATATTTAGTCCATTTACATTTAATGTGACTTGATATGATTTATTTTAAACTGTAGTCTTGCCATTTTTTCCCACCTAGTCTTTGTTCACTTTGTTCTTCTGCTTTTTGTTGGCTTGTTGAATTATTTTTTAAAACTTATGTCATTTCTTATCCTAGCAGCTATAATTCTGGCTGTTTTTTAAAGAAAGTTATTTATTTATTTGAAAGGCAGAGTGACAGATTTTCTATTTGCTGTTGTGTGTTGTGTGTGTGTGTGTGTATATATATATAAGAGAGAGACACAGTGTGTGCATGCCTGTGAGTTTGCTGCTTCACTTCCCAAATGCCCACAACAGCCAGGGCTGGGCCAGGCCAGAGCCAAGCACCAGTAATTCCTTCTAGGTCTCTCACATGGGTAACAGGGACCCAAGTACATGGGCCATCATTTGCTGTCCTTCTGGGTGCATTAGCAGGAAGCTGGATCAGAAGTGGAGTAGCCAGGACTCCACTCAGCGCTCATGGGATGCCAGTGTTCTAAGCAGCAACATAAGCTGCTATGCCAAAATTTCTTTCCCCAATTCTTCAGTTGCTGCCCCAATGTAAGTCTTTCTTCAAGTGATGTTATACTTCATCACATACAAGAACAGTACCTTTTTCTCTTGTCCTTTTTGCTGTCTTAAACTCCTATAATAAGTTGTTCTTAAAGTTGTCATATTTTATTTATTCATGTGTAAAGATTTGTTTATTTGAAAGTCAGAATTACAGAGCGGGGCAAGAGACAGAGAGAGAGAGAAACTTCTACCCACTGATTCACTTCACAGATGGCCAAAACCTGGAGCCAGAAAATTCACCCAGGTTTCCCATGTGAGTGACAGGGACCTGAATGCTTGGACAATCTTCTGTTGCTTTCCCAGGTGCATTAGCAGGGAGCTGGATCAGAAGTGGAGCAGGCAGGACTCCAACTGGCGCCTATATGAAATGCCAGCATTGCAGGTGGCAGTGCCAGCCCTTGACTGTTGTATTTAAAATCGATTTTAAAAGTATAACAAAAGAAACCTTTCTTTTTTCCCTTATTTGCCATTTTAAGTGCTGTTTATTACTTTGTATAGCTCTAAATTTCCATTTGGTAATATTTTCCTTTTGCCAGAGTGACTTCTTTCCAAGTAATTCTTATGGTGCAGGTCTCCTGGTGATTGATTCTTTTTTTTAATACCTTAAGTTATTTTTGCCCCTTTTCTGATACCAGCTTTATTAAGGTATAATTAGAGTATAACCTTCACATACAGTTTGTTCTTTTAAAGTATGCATTTCAGTGGTGATTAGTATGTTCAGAGTTAGGAAACTTAGGAACCATTGCTACATCTTGCCCCCCCCCCCCCAAGAAATCCTATACCTTTCAGCTATTCCTCCAGCCTTCCCCTGCTCCTTTCTGTACCCAACCTCAGAGAGCATCAGATGGATTTTCAGTCTCTGAAGATTTTTCCTAATCAGAGCACTTTATATTAATGAAGTCATACAATGAGTGGTCTTTTGTGATCTTTTTGCTAGCATAATGCTCTTGAAGTTCATCCATGTTGTGACATTTGCATTATTGCCTCATTTCTTTTCTGGCTGAGTAATACTCCATTGTATGGGTATACATTTTGTTTATTCGTCAGTTGATCACATTTACATTGTTCCTCCTTTGTACTTTTTTTAAAAATACTGCTTATGGGGCTGACATTATGGCATAGTGGGCTGCCAGCATCCCGTATAAGTGCCAGTTTATGTCCCTGCTTCACTTCCAATCCCACTTCCTGCTAATGGCCTGGGAAAAGCAGTGGAAGATGGCACAAGTGTCTGGGCTCCTGCCACTCACGTGGGGAGACATGGATGATGCTCCTAGCTTTGGCCTTGGCCAGTGTTGGCTGTTGAGACCATCTAGGAGAGTGAACCTGCAGATTTATGTTTTTTTCTGCTCTCTGTAATTCTGATGTTCAAAATAAGTAAATAAAATCTTTAAAAAGAGTTTCAAGAAGTAAAAATAATGCTACTTACTATGTTAATGCTTTTAAAAAAATTATATGAGTGACTAGTAGTTGGTTTAATCCCCAAATGCCCAGCTGGCTAGAGCCAGACCTGTCCGGTAGTTTAGTTCAACTCTCTTACATAGGTGGCAAGAACTCACCTATTTGAGCCATCACTGTTGCCTTCCAGGGTCTGAATTAGCAGGAGGCTGGAATCGGGAGCCAGAGGTAGGAGTCCTACCCAGGGCACTGTGATGTGGGACACCAGCTTATGTGTACCCTCTATGTGCCCATTTTTGTGTGAATAGATATTTTCATTTCTTGGGCATATATTTAGGAGTAGAATGGCTGGGTCAAATGGTAAGTATGTTTAGGCTTTTGAGGAACTATCTTCACTGTTTTCCAAAGGGGCTTCATCATTTTATATTCCTGTCAACAGTATTTGAGACCTGTCAATAGTGTTTGAGACCTCCAATTTCTTGCTGTTGTTTCAAAAGATATTTTCAACAAGCATTAAGCCTAGTCCAACCTAGCTGTTGGGGACATTTGGGGAGTAAACCAGTGACTGGAAGATCTCTATTTCTTCCTCTCTTTGTGTCAGTCTTTCTCTCAAACAAATAAATAAATCTTTTCAAAATTTAAAACTAGACCTTGAAGATAATTCTATCCATCATTATATATAAGAATGCTAAAATCCAATGAGGTTAAGTTACTGGCCTAAGGTCGTGGAGAAGGTTATAATAGTGATAGAACCTGGATTAGACTCCTATTCTGTGTTTCATTTGTTCCCATCAAATTGTACTGTCTCTCTGACAAACCAAGCATTAGTAAAGTCAGTAAGGGTTTTGCTGTGAACTCAATGGAGTGTGGCTGCTGCTATACTCTTGTTTTAGGAGTCCTTTACTTCTGACTTTAAAAAGTAGTATGCTTCTCCTTTTGTGTCACCAATTGTTCATCTTTCTGTTTTTCATAACTAGGGTAGAAATGTATATTTCTTTTTTTATTTTTATTTTTTGACAGTCAGAGAGAGAGAGAGAGAGAAAGGTCTTCCTTTTTCCATTGGTTCACCCTCCAAGTAAGTGGCTGCTATGGCCGCAGCGCCAGCCAGCGCACTGCACTGCACCGATCAGGAGCCAGGTGCTTCCTCCTGGTCTCCCATGTGGGTGCAGGGCCCAAGCACTTGGGCCATCCTCCACTGCACTCCTGGGCCAGAGCAGAGAGCTGGGCTGGAAGAGGAGCAACAGGGACAGAATCCGGCGCCCCAACCGGGACTAGAACCTGGGATGCTGGCGCCACAGGCGGAGGATTAGCCTAGTGAGCCGCGGCGCCAGCTGACATGTATATTTCATAATTAAATAGGAACTGTTTTCTTCTCAGTTTCCAGATCTCACATTTCTCCCAAACTCTTCTTTGAAATATTTCCTATCATAGTCCGTAAGCAATGATAACTATTTCATACTTCTAGTTCCTGTTTGTGTTTTGATTTAATATTTATTTATTTGAAAGGCAGAGTTGCAGAGGGGCAGAAGCAGAGAAAGAGATCTTCTATCTGCTGGTTCAGTCCTCAAATGGCTGCAATGGCCAGAGCTGGGCAGATCCAAAGCCAGGAGCTTCTTCAGGGTCTCTCACGCAGGTGCAGGGTCAAGCACTTGGGCCATCTTCCCAGGCCGTAGCAGGGAGTCGGATCAGAAGTGGAGCAGCTGGCATCTATATGTGATGTTGGCATTGCAGGCAATGGCTTTACCTGCTGTGCCACAGCGCTGGCCCCCTATTTGTTATTTTTAAAATGTCTATGATTTGGTTTTGCTTGCGCAAACAGGCAAGCTTTTTGTTTTGTTTGAGGGTTTCAGGGTGTGAGCTTGCTTTCCCTTATGTTTCTGCTATTCTGCCCACCTAATTTCTCCCAGTGTTAAGCCTGTATGTGTGGATTGGTGATTTTTTTTAAGTTACCATCTGTATCACATCCATAGTACTTACGTTGCATTTGTAAGGTTTCTTTTTAGAATTCTTTCATATTGATTAATTCTTGATTACTTTCTTTGTAGATAATTGTGGAACACCTGGGCCATTTTGGCAGGGGTGGAATGCATTTTTACGTCTTTGTCCCTTTTGAAGCTTATCTACTTGGTTGTACCCCATACGTTAGAAACAGATTGTTTAGTAATGCAGAACATTCAGTCTCCATATCGTGCAGAGTTTCTTTGATGAAGCTCATGAAGTGAGACTCTCTGAACACTATTTAAAGTACCTGGTTAGTTTTCATTGGAAAACTGAAATGTTACAGCATTTTACATAAAAGAGAAAATTTGAGAGTGTTTCTTGTCGGATTTATTGAGGTATATTTACATATACATAAATATGTAAAGATTGTCCTTTTACGGTATACAAGTCTGAGAATGTTGATGAATGTAAGTCTTGTCACAATAATTAAGAAAACATATTCCTGTGATCCTAGATATTACCATTTTACCTTCTCAACAACAGTGCTAAATTCCAATTTCTGTACATTGTCCCCAATCTTTGTTATTAACCAGCTTTTTTTTTTTTTAATTTTTTTTTATTTTAAAGGTCTTCCTTCCATTGGTTCACCCCCCCGCCCCCAAATGGTTGCTACGGCCCGTACGCTGTGCCGATCCGAAGCCAGGAGACAGGCGCCTCCTCCTGGTCTCCCATGCGGGTGCAGGGCCCAAGCACTTGGGCCATCCTCCACTGCTCTCCCGGGCCACAGCAGAGAGCTGGACTGGAAGAGGAGCAACCGGGACAGAAACCGGCACCCCAACCGGGACTAGAACCTGGGGTGCTGGCGCCGCAGGCAGAGGATTAGCCTAGTGAGCCGCGGCGCCGGCCATTAACCTGCTTTTTAAAAGAGTAGTCATAGCCATGCTAGGCTGAAGCCAGGAGCTTCTTCTGGGTCTCCCATGTAAGTGGCAGGGGCCCAATCGCTTGGGCCATCTTCTGCTGCTTTTTTCAAGCCATTAGTAGTGAGCTGGATCAGAAGTGGAGCAAACAACTGTACTTGAACTGGTGTCCATTTGGGATGCTGGCACTGTAGGCGGTGGCATTACCTGCTGTGCCACAATGCTACCCCTTTTAGTTTTTAATTCATCAGTGTTTGGTTTTTGGTGTGTGGTTTTTTTTTTTTTTTTTTTTTTTTTTTTTTTTTTTTTTTTTTTTTGCGGCATGCAAATATTGTTAGATTTATCCCTGAATATTTTATATTTTTCAGATACTATTCTAAGTGGTATTTTTTCCTTCCGTAATTTTTTTAAAGATTTATTTATGTATTTGAAAGTCATAGTTACACAGAGAGAGAGGAGAGGCAGAGAGATCAAGAGATTGATCTTGCATCTGCTGGTTCACTCCCCAGTTGGCCGCACGGCTGGAACTTTGCTGACTGAAGCCAGGAGCCAGGAGCCTCTTCAGGTCTCTCATGCAGGTGCAGGGGCACAAGGACTTGGGCCATCTTCTGCTTTCCCAGGCCATAGTAGAGAGCTGGATCAGAAGAGGAGCAGCCAGGACTCGAAGAGGCGCCCATATGGGATGCAGGTGGTGGCTTTATCTGCTGTGTCACAGCGCTGGCCCCCTCCTTCCTTAATTTTAACTTCCAGTTACTCATTGTTAGTCTGTAGAAAGAAAATTGATTTTTTATATTGACTTTTGTATCCTGTGACCTTACTAACTTCAACTTCAGTCATTCTAATACATTTTTAAAATAGATCCTTTGGGAATTTTCTGTATAGACATTATGTATACTACTAGTAAAGACAGCTTTATTTCTTCCTTCCCAATATTTGTACTTTTATGTATTTTTTTTCCTGTTATTGTATAGGCTAGGACAGACATTACAGTGTTGACTGAAAATCTCTTTAAGATTTATTTATTTAAAAGGCAGAATTATAGAGAGAGGGGAAGAGCAATAAAGAGAGAGAGATAATCTCTCATCTGTTTGTTCACTCCCCAAGTAGGCACTGTAGCCAGTGCTGGGCCAGGTTGAAGCCCAAAGCCTGCAACTCCATCTGGGGCTAAGGCACTAGGCCCATCTTCCACTGCTCTTCCAGGTGCGTTAGCAGGGACCTCGATCAGAAGCAGAGAAACCAAGACTCATGGGATGATCGAGCTTAACCACACTGTACCATAACAGCAGCCCTATCACTGAATTTTTGTTGATGCTTTTATTGCATCTGTCACCATGTTCCTATATTTTTTTCTTTAGTTTGTTGATATGTTGAATTTTATTCTTTGTAATTGAACCAACTTTGCATTCATATCATAAAACTCTGCTTTATTGTCACATGTAATCCTTTTTTATGTATTGCTGAGTATCTCCCCCTCTGAAATGCTTTGAACCCAGAAATGTTCCAGATTTTGGATTTTGAAATATTTGCAAAAATCTATACTGAAATATTTTAGGGATATAACCCAAGTCTAAATATGGAATTCATTTATCATTTGTATGTGTGTGTGTATTAAAGATTTATTTATTTATTGGAAGAAATAACTCAGAGAACAGAAAGTGAGAGAGAGGGATCTTCCATCTGCTGGTTCACTCCCCAGATTGCTACAATGGCGGGGGCTGGACCAGCTTGAAGCCAGAAGCCTGGAGCTTCCTCCAGATCTCCCATGTGTGTGCAGGGGCCCAAGGACTTGGGCCATCTTCTGCTGCTTTCCCAGGCACATTAGCAGGGAGCTAAATCGGAAGTGGAGCAGCTGGGTATTGACTTGGCACCCATATGGGATGCCAGCTTCAAAGGTGGTGGCTTTACCTGCTGTGCCACAACACTGGCCCTCATCTTTTGTATGTGCCTGCCTTTTGAGTAAAACCTATTGCATGGAGTTAAATGTGGAATTTTCTACATGTGACATCATATTGACACTCAGAAAGATTGAGATGTTGGAACATTTTGGGGTTTTCATAATGGAAGCGCTCTGTGTAATTTTTAGATTCATGTTCTGGATGGAGATTGGTTTGTAATCTCACATTGTCTTTGTCTAATTTTGGTATTCTGGTAATGCTGGTTTGTATCATTGAGGTAGAGAGTGTTCACCGTCACCACCTTGCTCCTAGAGGTTGTGTGGAATTTTTTTTTCTCTTTTTAAAGCTTTATTGATTAATTTGAAAGTCAGAGAGAGAGAGGGAGGGAGAGAAAGGTCTTCCATCCGCTGGTTGACTCCCCAGTTGGCTGTAACAGCCAGAGCTGTGCCAATCAGGAGCCAGGAGCTTCTTCCAGGTCTCCCATGTGGGTGCAGGGGCCCAAGGACTTGGGCCATCTTCTGCTGCTTTCCCAGGCCATAGCAGAGAGCTGGATGGGAAGTGGAGCAGCCAGGACTCGAACCGGCACCCATATGGGATGCTGGCAGTGGAGGCAGCAGCTTTACCCACTGTGCTACAGTGCTGGCCCTGGAATTCTTTTCTTAAAAAGAAAAACCGTCTCAGCTTGGTGTTTGTGTACATCTTGTTTTGTTTGTTGAACCTTTATTTATTTATTTATTTATTTGAAAGACAGAGAGAGAGAGGTCTTCCATCTACTAGTTCACTTCCCACAAGGGCTGGGGCTGAGCCATGTCAAAGCCAGGAGCTTCTTCCAGGTCTCTGACTTTGGTACAGAGGCTCAAGCACTTGGGTCATCTACTACTTTCCCAGGCACATGAGCAGGGAGCTGGATTTGAAGTGGAGCAGCCAGGACTCGAAACCAGTGCCCAGATGGGATGCTGGTGCTGCAGTCAGTGGCTTATCCCTATAACACCATGGCACTGACCCCTGTTGAAGCTTTTTAAGCATGAGTCAGTTGATTTTATAGGAAGGAGTATATGTTATCTGTTTCTTAAGTGAGCATTTAGGCAGGCACCGTGGCTCACTTGGCTAATCCTCTGCCTGCTGTGCCGGCACACCGGGTTCTAGTCTCGGTCGGGACGCCGGATTCTGTCCCGGTTGCCTCCTCTTCCAGGCCAGCTCTCTGCTGTGGCCCGGGAGTGCAATGGAGAATGGCCCAAGTGCTTGGGCCCTGCACCTGCATCGGAGACCAAGAGAAGCACCTGGCCCCTGGCTTCGGATCAGTGTGGTGCACCGGCCGCAGCAGCCATTGGAGGGTGAACCAACGATAAAGGAAGACCTTTTTCTCTGTCTGTCTCTCTCACTGTCCACTCTGCCTGTCAAAAAGAAAAAAAAGTGTTAGCATTTATAGTTCTTTTAGGGGACATGCATTTTATCTGTCAACCTTAAAATATAGAATTGTTTATAATCTTCCCTTCAGTAAGTTTCTAAGACTTGTAGTGATGTCTCTGCCTTCATTCTTGATACAGAGAATTTGTATCTTCTGTTTTTTCTTGGTTATTATATTGCCCTTCTCAAAGCTTAAGAGAAAAAGCAAAATGCTGCAAATAGAAAAGCCCAAAAAGCATAACTGTATGCTTACTGCCTAACGTTCATAAGTGTTGACATTTTCAGATTTACTTTAGTTTTAATTACTAGTTTTCAAGCAGTACATATGTAAAGGGACAGCTACTCTGACTCTTCCTATTCTAGTGCTGTTCCCAGCCACTATTATTTAAGGTAGATATTATTCCTATGCATATTTTTTGTTTTTGATACTTGCTTATATGACTCTATCATGGATATGTACCTTTCTTTATTTAGAAAATAAAGTTATGATTTGAACATGACTTGGTAAGGAAAGTATGTGTGTTGTGTGTTATATAGCCTTGAAGGCATGGCTCCCTTCTTCCACACTGCACAAAATAACTATGATGAGATTGTTGTCATGCAGCATAGTGTAAAAATCATTACATGCTGGATTTCTTTCTTCCTCCCTTTTCTCTTTGTTTTTGGGAATCAATGGTTGATTTTTATTGTGTCATTTCCTACTTCTGCTTACGGTTTGGAAAAGGTTTCTGTTCTATAAAATAGAGTAACATATTACTGGACTTAAATATAGTTCAGCAACAGAGTATGTCAGGTTTTGGTATTCCATACAAGTAGAATTGCAAATACAAGGCATTGAATTATGCTTTAATTTTAAATAACCCATATGTGGAAATAATTGTAGATTGACATGCAGATATAAGAAATAACTAGAGAAAAATCTCATATAACATTTTCCCTGTTTTTCCTAGTGGTGACATCATACACAACAGCTATAGGACAATAACACATCCAGGAAACAAAAATAATGTAATCCAAACTTTATTCAAATCTCACCATTTTTGCCTAAACTGTGTGTATATTTTTAGGTCTGTGTAATGTAACCATGTGTGTTTTGTGTGACTACCATCACAGTCAAGATTTAGAATAGTCCCATTACAAGAGTCCTTCACACTACTGTGTTGTAGCTATAATCACTGGGCAGTGCATGGCATTTTTTTTTTAACCCTGTTGATAAGACTGGCTCATGTATGTACTTGGTTAGAAATTTTTTTTTTTTTTTTTTTGGACAGGCACAGTGGACAGTGAGAGAGAGAGACAGAGAGAAAGGTCTTCCTTTGCCGTTGGTTCACCCTCCAATGGCCGCTGCGACCGGCGCACCGCGCTGATCCGATGGCAGGAGCCAGGAGCCAGGTGCTTTTCCTGGTCTCCCATGGGGTGCAGGGCCCAAGCACCTGGGCCATCCTCCACTGCACTCCCTGGCCACAGCAGAGGGCTGGCCTGGAAGAGGGGCAACTGGGACAGAATCCGGCGCCCCGACCGGGACTAGAACCCGGTGTGCCGGCGCCGCTAGGCGGAGGATTAGCCTAGTGAGCCGCGGCTCCGGCCAACATCATGTCTTAAATACTGTTTTCTTGAGTTCTTTGGAATTCTGCATAAAATTTGTTCTTGAACATTAATGACAAGATGTGAGACTTTGAGAAATTGCTAGTCTCCATAGTAAAAATTTGTGGAATATTAGTTTGTTAATTTCTGACAGTTTTATTGTAGTATAATTACATACCATACAAATAGCTCAACCAAGAGTTCAGTGTTTTTTTGTGAATATATACAGTTGTGCCACAGCCAAGTATTAATACACATCATTTCCACAAAGTTAATGGTGGCTGTTTGCAGTCATTCCACTCTTACCATATCATCACTGATCTGCTTTTAGCTTTGTAGACATTTTGTGTCAGGGATCATATGCATAGTCTTGTGTCTTGTTCACTTAGTGTTTTCTTAGGCTTTTCTGCCTTCTTGCATTAGCCGTGTTTCATTCCTTTCTGTGGCTGTGTAGTGTTCTGTTGTCTGATAAACCACATTTTCTGTGTTCGTTAGTTGATGGATTTTAGGATTGTTCCCATTTTTTTTTTTTTTTAACTGTTAAGAACAGTGCTGCTGTAAAGAGTTCTGTAGAAGTCTTGTAGACACATGTTTTAGTTTCTCTTGAGTAGATACCTAGGAGTAGATGGCTGAGTTGTATAGTAGTTGTATGTTTAATTTTTGAGGGAACTGCTGTAATTTCCAAAGTGGCTTAATACCATTTTATATTACCACCAACTTAAGAGGGTTCTGATTTCTCTGTGTCCTCATCAACACTTGGTATTATCTTTTATTGTTACAGCCTTTTGAGTTGGTGTACTGTGAAACCTCACTGTGGTTTTAATTTGCAATTCTCAAATGACTAGTGATGTTTGGCATCTTTCCCTTGTGCTTGTTAGTCATTTGTGGGTCTTTGGTCAAGTTATCTCTTCCAGTGTTTTAACCATTTAAGAAGTTGAATTGTCTTTTTGTTGTAAGTTGTAAAGAGTTCTTTGTATAGTCTAGATATATATCCTTCCTAAGATATAAGTGTCTTGTCATGTTCTTGCTGCTATCCTTTGAAAAGCAAAAGTTCTTAATTTTGATTAAGCCAGCTGTGGCTTTAACGTGTTTCCCTCCAAAATTCCTGTGTTGCAGTTTAATCCCCAGTGTGCTGTTATGAGGAAATGTGTGACATTCTCGAGGTTTTTAAGTCATGAGGGCTCTACTCATGAATAAAAAAGCCCTAATGAGTATTTTTGCCCCTTTTCCCCATGTGAGGACACATAGTAGCAATGAGCCCTCTTCAGATACCAGTCCTACTGATATCTTATTCTCAGACTGCTCAGCTTCTAGAACTGTGAGCAATAAATTTCTATTTTTATAAATTACTCAATTGAAGATATTTTGCTACAGCCTGCTTCAGGAAAGTACCTTTTTAAGGAAAATAAAAACCTTTGGAGATTTTTTTTTATTTATTGCAAGGCAGAGGGCCCAGCAAACTTAGCTGCTGCTTGAAATGCAGGCATCCCATACAAGCTCTGGAGTTCCCACTGCTCCACTTCTGATCCAGTCCCCTGCTAATGCATGTGGGGGAGCAGTGGAGACATGAAAGACCCAGTTGGAGTTTCAGGATCCTGGCTTTGGCCTGGTCCAACCCTGGCCATTGTGGCCATTTGGAGAGTGAACCAGTGGATGGAAATTTTCTCTCTGTCTCTCTATCTCTCTGTAACTCTGCCTTTCAAAATAAAGAGAAGAGAGCAGTATCTTCCATCTGCTGTTCACTCCCCCAAATGCCTGCACTCAACAGTGAGCAATTTATAGGTCTTTGTGTTCTAGAACCTTCAGTGTGTTATAAATCTTGAGTGAAAAGTTGGGTTTTCATTGTATTACTTTGTAGTGAGAAAGCAATAAATACTTGTTTAGTCCTACTTAAGACATTTCATTTTTTAATTTGGTAGACAGAGACAGAAACACAGCTTCCATCTGCTGACTCACGCCCCAGATGCCCACAATGTCTGGAGCAGTGCCATGCCAGGTTAGGGCAACTGGGAACACAATCTCTGTCTTTTACCTAGGTGGCAGATACCTAATCATTTGAACATCACCTGCTGCTTTCCAGGGTCTGCATTATGAGGAAGGTGGAGTCAGGACCCAGAATTGTAAATTGAACCTAGGTACTCCAGTGAGTGCCTTAACTGCTAGTCCTGCTCCTAGGACATTTTCTTTAATTAAGCTTGATAGAGATACACATAGTTTTATATGTATTACAACTAATGCCATCTGATTGTTGGAAATGCAGGCTTGTGGGAGATCAGTGTTTGTATCTGAGGTCTATTGTGTATCCTCACTATACACTACTAGTGTATAGAATCTAACAGCAAATGAAATAAAAAGAAAACTAATTTCTTCTTTTGCAGCTTTTTTTAAAAAAAAAAAAAAGATTTATTTATTTGAAAGTCAAAATTACACAGAGAAGGGGAGACAAAGAGAGAGAGGTCTTCCATCTGCCAGTTCAATCTCCAGATGGCCACAATGACTGGAGCTGTGTTGATCAGGAGCCAGGAGCTTCCTCTAGGTCTCCTATGTGGGTGCAGGGGCCCAAGACTTGGGCCATCTTCTGCTTTCCCAAGTCATAGTAGAGAGCTGGATTGGAAGTGGAGCAACTGGGACTTGAACTGGTACCCATATAGGATGCTGGCACTGTAGGCAGCGGCTTTACCTGTCAAGCCACAGCACTGGTCCCTCTTTTGCAGTTTTTTTAATGCAGGCTTTATTATCGGAAATTTAAGTGCTTAGAATAGCCTTCTGGAGATCAAGTACAACAGTGTCGTTCTGGTTTGAGAGCTGTCAAATTTTGGCGGCCCCCCCCCCCCCATTAGCTCACTTGTAATAAGTTATCTAAGTACAAGATAGATCTTGAGTATATATATTAAAGATATTTATTTATTTGAGAGGTAGAGTTACAGACAGAGAGGAAAGACAGAGAGAAGTCTTCCATCTGCTGGTTTAACTCTCCAAATGGCTGCGACAACCAGAGTTGGAAGTTCTGAAGCTAGGAGTTTCCTCCAGGTCTCCCCTGTGGGTGCAGGGGCCCAAACATTTGGACCATCTTCTGTTTCCCAGGCCATAGCAGAGAGCCAGATCAGAAATGGAGTTAAAAACTGGTACCCATGTGGAATGCTATCGCAGCAAGTGGAGGCTTAGCCTACTACGCTGCAGTGCCGGCCCCTTGAGTATATATTCTTAAATACAGCAAAAGAAGAGAAAATCTGCTAAAGGAGGGACTACAAATATATCCTTAATTATAGCATTTTCTGCCCCCCTTCTTCATTATCTTCACATGGCAAAAATCAGCACAATAATAACACACTTAATTGGAAGTGAGTCTTTCAGTTGGTTTTCAAGGTGGATGCAAGTTAGAGATCTGTGCCTGTGTCCCTTTGTAGAAGTCTCCTGGCTTTGGGGGAGTCTGTAAACACATGGACCACATGCAATGTGAATGACCCTGATAATAAAGATGAGAAGCTACAGGGACCTGAGCTCACCTCAGGGTGTGATGATGTGGACTATGGAATTATCTTAGTGAGTTTGTGCTTTTATAACAAAATACCTGAGTCTGGGTAATTTTATTTTCTCACAGTTTTGGAGTCTGGGAACTCAAAGATCAAGATGCCAGCAGATCGTATCTGATGTGGGGTTACTCTCTGATTTCCAGCCTGGTTGCTCTGTTCTCACGTGGCAGAAGGTGGAAGGGCAAAAGAGTCTAAGCTTGTTCCCTTTAACTCTCTTATGAGGCACTGATCTCATCCATAAGGTAGAGCCCTCATGGACTCATCGCCTCCTTAAATTCCACCTTTTAGTGCTGTTGCATTGATGGTTGTGACTCAGTGTGAATAATAGAGGAAACACACATGTAAAACCATGGTAATTTCCTAATTCATGAGCATATTTTTGCCTGTAAAAACTGTAGATTTTTCTTGCTAAGTAATATGATGCATCTGAAATTGGTGGTAACATGGGGATAAGTTAAAAAGGAATTCTGTTTGTAATTCATGGAGAATCTACTTAAATGAGAATTTTGTGATGGGGAAAGTATGTGTGCATTTGGAACATAGGTAGAGTAAGACTTTAAACCCTTGGGTGAGATATTCTCATCAGAGAATTAGCTGTGCCTTTTGGGAAGGGGTCTCTTTTGCATTACACACAGCTATATGGAGGTCCATCTGATGAATGGAACAGCTGCCTTTTTATGTTTAAATTATAATCTTATTAGCAATAATTATATTTATGGGTGAGTTTCTTGCAGACATGTAACAACACAGTTTTTTTTTTTTTTAAAGAAAGCTTTTATTTAATGAATAAAAATTTCATAGGTACAGCTTTAGGAATATAGCGGTTCTTTCCCCCATATCCCGCCACTCTTGTCCCCACCTCCTACTCCCTCTCCCATCCCATTTTTCATTAAGATTCGTTTTTAATTAACTTTATATACAGAAGACCAACTCTATATTAAGTAAAGATTTCCACAATCTGTACTCACCCAGGCACGCAGTATAAAGTACTGTCTGAAAACAAGTTTACAGTTAATTCTCATAGTACAACTCATTAAGGACAGAGGTCCTACATGGGGAGTAAGGGCACAGAGACTTCTGTACAGCACAGTTTTTTAAAGGAGATATATTTCTTATTTATTTTACTTGGAAGGTAGAGTGACAGCATGAGCTCCTGTCTGCTAGTTCATTCCCTGAATGCCCATGATAGCTGCAGTTGGGCCAGGCCTATGTCAGGAGCCTGGGACTCCATCTGGGTCTTTATCCCATGTGGGTGGTAGGGACACAAGTACTTGAACGAACAATCATCTGCTACCTTCCAGGATGCTGGTGGCTGGATCAGATGCAGAGTCACCTGGACTCAAACCAGGCACAGATTGTAGGCTTCCCAAGCAGCAGCTTAACCTCAGTCCTGTAAGTTTTTTTTTTTTTCCTCCCAGTGTAGATGAGGCACAGAAGTGCTAATATGGAAACTCCAGAGTTTTGTTTTCTTTTTCCTTTCCTTTCCTTTCCTTTCCTTTCCTTTCCTTTCCTTTCCTTTCCTTTCCTTTCCTTTCCTTTCCTTTCCTTTCCTTTCCTTTCCTTTCCTTTCCTTTCCTTTCCTTTCCTTTCCTTTCCTTTCCTTTCCTTTCCTTTCCTTTCCTTTCCTTTCCTTTCCTTTCCTTTCCTTTCCTTTCCTTTCCTTTCCTTTCCTTTCCTTTCCTTTCCTTTCCTTTCCTTTCCTTTCCTTTCCTTTCCTTTCCTTTCCTTTCCTTTCCTTTCCTTTCCTTTCCTTTCCTTTCCTTTCCTTTCCTTTCCTTTCCTTTCCTTTCCTTTCCTTTCCTTTCCTTTCCTTTCCGTCTCCCTCCCTCCCTCCCTCCCTCCCTCCCTCCCTCCCTCCCTCCCTTCCTTCCTTCCTTCCTTCCTTCCTTCCTTCCTTCCTTCCTTTGACAGAGTGGACAGTGAGAGAGAGACAGAGAGAAAGGTCTTCCTTTTCCATTGGTTCGCCCCCCAATGGCCACTGTGGCCGGCGCACCATGCTGATCCGAAGCCAGGAGCCAGGTGCTTCTCCTGGTCTCCCATGAGGGTGCAGGGCCCGAGGACTTGGGCCATCCTCCTGCACTCCCTGGCCACAGCAGAGAGCTGGCCTGGAAGAGGGGCAACTGGGACAGAATCTGGCGCCTCGACTGGGACTAGAACCTGGTGTGCTGGCGCCACAGGCGGAGGATTAGCCTAGTGAGCCATGGCGCCAGCCACTCTAGAATATTCTAATAAGCGTGTTGTAACCTTTTAAATATCCATTGTCAGTACTGGTGCTGTAGCACAACAAGCTAGCTGCCATCTGCAGTGCTGGAGTCCCATATGGGCACTGGTTTGAGTCCTGGCTGCTCCTCTTCCGATCCAGCCTGCCATCCACCCCTCCCTTCTGCCCCTGGCCCCCCCCCCCCAAGTTCCTGGGAAAGCAGAGAAAAGATGGCCCCAAGTCCTTTGGTCCCCCTGCCATCCACGTGGGAGACCTGGAAGAAGTTCCTGGCTTTAGCCTGCCCTAGCCCTGGCCATTGCAGCCTTTTGAGGAGTGAACCAGTGGATGGAAGATGTCTGTCTCTATATTTGCCTTTCAAATAAATAATCTTTTTTTTAAAAAAAAAATCTGGAGTTTGCCTGAAACAGATTAAGAACTCTCAGATCTTCTGAGGTATTGGAGCCTGCCGAGTTACCCATAGGCTTTAGTTAGGCTGTAGTTAGCAAAGCAGCATGTTTTGTCCTTTTACCAACCACAGTCTAATGAACTGAATGAGCCAGTCCATGCCCTTTTGCTGATTTGGATGCTTTCCCTAAATTATAAAGTAGAAAGCATGTTTTGCAGATTGTTGAAGAAATGTGTATTGCAAGTGAGTGGAGTTAACTTCTTTTAGTCGTTTCTCAAACATGACAGGTGTTGCTTGCGTTAGCCACATTTTTACTATATAAATTAGATTTTCTGCACAGCATTTAGTGCTAATGATATGCTTTATTTTTCTGTTTTTGAATAGTACCCTCTGGTATGCTTGTTTGTCAGTGTCTTTCTTGGGAGTGTGGAGAGGGGGCATTTTTGATTTGGCCAGGAAACTTGGCACTGCTTCCTTCTCTCCAGGCTGCTGTATCTCATATGAACATGGTGTGCCTAGAAAGGTAAATCTGCTAACAAATAGTGGGAGTCCCGGTTAGTGCAGTGTAGAAAGAGGTTTTGGGTTGGAACTTTCTGCGTCTGAGCCTTAACCAGCCTCACTTTGACCCCCCTACAGATTTCAGCCTTGAATGATATGAAGGTGCATCTGCAGTCCTGGGTACCTGTGAAATGGTTTCATGGGACATGGTGGGGATTGGGGGAATCCTTCTTTTACATTAGTTTCTAAAGAGAAACACTGAAGTGGTTTCTTGCCATAGATCTATGAATTGGCGAAATCATCCTTAATCTTTGCTGTTTGCTGCTCTAGAAGTTGTTCTGTAGGTTGAAGTAGTTTGCTTATTTGCCTTATATATGAAATATATTTAGGCTTACAATATACTGTCATTCCCAAATAGCTTGTAGCAAAAGAACAGTAAAAACCATTCTTTCAACCTATAGCATAGTGAAAATACTATTACTTTTTTTGCTTGAGCTAACCAAGTAAATTCAAACTTTGCTTATTCTCACTGGTAAAGTGAAGACATAGATAAGACATGATGTTACTGGAATTGAATTTTTTAAATATCTTACAGAATTCTTAAAGTTGCAAATAATTTTTATTTTTAACGTTAGAAATTGCTACAGAATTGGTGTCTGTATGTTAGATGTTCTTAGCAGATAAGAAGATGCTCTTCATGGGCTGGCACCGTGGCTCCTTGGTTAATCCTCTGCCTGCGGCGCTGGCATCCCATATGGCACTGAGTTCTAGTCCCGGTTGCTCCTCTTCCAGTCCAGCTCCCTGCTGTTGCCCGGGAAGGCAGTGGAGGATGACCCAAGTGCTTGGGCTCTGCACCCGCATGGGAGACCAGGAAGAAGCACTTGGCTTCTGCCTTCGGATTGGTGTAGCACTGGCCGTAGCTGCCATTTGGGGAGTGAACCAACAGAAGGAAGACCTTTCTCTCTGTCTCTCTCTCACTGTATATAACTCCACCTGTCAAATAAATAAAAAAAAAAAAAAGAAAGAAAATGCCCTTCATAACTGCGTTCAAGTGGTTATAAACGCCAAGTTTGGAAAGCATTGTTAAGTAATGCTTTTTCTTCCCCCTTATTGCTATTACTAATTATTACCCAAGGAAAACATCTGTCTTCTCCTTGTTTTGAAGTTGGGTTTTGTGGATTCAAAGCAGGACAAGAAGTAAACTCAGAGAGAATGCTTGGAAAACTCTTGAGCACCATGTGTGATTTCAGTCAAACTGTGTAAACCTTCCTTGCGTTCTCCGAGCTATAAAATGAAAGACTCAAACTTTTTAGATGTTGGCAGTGCAATCCCCACTTTAAATATATAAAGTTGACCCACTGTATCTGTGGTTTCTGCATCCTTGGATTCAACTAATCTTGTATTGAAAGTCTTAGAGGAAAAATTGCATCTGTACTGAAAATGTAGACTTTTTGTTTTGTGTTATTCTCTTAAACCTTTGTTTAAAGTCATTTAGAGGTGATTTAAAGTATACAAGAGGCAACGTGTACATAATGTGAATGCTATGCCATTTTATGTAAGGAGCTTGAGCATCCACGGATTTGGAATCTGCAGGGGGTGTGGAAGGCCCTTGTGGCTAATCTCCCATGAATCTGTATATAACTGTATACTGTCCAGTATGCTTCACAGTGAAGTTATTTGCAAATATATTGCAGATTGTGCTCCCCCCCACACACACAGGAGAATGTAGCAGCAAGTGAAAGTTCCTTGCCTTTTAGTAGCTTTCCTATGACAACCCAGACCTTGAGTTGATTTATATAAGCCTACTGTCTTCAGTGTGAAGATAACTACAGAGACAGTTTTATTAACTCTGAGAACATTAGACTCTGCTGCTCTAAGACTCCCACGTGGGTAGTCACCATTTCCCCGTCTATTCAGAACCAGCTTTTAGGTCCTTGAGAGAATTGAGATTTTTTTTTTTTTTGGGAGGGAAGCAGGTGTTCTGTACTTCAGGCTGAGAAAGGCTGTGAACCTAGAAGAATATATTGTGATATACTCAGTTTTTGTGCCAGTATAAAAATGCAAAAACAAAACTGACTACAAACATGTTTTTTGTACTTGAGATGTCACTGCCTGTCTTTGTGTGTGTGTGTGTTTGTTTTTCAGTAACCCAAATACTCAGAGAACATTTGTAGTCTTTTTTTTTTGTCACTAGTGTTAGTATGCTTTGGCTGTCCACACTGCACATAGAGATCTGTGTACTTATGTGGTGCATGTGAAAGGCAAGAAACAAGTAATTATGCTGCCAACAGTGGGCCCCACTTTGTCTACTTATTTGAGAGACAGAAAGAAGGCGGGAGAGAGATCTTCTGTCTGCTGGTTTACTCTCAAATGGCTACAAATACCAGGGCTGAGCTAAGCTGAAACAAGGAACCAAGAACACCATCCAGGTCTCCTACATGGGTAGCCAGAACTCAGTACTTGAACCATCATCTGCTGCTTCCCAGGCTCATTAGCAGGGAGTTGGATCAGAAGTAGAGTAGTTGGGACTCTATCCAGAGCTCTGATATGGAATGTGGGTGCCTCAAGCTGTGACATAGCATGCTATGACCCACTGTGCTACTCAGGTGCCCCTAATACATTTAGGAATACTGTGTTACAGCATTGTCTCACTGCTCCTATCCCTTTTCTCTTCTCTTCTCTTCTCTTCTCTTCTCTTCTCTTCTCTTCTCTTCTCTTCTCTTCTCTTCTCTTCTCTTCTCTTCTCTTCTCTTCTCTTCTTTTCTTTTCTTTTCTTTTTTGACAGGCAGAGTGGACAGTGAGAGAGAGAAAGAGGTCTTCCTTTGCCGTTGGTTCACCCTCCAATGGCCGCCGCGGCCAGCGCGTTGCGACCGGTGCACCGCGCTGATCCGATGGCAGGAGCCAGGAGCCAGGTGCTTTTCCTGGTCTCCCATGGGGTGCAGGGCCCAAGTACGTGGGCCATCCTCCACTGCACTCCCTGGCCACAGCAGAGAGCTGGCCTGGAAGAGGGGCCACAGCAGAGAGCTGGCCTGGAAGAGGGGCAACCGGGACAGAATCCGGCGCCCCGACCGGGACTAGAACCTGGTGTGCCGGCGCCGCAAGGTGGAGGATTAGCCTAGTGAGCCGTGGCGCCAGCCCGCTCCTATCCCTTTTCATCCCTAGAGACTGTTATATTTGCTAACACCTAATATATGTTGGAGGAATCATTCATTTGCTCTTTTCCTACTAAGTAATGATGGGCATCTCCAGTAAGGTTTTGCTCTACTCACAGCTCTGTGAGCAGCAGAACACCTTGGCCTACACGGAGTTAGAAATACAATCTTGGTCTCTTTAACATCACAGTGAAATCAACAGAGTTCACAAATACAACCTGATAGGAGCGTAAAAACATCAAAACACTCTGAATGGGCCAGTGGTGGTATAGTGGGTTAAGCTACCACCTGCAGCCAGCATCCCATGTGGGTGCTGGTTTCAGTCCTCACTACTCTACTTCTGATCCAGTTCCCTGCTGATACACCTGGGAAAGCAGGGCTGGTAGATGCTCAAATGCTTGGGCTCCTGCCACCCATGTGGAAGACCTGGTTGAAGCTCCTGGCTCCTGCCTGGCCCAGTCCCAGCCCTAGACATTGTGGCCATTTGGGGGAGTGAACCAGCCAATGGAAGATTTATCTTGCCTTCTCTTTTGTAACTCTGCCTTCCAGAAAAAATAAATTAATCTTTAAAGAAAAAAGTTCTGAATGATAGAAGAGCATATAATACTGCAGATTGAGGTATGCGGTTAACTTGCAGAAAATGAGCCAGCAAATTTAAAGATAAATAAGAGCTTCCAAGGAGCTCTGTACCCAGAAGACAGAAATTGAGAGTCACTGGCTAATATACTAAACGGTCACTACCATCTACTTGTCCCTTATTCCATTTTCTCATTTGTGCAGATTGTTTGGAGAAAATTTCTTGAATATATGAGCAAGTGGGTTGAAAGTGAGAAAGCAACAACAAAAAAAGATGTGTGAATTGTAGTGAAACTTAACAAAATTTTAAGTTTGAATTGTTAAGCTTTCTGGCTATCACTTGTTGATCAGAGAGAGTCTAACAAAGCCTTGTCTAGTGGGTGTTAAATAAATATTTGCAGAGTCAGTAGAAGAAGTGAGAGAGACTTCAGGTTATAATAAGAATTGACACTAAAGGTAAACTAGAGAGAAAGCATAGTCTAGGCAAAGATGCTTCTGGATAAGATCTGAAAGCACCAGAGATATTTGAGAATGGGTTGGGAAGTTTGGAGACCTTAGATCTGGCCTATAGTGCATTGTAGGAACTCTTAGTTTTGAGGGAGAGAGTGGTGTAATCAGTGAGAGCGGAGTAATAAACTTTGATACTCTTTTTTTTTTTTTTTTTGATAACTAAGCTCAGGTGAGCTGTACTTTGATCTACAGCAGGAGGTGGGATAATAACCATTTGAGAGGTCATGATAAGCCATGCCCGGTACAAGTACAAGGCATTTTAAAGATAAGTTTTATCTTTACAGCAGCCTTGAAGACACTTATTATTACATACCTCATTCAGAAGATGAAGGCATGAAAGTAAGCCATCCAGAACATACATAGAAAAAAGTATGATATGGTAAGAAGAAAGAGTTACATGAAAAGGAAAATGAGAATGGGGTGGTAGTTTGTGTTATGAAGGATTGTCCTTCACCCTGGAGCTCTTAAGCACTCTGCAGACTTGGTGGGGGCAACTTGATCAGAGGCAAAACTGCTTTTGCTTCCTATGGAAACCATTTACTTGTTTTTACTCTAGTTACTTACCAAAGCCTTTAAATTTGTTGAACCTTGTTCCTAGTATGAAGAAGGATAACACTTATATAATGCCTTTCACCTATTTTTAAAAAAATCTTTGGTGGATGTGTGGTAATGCATTGTAAAAGCACTGAATTTTTAGAGGGAAATAAACAGTTACATGCTTTTAAATTAAAATTAAGAACTCTATCCAGTAGTTTAATCTCTTAACTTCGAAGAATTAACCATATTAACCACTCAAAAAGACATGAAAATTAAATTATTTAAATAGTATTGGACTGTATAGATTGTACCTGTTTTTACATTTGGAAGCCCTCACTATTGGACTTACAACATTTTTTCTCTACTGTTTTACTTTATCTTCTATGAAAACTGGTGGAGCAATTCACTTCATTTTTCTGTATTCCTGCATAGGAGTTTCTTTCTAATTGTATTTATGTCTTATTTTTAAAAGATTTATTTTATTTATTTGAAAGCTGGAGTTAGAAAGTCTTCCATCTACTGGTTCACTCCCTAAAGAAGCTTCTTCCAGGTCTCCCACATGGGTGCAGGGGCTCAAGGACTTGGGCCATCTTCTGCTGCCTTCCCAGGCACATTAGCAGGGAACTGGATCAGAAGTGGAGCAGCCAGGACTTGAACCAGTGCCCATATGCGAGCCAGTGCTTCAGGTTAGGGCTTTAACCCGCTGCACCACAGCGCCATCCCCAATTGTATTTATTTCTGAAATAACCTTACAGCATCTTGTCAGATTTTTTACCTCACCATTCTGAATCAAATAGATTTCTTTTTCTTTTTCTTTTCTTTTCTTTTTCTTTCTCTTTTTCTTTTTTCTTTTTTTTTTTTTTTAATTTGACAGGCAGAGTTAGAGACAGAGAGAAAGGTCTTCCTTCTGTTGGTTCACCCCCCAAATGGCCTCCACGGCCAGCACGCAGCGCTAACCTGAAGCCAGGAGCCAGATGCTTCCTCCCAGTCTCCCATGTGGGTGCAGGGGCCCAAGCACTTGGGCCATCTTCCACTGCCTTCCGGGCCACAGCAGAGAGCTGGACTGGAAGAAGAGCAACCAGGAAGTGAGCCACAGCGCTGGCCCCCAAGTAGATTTTTTTTTTTTTTTTTTGACAGGCAGAGTGGACAGTGAGAGAGAGAGAGAGACAGAGAGAAAGGTCTTCCTTTGCCGTTGGTTCACCCTCCAATGGCCGCCGCAGCCGGCTCGCTGCGGCCAGCTCACCGCGCTGATCCGATGGCAGGAGCCAGGTGCTTTTCCTGGTCTCCCATGGGGTGCAGGGCCCAAGCACCTGGGCCATCCTCCACTGCACTCCCTGGCCACAGCAGAGAGCTGGCCTGGAAGAGGGGCAACCGGGACAGAATCTGGTGCCCCGACCGGGACTAGAACCTGGTGTGCTGGCGCCACAGGCGGAGGATTAGCCTAGTGAGCCGCGGCGCCGGCCCAAATAGATTTCTTTACACCAAAAAATAATCAGTTATTTTATAGGAAGTCATGATTGTTTTTTTCCAACATAATGCTGTAACTCCTTCACCTATTCATTCCACTACTGGACTACTTAGTGTGTTATTAAGTATTTTTTGTTTGCTTTGTTTTTACTTTGTATGCCCTTGAATATATCATGTTCTTTATAGGATAGGCTTAGATCATACTCTCCAAAGGGAGTTGTAATATCTAACTTGTTCAGTATTGAACTTAGCCCACAGTTTATTTAGTAGTTTAGTGTTTTAAGTGATATTGGTTGGATGAAATACTAAAAGAAAATGGTTTTGGAGTATTAAATTGCTGCGTTTGTTGAAATAACATAAAAGTACCAGTTGAAGAGAAACGTATTTGAAAAAGACGTGCAATGTATGATAAAATAATTGTGTTATATCTGCCAGCCCTAAGATTCATAAGTTAATACTTTAAAGACATACTATTGCCTTAATGATGATCATGGCCCAGCTCATGTTTCAAAAAATATAGCTATTGTGAAAAGAAGGATTTCTATTAGAAGACATTTTAAGGTCATCCTTCTTTTTAAAGTGTAACTGTTGAGGAAAAAAATTTAAAAAAAAAAGAAAGAAATGTGTTTTAAATGATGTCATCAGAAGGTGGAATGATATGTTTTTGTTCATAGATTTTTTTTTTTTTTTTGAGAGGCAGAGTGGACAGTGAGAGAGAGAGACAGAGAGAAAGGTCTTCCTTTGCTGTTGGTTCACCCTCCAATGGCCGCCACAGCTGGCACCTGCGGCCGGCACACCACGCTGATCCGATGGCAGGAGCCAGGTACTTATCCTGGTCTCCCATGGGGTGCAGGGCCAAAGCACTTGGGCCATCCTCCACTGCACTGTCTGGCCACAGCAGAGAGCTGGCCTGGAAGAGGGGCAACCGGGACAGAATCCGCCACCCCAACCGGGACTAGAACCTGGTGTGCCTGCACCGCAAGGCGGAGGATTAGCCTAGTGAGCCACGGCGTCGGCCGTTTGTTCATAGATTTTTAAGAAACAGTGTTTTGTGTGTGTTTGAAACTTTGAAGTTGGCAAATGTAGACAGACATTGTTTTTCTTCTCTTTCATTCATTCATTCTTTTATTCATTCAAAACTATGTGACAACTGTCAGACTGACAGATCCAGATGTGTTATGCAGTTTAGGCACAATGCCAACTGTTTAACCATTAACAGACAGTAAGTGAAAACAATAAGAAGCCAAACAATTCTTGCATCAGTCTCTGAATACTCTGTACAGGTGTAGGTGTGGAGAGATTGTGGGCATTAATAAGTGAGATCAGTAATAAAAGGTACTTCTGGCATTGATGTGACTCTATAATTGTTCCAGGCTGGTGTCATTTACAGTTGGCCTGGATTCATCTTGGAATGGGAAGTTCTTAGAACTAATTTATTTTTTCTCATTGTGGTTGGTCCTTGTAATTTTTACTAGAATGGGTTTAGTTTTAAAATGGAGGAGAAAATTCTGTCTTCTATTGACATACGTTTTGGTAAACAAGGGTTTTTTATGTAAAGTTGCTTATTAAATGGTTTAAATCTCTTCATACTTTAATGTAAACATTTGTAATCAAAGATGCACAGCAACCTGATAGTGAACAGATAATCCAAAGCAGCCAGGGAAATCTTAAAGTTATGCATAATGGGCATGTAGTTTTGAATTATAAACATTACTTGTTTATAACAAATATTAAGAATAGGGTCCTAATATTATAGTAGTATTGGCTGGATAAAACAGCCAAATTGTTTCTGCTTAAGTTTAGACAATTTTAATATAGAATTTAATTTGCATTTTTTTAAAGATTTACTTATTTATTTGAAAGTCAGTTACACAGAGAGAAGGAGATACAGAGAGAGAGAGGTCTTCCATCTGTTGGTTCACTCCCCAAATAGTCACAACAGGAGCTGGGCCGATCTGAAGCCAGGAGCCAAGAGCTGCTTTTGGGTCTTACATGCGGGTGCAGGGCCCAAGGACTTGGGCCATCTTCTACTGCTTTCCCAGGCCATAGCAGAGAGCTGGATCGGAAGTGGAGCAGCCAGGTCTCAAACCATTGCCCATTTGGGATGCTGCCCATTTGGGATGCCAGCACTGCAGGTGGCGGCTTTATCCACCATGCCAGACCACCAGACCCTTAATTTGCATTTGTGCTATAATTCTGATAGTCCTGCAACATCAAGAGCGTTGGATGTACTCTCCCTCCTCCAATTCTTTGGTACCTCAACATCTCTACCACTTTTTATCGCTCTCCGAGAAAGTCTTACCACTTTCTCAGATGTCTTTTGCCTGCAACACAACAAACATTATTGCAGTGGGTTCCCTTTCCCTTTTTTTTGTGATGATGGTGGTTGGGAGAAAGTCACTTTCTTGTCATTTTGTCCATCACTTTCTTTTTCTTTTTTTTTTTTTTTAGAGATATATTGTTTCAGCACATTCATATCAACGTTTAACTTACTCTCTAGCAAGTGAATTTTTATTTCACAAGCAGGTAGTATGATAGTGGACAATATGGGGGTTTATAGTAACTGAATACACGATCTTTAAATAACAGTGCTGGAACAGGTATTCAGCCTAGCGATTATGAAGTTTGTGTCCAGACCAACTCATAGGGTCTGGGTTCATTGCCTTACTCCACTCTTGAGGATATATCTTCCTGATAGTCCAAGCAGTTGGGTCTCTGCCATGCATATAGGAGACCTGCATTGCATTCCAGGCTCCTGGCTTCAGCCCAGCCCAGCCCCAGCCATTGTGGACATAGGGGGTGAACTATTTGATGAGAGGTCTCCCCTACTCACCCTGCATCCCAGCTCATAAATTAATTAACAGTCATGCTCTGCCTGCCTGCCTATTGTGGCTGTCTGATCTATTTATGCCCAGTCCTTAATTCAGCCATCTTGGCCTTTCAGAATTAACCAATAATTTGTGATATTCTTTCTGGCACAGCACTATTTTTTACTTCTGCTCCAGAATACCCAATATCAACCATCCCCTAATTCTGAATAGCTCCCTCATCCTAAACATGACCAGTTTGTTTAATATGCCCCATTTCTTGCTCTCAGTTGCAACTTTATTTATGTGATTATTTACTTATTTGACTCTCTTAAAGGTCAAGCTCTTTGTATTTCTAGCATCAAAATAGCAATTAAGATACAACGTGTATTGAATGAATGAGTAATTAAAGTGTAAGGCATCTGAACAGAGATTCCTTATGTATCTATAGAACCAAATAAATATGAGAGCAAATATGCAATAATAATACAAAGGCTTCTGGGGTTGGAGATAATGTTGTAGACAGCCGCGGCCCCAAAAGACATTAAATCTGAGGTAGAAGATGGGAGAGTTGAGTAACGGTTGACAGGTTTGGGAGGATGAGGCAAGTAACCAGACATTACATGTTGAAGATAAAGTAATCATGCTGAGAAAAGGCAGTCATTAGATTAGTATCATGGTGCCTAGGGTTTAGGCTTTGATTGAAACACATTGAAGGTTTTAGAGGAAGAATCAGTGCAATATTTTGAAAGATGAATTTGACATTAGGGTCAAGTTTAAAGGGGAAGGAATTGGAAATATTAGACGCAACTTTTTGAATGTAGTTTTGTGAATTTTGAACTCTGTTTTTGCTCTTGTTATGTTTCCTCTTGGTTTGTAAGGGAGAGTATTTATGCTGTGTATATATCATCTCTGGACTTGGAGGAATGACTACAGGATGAATGGTAAGGAGTCATTGAGAAACCTTGTGAAGAAAAATAGCCAGTGTTTATAGAGTGATTAGTTTTCAGATGAGTTGTTATTAAATGATAGCTAGTACTTGTTGAAGCAAAATTGACATGAGTGAGGTAGTTCAGATGTCTCTGGGTTGCTTGGTTGTTTCTTTCTTTTCCTTCTCTTCTCTTTTAGGTAGGAGTTAATCCAAACGTTCTAAAGTTCCAAATTGGAAAACTAATTGTTCATTAATTATTTGAGGTTTGTTAACAGCAGATGAGCTTTATGACAAATCTAATCATTTGGGAGTGTGTTTTTTACAGATCTGAGAACATCAATTGTAGATAAGTTACATGAATTTATAAGGCAGGCAGTGTGATGGAATTTAAAAAGCTATACCACTGTACCCAGGGTTTAGAAGGCACTAAATGGCAGTAAAACTTTTGGCAAATCACCGAGTATTTGCATTTCATTTTTGTCATCTGTAAAAGCAGAATTAGCTAAATACATTCAAAGCAGGAAGACCCAACAGAACATGGTTGCTTACTATTCTTTATTGTCGAATTTACCCCACAGCTTGAAAGAAAGCACATCCTAAATATGAGAAGAAAGATAATTATGTTGTCTTTTTTTTTTTCTTCCGTTTGTTGTTCCTGTGTTTTAATTGTCCTGAGAATAAAATGCATGGGGACTTATCCGTGTACTTTGCTAACGACTACCCTTGCAGGAAGCCTAAGCCTACTTAGTGGTTAATCTCCCTGGAAAGCATTGTCAAAGCCAAAATATCCATTGCAGTATCTTGAAGGCTTTTTTGTGATCCTGGGAAGCACCTGCTCTGAGTATTTGGCGTACAAAGATTACCTTACATTTAAGGTTTGTGGTATAGAACTTCTTAGGGAGTCAGTTTAGTACTTGGATATTTGCTGAGCTGGGCTCTCCAGATAACAAAAACTGAGAAGTGGGATGGTGTGCCTGATTTTTATTTTATTTTGCCATATTCAGTACCTACCTGTGTGTAGTTTCTAGTATCTAGGCCTTTGGGAAATATCTCTCTTAATTGCTTCCTATTCTATTACTCACTTAAATTTGGTACGCATTGGTTTTCATGGAAGATTAATTACTTAGTCCATTTGTACTTGATCCTTAAGGAAAGCAGAGCTAACCAGCGGTTGTTAAACCCAGTGGGTTTCACAAGTTCAGGGATCTATCTTTTCTTACCGTAAGGAACTTGGTTGCTTTGCCAGGTGTGTCCTGTGGGCTCCCCACTTTTGAGTCCTCTCATTGTCTCTGCTGTTCCATTGGAGCTACTTGGAAACTCAGAGCCAAAATTTTCAAGTTCTGCTAACAGTAGCTAAGTAAATGTTCTTTTTCCTAGTCCTATTTTTTCTCCCCCATTTTTAAAAACAGTTATCTGTGATTTTGCTTGTTCAGCTGCTTCATCCTTTTTTAGAAAATAGAAGGGGAATACTGGTTAGATTAGATTTTAAGTTTCATATAAGCACATTTAAATATTAATTTCATTTCTACACTGAAACAGTTCTGTTGCCATACCTTTCCTTATCACCCCCCAACCAAGAAAGTGACAGAATAGATTTATTGGAAGGGGATTAACTATCCATGGACTAATACTAGTTTTATTCTTAAGATAACTTTTAAGAAAATTGTTTCCTTAAAATGATGAGCTTTCTTGAAGTATTTTTTAAGATTTAGATTTATTTATTTGAAAGAGTTACACAAAGAGAAGGAGAGGTGAGGGGGTGGGGCTTCTATCCAATGGTTCACTCCCCAGTTGGCTGCAACGGCCAGAGTTGTGCTGATCCGAAGGCAGGAATCAGTATCTTCTACTGGGTCTCCCATGCAGGTGCAGGGGCCCAAGGACTTGGGCCATCTTCTACTTCTTTCCTAGGCCATAGCAGAGAGCTAGATTGGAAGTGGAATAGCCAGGACTCGAACTGGTGCCCATATAGGATGCTGGCATTGCAGGCGGCGGCTTACCTGCTGCCAGCCCCTGAAGTATTTATTTGTTTTTAAAGAAGTTTATTTCATTATGGACTTTGTATTAATTGTATTCACAACTTTATGCTAAGTATGTCTAAAATAATGAAGACTTTAAAACATTTTCTTACTAAATATTGTGCTTGGATTAAGCTGGGTCTTTACCATCTACCAGATGCCAAATATAAGACATTGAGGGGACTGGCACAACAAGTTAACACCCTGGCCAGAAGCGCTGGCATCCCATATGGGCGCCGGTTTGAGAATTGGCTGCTCCACTTCTGATCCATCTCTCTGCTATAGCTTGGGAAAGCAGTAGAAGATGACCTTAGTCCTTGGGCCTCTACACCCACATGAGAGACCTGGAAGAAGCTCCTGGCTGTTGGATCGGCATAGCTCCAGCCATTGCAGCCAACTGGGGAGTGAACCATCGGGTGGAAGACCTTTCTCTCTCTCTCTGTAACTCTTTCAAATAAATAAATAAATAAATATTAAAAAAAAAATGACAGTGAGGTTTCCCAGCCTCCAAGGAGGAAACTGGGTAGCCAAGTGGATGCCAGGCTTTACATGTAATGTCACAGTGAGCACGCTTCTGTTTGTGGCAGATGTGGCTTAATTCTGCTCTTCTCTCCTGGAAATATTCAGGGCCATTGATTGGCCCACCAGGCTGATATGAAGTGCTTTCAGTGGTATTTTCATTTGAGAAAGGACTTCTAATGGGAAGCTTTTATTGGAGGGGAAAAGAATTCTGCTGAGATTAATGGTTCTATAATTTGAGAGACAGAGACAAAACTATCTTAAGACAAATTAAACAAGGAGACAGGCATTCCCTTTAGGAAAACATTTCACTAACTTCTTGGAAGGAAATTTTTCCCAATGTGAGAGCCTTAGCAAATGTAATGTTTTCCAGGCATTAGTTTCTTCATTTTCTTTCTTCTTTTTGGTATAAGAACACTCAACAAAATTAGATTATTTTGAGGCATTTTCATATTTGTTCATATTAAAATCATGAATTTTTGTCATCCAAGCTGTAGCATATGGACCTACCATGAATACTGAATCTCAGAGGAAACATGGCCAGGCACAGTTCATACAGCCAGTCAGAGTGTAAGGGCTAGGTGTTGGAGGTCACCTGACACACATTGTTATGAGGGTTGATTTAATTTGATTAGCCTCATTCTAGGTGTCCATTAGTCCAAATAAGTTGAATTGACAGAACTGAGTGCTCTTTATTCAAATAAATGATGAAGCTTTTAACTTGAGGAATTTTAATACCAGAGGATATGATAATGGCAATATTTGAAGGTAAATTGTATGATTGCTCACTGCGTTGGGTAACCAATATGTTAGTCTTGCTACTTACTTACTTGATTGGCTGGGAACATAATCGCTAATACCCTTGTCTTAGTTCAGGCTGCAAAAACAAAATACTACAGACTGGATATCCTATAAACAACAGTTCAGGAAACTGGGAAGCTTAAGATCAAGATGCCCACAGAGTGTGCCACAGATGATGAAGGCCTGTTTTCTTGTTCATGATGCATTTTCATTGTGTCCTTAGGTGGCAGAGAGGGGAGAAAAGCATCTCTCGGTCTCTCCCTCTCCCTTCTCCACTCACCCCTCTACTGAAAGGGCTCTGCCTTCCTAACCCAATCACCTTCCCAAAACCCCACCCCCACCATCATTTTGAGGTGCTAAAATGCGTGATGGATTTGGGGAGACAATCAAACTGTGGAGACCCCCTTTGTCCCCTCTATATTCTGACACAAATTTGCTTTTGTGTGTTCCTAGAGTTCTATTAGTTGACTGTATATCAAATACTGTTAACTTTAGAATGACAAACCCTACTCTCAATTGAAAAGCAGCTATTCAACATAAGTTTTGTTGCTGTGAGAACCTACATAATATTCTAGATTTTACCTTTTTACCTACAGAGCCCTTTACAGAGAAAACACTTGATTCCTGACCTAAAGGAATACAATAAATATTATTGAAAAAATTTGAATATCTGAAGAGGTAATTGTGAGGTCAGCTCTGGGTTACTAATACAGTCATGCACTTAATTGCATAATGATATTTCTGTCAACAACGAACCTACATATACAACAGTCTCATAAGATTATAATGCAGTTGGGGTTGGTGCTGCAGTGCAGCAGGTTAAAGCGACAGCCTGTAGCGCCAAAATCCTATATGGGTGCCTGTTCGAGTTCTAGCTGCTCCACTTCCTATCCGTCTCTCTGCTAATGAGCCTGGGAAAGCAGCAGAGGATGGCCCAAGTCCTTGGGCCCCTGCATCCACATGGGAGACCTGGAAGAAGCTCCTGGCTCCTGGCTTTGGATCTGCTCAACTCCAGCCATTGTGGCCATTTGGGGAATGAACCAGTAGATGGAAGACCTCTCTCTCTTAACTCTTTCAAACAAATAAAATAAATCTTTTAAAAAAAATATATAGTGGAGCTGGAAAGTTCTGTTCTCTGGGAACGTTAGAGCTGTCTCAACATTATGGCCCCGTGCATTACTCTTGTGTTTGGTGGTGCTGGGGTAAACAGCGTGTTGTGCTCTGCTGCCAGTTGTGTAGAAATACAACACTTAAAATTATGGATGCTACATAATACACAAGATTCACTTCTGGCTTCCTCAAAGTAGCCTTTATTACTCCCACCAGAGTAGCTCTGACCAGAATGTGTACATACTTTATAAGAGGTTTTGGGAGAAAATGGTAGATAGATAGATAGGAACGTACATTTTCTGTTCTAGACTTTTTGTTGTTGTTTCATTTAAAAAAAAAATTGTAAATGTGGGCCATGCCAAAGAAAATCTGTATGAATTGTCTGTTGCTGTTACCTCCACCTCCACAATTTAAAACAAACATCATCTCATACATTTTTTGAGAGTCGGGAGTCTAAGAATTTTTTAATCTTCTATTAAAAATTATTATTTATTTGAAAGAGTTACATGGAGAAGAGAGGCAGAGAGAAAGAGAGGTGTTCCATCCGCTGGTTCACTCCCCAGATGGCCACAGTGGCCAGAGCTGTGCTGATCCAAAGCCAGGAGCTTCTTCCAGTTCTCCCATGTAGGTGCAGGGGCCCAAGGACTTGGGCCATCTTCTACTGCTTTCCCAGGCCATAGCAAAGAGTTGAATTGGAAGTGGAGCAGCCGGGACTGGAACTGGCGCCCATATGGATGCCAGCACTGGAGGCAGCGGCCTCACGTGCCACACCACAGTGCCAGCCTCTGTTTATGCTTAAAAGGTGGAGTGACAGGAAGAGAGAGAGATCTTCCATTTGCTGGTTCACTCCCCAAATGGCCACATGAGCCAGGAATTCCATCCTGGTCTCACATGGGTGTTAAGGGCCCACGCACTTGGGCCATCCTCTGCTGCCATCCCAGGTGCATTAACAGGAAACTGGATTAGAAGCCGAACAGCTGGGACTTGAGCCAGTACCACTGTTGCAGGAGGCAGCTTAATCCACTGTACTACAGCATAGCCCTAGACCTGAATCATGTAAAAATGCTTTGTTTTATAAGCAGTGAAGGTCCTTTTTATTGGCAGTTGATAGACATGGTTAATTTGGCCACCTCCCTGAAGCTTTATGTTAAGTATTAATAAATGTTAAGTATTATAATGTAATTGAGGGACAAAATTAAATCTGGCTCACAACTTTCAAGACTTCCAGTGGATGCATAGGTAGGTACCAAACCCTGTGTATCTTTACTGTGCTTTTTCCATACCTCTAATAAATAAATGAGGCATAGTAAAAGATTAGTAGCAATAATAAAACAGAAAAATACAGTAAAAAGTGTTTAAAAGTTATGAATTGTTGGCCGGCACTGTGGCACCAGCACACCAAGTTCTAGTCCCGGTCAGGGCACCAGATTCTGTCCCGGTTGCCTCTCTTCCAGGCCAGCTCTCTGCTGTGGCCAGGGAGTGCAGTGGAGGATGGCACAAGTGCTTGGGCCCTGCACCCTCATGGGAGACCAGGAGAAGCACCTGGCTCCTGGGATTTTCCATGTAACGTTTGTGGACCATGGTTGACTGTGGGTAGCTGAAATTGCTATTACTAAGTAGTTCACAATTAATTTGGTTTATGTGCAAGCACTTTGTATTGTTGCAGTGCTAGCTACTTTAGGCAAGTGTTAAGTGACCCATAGGAGTAAATAGATATTACTCTGTCTTGTTGGCTCTCTAACAAAGGTTTTCCACATTTCATTTTCCTGAAATTGTGACACATTAAAATCACTAAGTAGAAATGTGGAATACTTGTATGCAAATTCCTGACACCTGATAAAATTAAAAAATACAACCTAAGTTGGGGCTTAGGAGTAGATGACCTACTCCTAAATTAGTTAGGCTCTAACCCTTCTGTTATAGATGGAGAAGAAATTTTAGGAGTCTTGGTATGTTTATTAATGGCATTAAGACTCAGATTCTTGAGAAAATTCCTAGGTCTCTAAGGTTATTTATTCATCAGTAAAAAGGAGTTAATTTTTCATTATTCTGAAATAACAATTACTTTGAGACAAATCAAAAGAGGGAGAGCATTGCAGATACTCTCCTGCCTCTGTATTGTTAGCATTCCATAATACTGCTTCTAATGATGTAGCAGTTAGATTATCCTGAGCCTTGTGTTGTGTCATGTATATAAACTCATTACCCTGGTGGTTACTATCCCAAACATTTATCAAAGATACTTGGTATTATGGAGAAAACTTTTCTTGCTAGAGAAAGGGGAAACAATAAGCCACAATTTCATTTAGAATAAGAGAATACCACCTCCTCCTAACACTACTCCTGTCCCTACACAAACACTAAAGCACTTACTACTTATTCCACTAATGTAGCAAAGATACCCTTATTGGAGAATTTCAGTGCATATGTGCAGAGAAAACAAAACCAAAGAAGGTTCTGTGAGGAAATAAATATGGACTCAGTGGGTAAAAACAGAATTAATATAGAACTCTTCAGTCTTTGATGTTTACTGTGTTATGTTTGCTGCACCCTTCTCTTTGGTTGTTTTTATGGTTTTTACGTGTACCATACTGTACCACATATTATGGCCCCTGGTGGCTGCTGCTGCCTTTTTTTTTTTTTTTTTTTTTTAAATACTTATTTATTTGAAAGAGTTACACAGGCAGAGAGAGAGAGAGAGAGAGGTGTCTTCCATCCGCTGGTTCATTCCCCAGTTGGCTGCAATGGCTGGAGCTGCACTGATCTGGAGCCAAGGAGCTGCTTCTGGGTCTCCTGCGTGGGAGCAAGGGCCCAAGGACCCATCTTCCACTGCTTTCCCAGGCCGTAGCAGAGAGCTGGATCGGAAGTGGGATGGGATGCCGGCATGCAGGCAGCTGCTTTACCTGCTGTGCCACAGCATCCATCGACCCCAAGCCCCCGTCTTCTATACACCTTGATTTCTTCCCTTAGCTACGCAGCTTGCACAGGCAGAATTGTGGCTTCCAGCAGGGTCTAGTTGATTAAGATATGGGCTTTTCAGGAGCTGGATACACATGGAAGGGTTTGTCTATTAGCCCCTTAGTCCCCGAAGCTTGTGGCAAGGAAGATCTGCTGCAAGCTCCCCTCACGAACAGCCCAGTTGGTCTCATCATCGATTGTATTTTAAACATGTATGTATTTTTCTTAACTCTGGGGGACAATTTGATTTTTTTTTGTCAAAACCTTGTTAACAGAATATGTCATATTTAGTAGTTGAAGGCTGGATGAAGTTAATTCTGTTAATGTGCAATCAAGTTAAATTGATACTTGGTGTCTAGGCTTATTTTGAATTTTGCGCCTTTGTACAAACTAGGAATTGAATTTGCTGATCTTTGAGGGTAACAGGTCATTTGTTAGATAGGCCACACCACTTTCACAATTTAGGATTTTAATGGTTAGCCCTGGTATGTCCTTACCCATATCGCTACCAATAAAAAACAATATATTTCTGAGCTCTTGTTTGAAGGGAGGAGTTTTGGCCTGCTTAACTGTATTTATTGTTCTTGCAGTAGTTAAAAATGATAATTGATTAATGTTAGAATCTTCTTGAGTTTTTTCTGTATAGATTTTAAGTTTGGGATGTACAGGCATACTGAAATAACATACCTATAGCTTGTTTATGAAGAATAGTTATTTATTTGAAAGTCAAAGTTACACAGAGAGGAAGATACCTTACGTCCACTGGTTCACTCCCCTAGGTGGCCTCAAGAGCTTCTTCCAGGTCTTCCACATGGGTGGCAAGGGGCGAAACACTTGGGGTCATGTTTGGCTGTTTTTCCCAAGCCATTAGCAGAAAGCTGGATCAGAAGTGAAGCAGCCAGGACTCAAACCAGCACCTGTACTGGACACCAATATTGTGGGTAGTGGCGTTACCCTCTATGCCACGGTGCTGCTGACCCCTGACTGCTAGTTTTAATGTAGTAATGCCTCATTTAAGAAGATAATTCTTTTTGAAAGACAGGTGGAGAAGATATGTGAATTAGTGGCCAAAAACAGAACTCTGAATTGTGGTCTGCTTCTGAAACATGTTTTCTCAACTCCGGCATTTTAATTTAAATGCACTCTAGGGGCCGGGTTAATGCCCTGGCCTGAAGCGCCGCCATCCTATATGGGTGCCGGTTCAAGACCCGGCTGTTCCACTTCCCATCCAGCTCTCTGCTATGGCCTGGGAAAGCAGTAGAAGATGGCCCAAGTCCTTGGGCCCTTGCACCCACATCAGAGACCTGGAAGACGCTCCTGGCTCCTGGCTTCCGATCAGCACAGCTCGGGCCGTTGCAGCCAATTAGGGAGTGAACCATCAGATGGAAGACACTCTCTCTCTCTCTCTCTCTCTCTCTCTCTGCCTCTCTGCCTCTCCTCTCTCTGTGTAACTCTGACTTTCAACTAAAATAAATAAATCTTTAAAAAAAAAATTTAAATGCACTCTAGTTTTCCAGAAAGAGGGCTGGATGCTGATGTGGAAAACTTAGAATAACAGGAACCATGGATAGCTGTGAGTGTGCTGGAGCGAAGGCAAACCCTGCAAGGCGCTGTCCTGTGTACCATGAAAACAGTGACATGGTTGTCCAGAGTCGGGCAGCTCTGCATACTTCTTCAGGCAGCCTCACTGTAATAGCAGCCTGAAGCAGTCAGATGGACAAGTGTTTTCTGTGTTGTGTTTAATAAAATAAGGAATATGGAATACGATTCGTAAAAACTACAATCAATAACTGTAGTAAGGCAATTAAGGCTTACCTTTCTTTTTCCCCCTGCTGGAAAATCTCCTATGTAGCATCAGCCCTTACAGGATATATTTGATATTGATATTCTTCTATTTCACCAGAGCTTTTAAAACTTGTTTGCAGGACTGGCTTAATGGCATAAGGGGTTAAGCCACCACCTGGGATGCCAGCATTCCATATGGGCACAGGTTCAAGTCCTGGCTGTTCCCATTCCCCTGCTAATGTGCATGAGAAAGAGCAGAAGATGGCCCAGATGCTTAGGCTCCTGCACCCATGTGGGAGGCCGAGAAGATGCTCCTGGCTTCGGCTGTTGCAGATGGAAGGTCTCTCTCTCTGTCTCGGTCTCTCTCTCTCTAACTCTACCTTTCAAATAAATAAAATAAATCTTAAAAAAAAAAAAAAAAACAGCAAGCAGATTATCTGCATGAATATTGCTATCCAATGAAATCTTACTATTCAGTATCAAATCTATTATTCTAGTTCATTGAACTCCTTCGGATTTTGATTGTGTCATCAATAGTGCTCTCTTTCCAGTCTTGTCAGCTGTCTGCTGTGTCTACATCCAGATCACTGATTGTACATACAGACTTTATATCTTAAGTACACTCTTCCTCATCTGGGTTAATTGGTTAATTTTTTAAGAGTTGGTTGATACAGATTCTTACAAAAATGTTTAGCTCCGAGTATTACTCTATCCAAATGAGACAAGTAACTTGACTTTTCACTTCCTTTCTTTCTGAGTCTTTGTACCTCAGTTAAGAGGTTAAGACATTCTCTGGCCGTGCAACTTAATAATCTTCTAGATTACTTGATTATTTAAACTTGTTTTAATAAATATAATCAGAACACAAAAAGCACTGCCACCCAAGTTTTTTTTTTTTCTTTTTTTGGCCATATCAGCAGACTTTCTGATCTCCGTAAATATTGTATAAGCATATTGTTTCTGTTAAGCAGTCTTTGGCACTTGTATAAAAGTATGTTCTAGCCAAAAAGAAAATGGCTGAACATCTTTAGTCATCAGGGAATTGCAAATTAAAATCACATTGAGATGTACTGTACTTGAATGGCTCAAATTTATTTCTGACACTTGACAGTATCAAGTGTAATTGAGAATGTAGAGCATTTAGAATGCTCATCTGCTAGAGTTAACATTAAAAAAAGTACCTCTTTCCCCCAAAAGAAGTTAAACATCTCTTACTTGTTTTTTTGTTTGCTTGTAAGAGAAAACTCCAACCACTGTCTCACTACTCAGATGCCCACAACAGCTGAGAGTGAGCCAGGCCCCCACTGGCAGCTAGGAACCCAACCCACCACATGGGTGGTGGGAATCCAATTGCTTGAGCTTCATGCTGCTTCCCAGTGTGAAGGACTGGCCCCTAGGCTCTCCATTGTGGGATGTGGGAGTCCCAACTGGCAGCCCATCCACTAGGCCAAATGTACTCCCCTGTATAATTACTTTGAAAAAGGAGTTGAAGTTTATTATAAATTTGAACGTGCATTTCCAAGAGAAAGGAAAACATGTTCATGCAAAGATTTGTACATGAGTGTTCATCTCAATTCATGGTGGCAGAAACTAAGAGTCCAGTGACCATCAAAGGAGACTAGATAACAGAACACACATAATACGAGTGAGTCTCACAAACATCATGATCACTGAAAATAACCAGAGGACACACTTGAGTGTATTCCATCCTTGTGAAACGTGAGGAAAGACAAATTAATCCATCATGACAAAGTATATTAGTGGCTGCATAGTGCTGGGAGTGAGAATTGTCTGCAAAGGATTGAGCATTTGTCAAAATTTCTTAAGTGGGGGCTGGCATTTGGCACAGTGGATAAGACACAGCTTGGGCCAGCGCCGTGGCTCACTTGGCTAATCCTCCGCCTGTGGTGCTGGCACCCTGGGTTCTAGTCCTGGTTGGGGTGCTGGATTTTGTCCCGGCTGCTCCTCTTCCAGTCCAGCTCTCTGCTGTGGCCCAGGAAGGCAGTGGAGGATGGCCCAGGTGCTTGGGTCCCTGCACCTGCATGGGAGACTGGGAGGAAGCACCTGGCTCCTGGCTTCGGATCAGCACAGCGCTGGCTGTGGCGGCCATTAGGAGAGTGAACCAACGAAAGGAAGACTTTCCTCTGTCTCTAACTCTGCCTGTCCAAAAAATACAGACACAGCTTGGGATGCCCACATCCCATATCAGAGTGCCTTGTTCTAGTCCCAGCTCCTGTGCTTCTGATCCAGCTTCCTGCTAAAAATAAATAGCACTTAAAAAAAAAAAAAGCTTATTTAATGTACACTTAAAACTGTGCTTGCATTTTATTGTATGTGAATTGTGCCTTATTATAATTTGCCCTAGGCAAAAATCGGCCACGTCAGCAAACTGCAGCACCTGTTGTTAATCAATCTTAGCCCACTTTTTGGTGGTTTTTCTTTGGACTACAGGTGTTTGGATGCACCTACAAACAAGCCAAGAGTAATCTTGAAAATATCACTAGTCTTTAGTTTTATAAAGAGCTGTGGAGAGGGCTAAATTCAGGAATAATTTGTGCAGAACCTACATTTGAATGCTAAAATTAGTGACTGAAAGAAAGTTTGAGGAGAAGCAGCTTACTTCCATAGTCTTGAAATTATCTTTGCTAAGAGACTTCCTTGAAAGATATTTAACCTTAAGATAGAGAAACAAGACATGAGCCCCTGATAGGATATACTGCGGAAGGGTGCACCATCATTGCTTGCTATTGTCAAGAAGCATGGCCTCATTTTGAAATGAGCAAACATCAGATAGTCCTAAATTGAGGGTCTATAACAGAAAAACTGACCAGCTCTCTAAAAAGTATCAAGATAAGAGACAGACCTAGTAGTTAGCTTTCATGTAAGAGATTTGAAAAATGACACCATGCCACTTGAAGGCCTGGGTAGGATCCTGAGACAGAAAAAAACGGTAGTGGGAACACTGGTGAGATTCAGAAAAGGTCTATCCTTCATAGTATTTTGCAGGTATTGATGTTCTGGTTCTGATCATTATACTCTTTGGGTAAAGAGTATGTAGAAACCCTAAGTTATTTTTATAACCTTTCTGTAAGTCTAAAATTAGTTAAAAATAAAACATTTAAGTTTTCTACTTTGTTTTACATTTAAAAAAATTATTTTTGTCTTTTCAGTAATTAGTAAGTTTTCAGTAAATCTTTAGCAAGTGTTCTTGCAACTTATTTCAAAGGGAGGAGAGGATTCCTTAAAAAAAAAAAAAAAGATTTTTCAGAGTTATTTATGGATCATGCACACTCCTGACCTTGTTAGAAACTTTACAAGGAATAGGCAAATACCTATTTGGAGTAGAACCCCAAATTGAGAAGTTCTTAAAACGATTACATCCGTGCAGATGCTTTCGTGTATGCAGTATAAGATTATCCCAGTTCATCCAGATAAGCTAAAGATTGAATAAATCTATAATTGGAGATCTTGCTGGTAGTATGGGATCCTTCTTGATGTATAGTATTTACTCATAAAATAATTGATTTCTCTTCAGTTTAAGCAAGCAGGTTTATTAATTGTTCCATGTTTGGGGAGTTAGTTTTTACCATCCATACTCTTTACTTTGGTAGAGAAACAGAAGAGACCAAGAGCATTAGAATTCTTTACTTACTAAAAATTTTGTCCTAGTTTATTGGCCTCAGATATTTAAAAATCACAGGTACTGTAAAACATGGTGAGAGTCTGGTCCCTCCCCCCTCACTCCCTGGACACACACACACCTGTATTGTTGGGAATTTAGATGGGATATGTTTCAGTACTTGAGATATTTGAGATATGGGGAAAGAAAGTTAAGGGACTTACATGTGATATAGTGAAGGAACTGGAAATGGAAGGAATCTGTGCTAGATTCAGAAGCATATTCTCAGTTCTCATTTGCTGTGACTTGTAATATTATGATCCATTTTTCCTGGAATTTTTTTCTGTCCCTTCTAATAATGGTTGCCTGAGAGTGAGAGTAATGTTGCCCAGCAGGTTAAACATCCCCCATCCCCCCCCCACACACACACACCTGCACACTTGCACTGAAAGCAGTCATAGCTGCTCTGCTTATGCACTAGCTTCCTGCTAATGCACCTGGGAAGACGATGGAAGATGACCCAAGTGCTTGGGCCCCTGCCACCCAAGTGGGAGATCTGGTTGGAGTTCCAGGCTCTTGGCTTCAGCCTGGCCCATTCCAGGTGTGCAGCCATTTAGAGAGTGAAGCAGTGAGTAGAAGACCTCTCTGTCTCTTGTCCCTTCCTCCCTCTGTTGCTCTGCCTTTCAGATAAGTAAATAAATCTTTGGGGGGGGGGGGGGCGGGAAGGAATCCCATGGCCTAAATAGTAAATACATGTTGGAGTCCTAGGTGGAATTCCTAATGTCTGGCTTTGGCCTGGTCCATGCTTGCTACTGTGGCCATTTGGGGAGTGAGGCAGCAGATGAATTTGTCATTCTGCCTTTCAAATAAATAACTAAACTTTTTTTTACATTCAAAATTATATCCTGTTCCCCTTTATTTCACCTTACCTTTCACTGGCTTCTGTTCATTTGTCTTCCTTTTTCCCAAGATAAGGGTCATTAGTGAAAAGAGCATAAACTTGGATTAAGCTTTACTTGTGCTACATTTACTGTTGGACTTTCAGCCTTTGATTTCTTTAATAACCTTAGAAAGCTGTAAGTTTTGTGAGAGATAACATATGTGAAACACTCAGCACAGTGCCTCTTCATAGGAAGCATTCATTACCTGTTAACTTTGTACTTCTTTCTCTTTTAAACTGGGAGCTGGTTTATCTCTGGGGAGTGGATATTTATATTCATTGAGGATCTACTATGTCCCAGGCTTTTCTGCTAGGGAATGTCAGCATAAAGGGTACACACACACCAGTCTGTAAAAGAGCCCTGTTCTGAGGCACAGTTAAGTACAGTGTGATAATATAGTGTTCAGCTACATGCTGATAAAGCATCTGCTGTTTGCACCACATTATACAGAGATCATATATTCTTGTAGCCAGCATCAACTGAGCTGTCAGGAAACAATTATTTTAAAGCAAGTTTGGAGTGCATGGCGTAACATTAAAGGTCAGGGCCAGTGCCGCGGCTCACTAGGCTAATCCTCTGCCTGCGGCGCCGGTACCCCGGGTTCTAGTCCTGGTCGGGGCGCCGGATTCTGTCCCGGTTGCCCCTCTTCCAGGCCAGCTCTCTGCTATGGCCCGGTAGTGCAGTGGAGGATGGCCCAAGTGCTTGGGCCCTGCACCCGCATGGGAGACCAGGAGGAAGCACCTGGCTTCTGGCTTCGGATCGGCGCAGCGCGCCGGCCGTAGCAGCCATTGGAGGGTGAACCAATGGTAAAGGAAGACCTCTCTCTCTCTATCTCACTCACTGTCCACTCTACTTGTCCAAAAAAAGAAAAAAAAAAAAAGGTCAGTACTGGGGCCAGCGCCGTGGCACCAGTTAATCCTTTGCCTGCGGTGCTGACATCCCATATGGGCGCTGGGTTCTAGTCCCAGCTGCTCCTCTTCCAATCCAGCTCTCTGCTATGGCCTAGGAAAGCAGTAGAAGATGGCCCAAGTTCTTGGGCCCCTGCACTACATGGGAGACTGGGAAGAGGCTCTTGGCTCCTGACTTCCGATCAGCGCAGCTCCGGCCGTTGCAGCCATTTGGAGAGTGAACCAATGGGAGGAAGACTTTTCTCCCTGTCTCTTCCTCTCACTGTCTGTAACTCTACCTCTCAAATAAATAAACAAAATCTTTATCAAAAAAAAAAAAAAAAGGTCAGTACTATCCCAGACATGCTCATAATCTCATAGGGAGTGGCACACATAGGCAAAAAATTATGATGTAGACCATTACATGTATGTTAGGGTAGTTTGGGAGCTCTAAAACATGGCCACAGGTTATTACTTGCCAGGAGATGCTGGGGAAGAAGTGGCATACTTTTTTTTGTTTTTTAAAGATTTATTTATTTGAAAGTTAGAGTTACACAGAATGAAAGAGAGGGAGAGAGACAGAGAGGTCTTCCATCCACTGGTTCACTCCCCAGTGGGCCGCAACAGCTGGAGCTGGGCCAATCTGAAGCCAGGAGCTTCTTCTGGGTCTCCCATGCAGGTGCAGGGGCCCAAGGACTTTGACCTGCTTTCCCAGGCCATAGCAGAAAGCTGGATCAGAAGTGGAGCAGCCAGGACTTGAACCAGCTCCCATATGAGTACTAAAGGCAGTGGCCTTACCTGCAAGTGCTCAAAGGTGTCTTCTGAGAAAGTCATTAAAGTCTAGACTAGTATGGGTGAGCAACCCATGCTGGGGGTACACGTATGGAGGAAAGGCCAGCTGGTGAGGAATGTTGGAACAAAAAGAGATAGACTTCAGGCACTTTTAGAAGTGCATATGGGGGCCAGTGCTGTTGCATAGCAGGTTAAGCCCCCACCTGCTATTCCAGCATCCCACATGGGCGGCAGTTAGAGACCTGGCTGCTCTCTGTTAACTCTTGACTTTCAAATAAATAAATAAATCTTTAAAAAATTCTTATTTTTAGTCAAGTTTCTGTTCTTGCATTACTTTCTGGTGGTTCTGAGACAAATTGTATCCAAGTGTAATAAATAGGACCAACATTTAATTCCAGGATTACTGTTTAAGCATTGGCATATGAATTTTCCATCTACTTTTGCCACACTATCCTCTACCACCCTGGCAAAACAAAACCATTTTTATTTGAGTTGAAGGAATTCTCAAACTTAACAGAGTCTCTGTCTGTTGGATACTAGTAACTTAGAACTCTTCACTTTGATTCCTGTCTAATATTTCAACCATTTGAAATAATGAAGATAACCTAAAGTTTCCCTTCCTTTACTCAGAAGGTGTTTGCTTTGTAATTGTTTAAAGACCATCAGATGGTAAGGTCTTACCTCAAGAACAAAAAAAAATTATTATTATTTTTTTATTTTGAAAGGCACAGTTACAGAAGAGAGTTGTTTTGTTTTGTTTTTTGGAAAAGGGGAGTTAGGAGGAGAAATCTTCCATTCATTGGTTCACCCCCCCAAATGGCATAGTGACCTGGTCAGGGCCATGCTGGAGCCAGGAGCTTCTTCCAGGTCTCCCATGTGGGTACTTGGGGATCTTTTACTGCTTTCCCAGGCCATAGCAGAGAGCTGGATTAGAAGAGGAGCAGCCGGGACTCGAACCAGCACCCATATGGGATGCCGGCACTTCAGGCCAGGGCTTTAACCCACTGCACCGTGGCACTCGCCCAGGTTTATGCATGTTAAATGAGATCTTTGACAGCCATAAGTAATTTGCTGGGCAGATGGGATTATTTTTATGGTTTAGTATTTTTTGGAGAAAGACTTGATTTATCAAGTTTATTTGTATCTGAAAATACAATGAGCTTAAAGTTTCTAGTTTCTAGGATTCCTGTTAATCATTAAGCATGGTTTGTAAGGTAATTTGGTATGTCTTTAGGGGAGAAGAAGAGGGTCCAAGTCACTAAACCATCAGTTTATAGTTTGTAGAATGTCAGTAAAATGTGATGCTTATTTATGATTGTTGAAAACAAGCTGATGACTGCATAAATGGTGAGCTTGCCTGCACCTCAAGAATAAATAAATGCATAGTTGTCTTTATTAAATATGGAGTACAAGTGTCCGAGCAAAAAGGACTTAGAGATCCCTTGTTCCTAATCTTTTTTTTTTTAATCAATGAGGAAACTGAAGTTTGCAAAGATTGTGTAACCATCCGAAGTCAGAGTTAGTGATCCAAAATAAACACAAAGCAAAGAAGGGAGAGCTTTGGCAGCTCACCTATTAACATCTAATGTTCTGAGGCCTGTAAAGCTGCCACCTGCAGTGCTGGCTGGCATCCCAGATGGGTGCCAGTTGGTGTCCCAGCTGCTCCACTTCCTATCCAGCTCCCTGCTAATGCACCTGGAAAAGCAGCAGAGGATGGTCCAAGTCCTGGGGCTCCTGCACCCATATGGGAGACCTGAAGAAGCTCCTGGCTTTGGATCGTGTCAGCTCTGGCCTTTGAAGCCAACTGGGTTCAGTGAATGGAGGATGGATATCTCTCCCTCTCCCTTTTCCTGCCTCTCTGTAACTCTGCCTTTCAATAAATAAATAAATCTTTAAAAAGAAAAAAAAAAGTCCAATGTCCTAGCTTCTGTAACAGGACAACAGGACAAACTCCTTAAAATACAAAGCACCCTCACCAGAGGTTTTGGCCATTGAAATCTAATGCACACCTTGGAAAATGAGGATAAATCCAACACACATCCAGAACACACAGCCCCCCTTTCCCTACTTGTAACAGCCACCAGGAGAAAAGTTAGTTTAATGAATTTGAAAACCATAAGCCAGAATACAAAGGTGAAACGGAGCTAGCAGAGATACAGCACAGGGTCATCTTCGTCCCTTTACCCAAACTGCACCTGAGGAGCAGTGGGCGCTGACCTGGGAGTAGGGTTGGGTGTTCACCTAGGCTTTCCTCTTCTGAGCAAGGCAGAAGAAAAGAATTTTGTGCTATGCCCATGGTTGCAGGACTGGCAGTGGCTGTGGAACTGAACACTGCTTCATGTGTGACAATGATCCTGAAGTGTTTCAGACCCAATCTTCCCAGCAAAAGAGCCTAACACACTGGTGTAAGAATGCAGAGTAGGGCCGGCGCCGTGGGTCACTAGGCTAATCCTCCGCCTAGCGGCGCCGGCACACCAGGTTCTAGTCCCGGTTGGGGCGCCGGATTCTGTCCCGGTTGCCCCTCTTCCAGGCCAGCTCTCTGCTGTGGCCAGGGAGTGCAGTGGAGGATGGCCCAGGTGCTTGGGCCCTGCACCCCATGGGAGACCAGGAGAAGCACCTGGCTCCTGGCTCCTGCCATCAGATCAGCGCGGTGCGCCGGCCGCGGCGGCCATTGGAGGGTGAACCAACGGCAAAGGAAGACCTTTCTCTCTGTTTCTCTCTCTCACTGTCCACTCTGCCTGTCAAAAAAAAAAAAAAAAATGCAGAGTAAAATTTATGTTGAAGATACTGAAGTGCTTTGGGAGATCTTTATACCTTCAGGGCATATTTATTTGGGGACATGTACTTAAAATATTTTAGTGACCACAGAGAAAATTCTGTTACTTTGGTTTCTCCCAGGGAGTAAAAATGGAAGGACGCCAGATTTTTTTTTTTTTAAAGATTTATATATTTATTTATTTATTGAAAGAGTTACACAGAGGAGAGGCAGAGAGAAAGATCTTCCATCCGATGGTTCACTCCTCAGATGGCCGCAACGGCTGTAGCTATGCCGAGACGAAGCCAGGAGCTTCTTCTGGGTCTCCCACATGGGTGCAGGGTCCTGGGGACTTGGGGCATCTTCTGCTGCTATCCCAGGCCATATAGAGAGCTGGATCGGAAGAGGAATAGCGGGAAGCAGAACCAGCACCCATATGTGATACCGGCACTTCAGGCCAGGGCTTTAACCTGCTGCGCCACAGCACAGGCCCCAGGAAGCCAGATTTATAGTCTGTGGTTGAAATACTTCAAGCCCACTTTTGAAAAGTTGTTTTGGTGTTTTGTAAGTGCAGATGTTTTTCTTATTTTCAAGGTGTTTTCTTAACTTGCAATTAGAGTTGATGTACCTTTTCAGTTTTCTTTTGAAGTTTTGCTAAGGAAGAATTTAAGCTTGAGATATTTTAGAAGTTGTATTCTCAAGTGGTTGTTGTCGCCCTGTTTCTGGCTCAGGCAGTGCACACAAGAGAAGTTTCACGCTCAGGACCAGGAGAAAAAGTTAGTTTAATGGTTAAAGACCCCAGGTACTATTCTTCATTGTGGTAGGTAGTTTAAATACCAGAAATTAAAACTGAGAAGTATTCAAGACCTAAGTAAGTATGCAGGCTGTCAGAGCAATGATATCACACATAAAGTTTTTTGAAAGCTCCATTGTAAAAAATGAAGGTGAAAAGACAAGTGGTGTTTTCAAATTACTGTGGAAATAGTTTTGACCTGAGACTCTCCTGAAAGGGCCTTGGGGACCCCCTGGACCAGCACTTGGCCAAGATAATCTGTCCATTTCTGCCCTATATGTTCATGAAATATGTGCTTTTGTTTCCTAGAATCTAAACCTCTTGTAGCCCTTTGTATTTTTTGAATATTTGTTCCTGAGTTGCAGAAAAGTGACAGTGCTTTAACCTGCTGATGCTTAAGTCCTGAGTGTATTTTCAGGGCATAAAAGGCAATTGAATATTCAGAACAAGAGTTTTGAATCTCGAGTAGAACACTTCATAATCTGCTGGTTAAGCATACATGTTGGTTCTGTTGGAGCCCATTGCTCCTACCAAACTGTGTCTGATGAATTTGCTTCTTGCCATGCATAGTGTACAGTTAAAGTCTGGTGGCCTCTCCTTTAGGCAAGGTGTGCAGAAAAATTGGCAGCCATGTTGTTGAGGCTCCCTTGGCTTATAGACAGCATAATTACCTTTAGGATTTTTAACCTGTGTGAAAAATCTATAGCTGTAACAACTCCTCATTCTGGCCCACCTCTTTCACTTGTAAATCTTTCCCTCCAGTGTCTGAGGTGGTAGTCATGTCTACAGCTAGGAAAGTATTGCTTTATAGTATATGTGGTTTTGTGGAGAATTATTTCACTGAATAGAATATCTGCATGTGCTGTGACAGAAGCTAAGTGAACTTTACCTCATTTCATCTTCATTTTAGCCCTGTTAAATTAGGTGTGGCTCTATTCCATTTCAAATAATTTACCCAAGCTCAGAAACAGCGCCTGGAGAAAATCCAAGGGCTGTTCTTAACTCCAAAGCCCACATTCTTTCCTTTATACTACATTGTTTCCCCATTACCTCTGAAGATCAGAGAAGGGAGGATGTTTGGGGAAAAGGGGAGAGCCTAGGTTGTATAGTTGAATAGTTGGAATCAGACTTTTTTTTTCCCTGACAGCAGAGGGATTCTCTTAAGTCAAGGAGGTATACTGGTGGGAAAGTGTCCTAGAATTGAGACCGAGGCCCCTCACCTGCTTTTCCTAGAAGGTGAGCCAAACGACTTGAGAAGGTAAAGACAAGAGTTTCTGTGAGAGAGAAAAGTACTGTTGAGGAGGAAAAAGAACTGTATAAGAAGAGATACTGTTTGGGAAATGGGGATTCATAATACCTGTAACTTATGATCCTAGTGAATATGTGCAACAGTTGAAGTTTTTAGTTGTCCATATTATAATGATGATTGGTTTCAATGATATCATAAGGTCATATAGGTCCTTTAGTATTTGAAATACATCATGGGTCAGAAGCAGCGGGTTCAGTGAACAGAAAACAAATTACACTAGTTATCATAGCCAGAGGCCATCAGTGTTGGGTGATGCTGTTGAGATAGAAAACTCTGATACAGACATTATCCATTTTAAAAATGAATTCCAAATCCAAAAATGTATTTACAGCTTGGAATACATTTTCTTATACAGAGTAGTTCAAGCAAAGATGAGATTTTTTTTTTTTTTTTAAGATTTATTTAGTTATTTGAGGGGTAGAGTTACAGACAGAGGGAGAGATGGAGAAGGGTCTTCCATCCACTGGTTTACTCCCCAAGTGACCTCAATGGCCAGAGCTGGGCCCATCCAAAGCCAGGAGCTTTTACTGGGTCACCCATGTGGGTGCAGGGGCCCAAGCAGTTGGGCCAAAAGATGAGATTTCTTTTAGCCATAGTGTAACTTTAACATGCACTTTGCAAAGAAAAAAAAGTACAGATCACAGAGCATTTTCACACATTTGGCCTATCCGATTTCCTGAAACTGGATTTGATCGGCAAGTACTGTTGAATAATGACTACACACAGAACACTTTGGTGTGTTCCAGCTGGGATAGGTACATTTTGGGGAGTGATACAGAGCTCCAGTCATTGCTGAAAGAAGGTACGATCCATCCAAACTGACCTTGTACATGTAGAGTTTTGGGACAGAAAAGCAGGTCACATGGACAAGGTTCCTTTTAATTGCAGCACTGTGTTGAGACCTATCATAAAGAATCCTAATAGAGTGTGCTTAGTTGAGGCTGCTTAGATTGGTTAAGTTGTCAAAGTTGCTCATTCTCAGCTGACAGATTGCCAAGGCAAAGAAAGGTTTAGGGGCATGTAAAGGAAGTGCACAGTGAGCCCTGAAGGACATTGTGAGCTGATTTGATGAAGACATTTTGTAGGTTGATCTCGGGTTCCCTTGAGTACACAAAAGGAAAAAGAAAAGAGAAGGTGTATATGGAAGAAATCTCTTAAAAAGACAAGATTTCGCCTGTATGACCCCAAAGTGGTGTGAATATGCCTATGAAAGCAAAAGGATTTTGCCTTGTGTTTTTATGTTCGTGAACACTTCTCCTTTGCAAAAATTAAAGATGTTCCCCGATAAAGATTTGCTTCTTTTTTATAGCCCAGGCTCATGTGAAATAAAACTAACTTTTTAAATGTAAACAATTAGACGTGTTTTCTTGATGTGTATGATTGACGTTTTATAGCACATTTTCATTTGTAAGCTATTGAAATAGCAACGATAAACCTATAAAATGTTTCCACAAAGATCTGCCAAACTTGTAAGGGAGACAGCACTGTTTACTCTCTTGTATATCTGGTAAGTAGTTTTCCTTTGTGGAGGTGTGTGGGGGGGGGGGTGTTGGTTTCAAATTGAAGCTTAGATGTCAGAAGCTCAAGTGGACATGTTTTGATCTAATATGTCCAGCATATGGTGAAGACTGTTAATTGCTTCTTTTTAAGGTTTATTAGGTGGGAAACTTGGGATGATCCTGGAGATTGAGATGTTCAGCTCCATTTTGAGGGATTGAGTTTCTACCACTTGTTGAAAGTTCTGCCCATTGACCAAGAGCTGTGTACACTATGTTATATGATACTTAGATGATATCATTGACAGTGAAAATTTGTGGAAGGTCACTATTTCTCACTGATGAACTGTGTTAAATGTAAAGGTAAGGGTTCATTCCTTACCCGTGGTATTCCAAGGACAGTGAAAACAAAGAGAGCAGGTTTTCCAGCTCCTCTGCCCTTTTTGTCTGCCACAGGACTACCAAGTAGTCCTATTCTTGATAAAGCAAAGCATAGTGATGCTAATAAAGGCAGTGGATTCTTGGGGAGATCCCTGGCTAAACTGGAATCTGAGTTGACCTGAGATCTCATCCCTGGTATCCTGTGCCAAGTCACATCACAGTCTCCCACCCCCACTCACGAACAGGAAAAAACAAGTCAGAGCTCTTCAAAGCGGGGAGACTAGTTTGAGGATACCTTTGTAGGAGAGTCCAAATGGAGCCAGGTTCAGATCTCGGTTCAGCCACTTAACTGTAAACCTTGGACAAGTTTCTCCATCTCTGCTCCTCAGTTGTCTTAATTTGCAAAGTGGAGATGGCAGTTACTCCTGGAGGGGCTGTTGCTCTGAGTCTAGCTTCCTGATGTGCCTGTGCCATGATGGCTACAGAATGACCCTGCCTTTTATGCTGCAGGTCCAATCTGTAATAGGCAGTCTGGAGAACCTGGTGCAGCCTCCACTGTGGTCACTGGACAGTCCCTGTTCTCCCACAAGCAGTCAGGAGAGCATTGCTGAGAGGCAGGTGGCACGAGCTGCTGGAGCAGTTGGAGAGGATGGCACCTTTATGAGGGAGGGCACACTGGTGGTCCTTCGGTTTCCCTTCCCTTCCCCTTCCAAAGGTGAATTTCCTCACCTCACCCCTCCTCCCAAACCTGGAAGTAATGTTGCACTTGCTGAAGAACTAGTAGTGAAAAATGACTACTGATTAATAAATCCTGTTGCTGAAGAAAAGGTTTTGCTGAGGAAGGGACAAATGATGGCTTCAGAGTTGGGTTGTCACTGGGGAACAGGGTGTGTGTAGTGCAGCATGTGGAACACAGCAGTACCTTTCAGGTGACACAGGTGGTTTAGCAGATGTTCCTCTTTCTCTGGGTAGTAATCGAATCCCAAATAGCCTTGGGCCCTTTTCTCTTGTGAAATTGCCTTTTGTTGTGTAAAAGGGAGGAATGTTAATTTCACCACTTTAAGTCAAACATTTTTTTAGGAGCCAGTGAGAAAGTGTGTATTTGTGCTCAAACACAGCAGTCCGGAATTAGAACTGGAGTTGAGCTTATTGTTCATGTAGACTTTGTCCTACAGATACTGTGCTGTGTTGCAGGCACTGAAGAATTCCAAGGGTGGATTTGCCAGCAGCAGAAGCATTTAGATGAACACCTTACTTCTGTGTACCAGTATACTGTTGCAAACAGTAGCCTTGGCAGCTAACTTTAAGGGAACGATCCGTTCTGCATAAACATACTTCCTGGGTAGCCAAAAACTACTTCTTGTAAACATGCCACATTCATGCCATTGAGAGTAATTCATGAGGTATTAGTAACTTCCTTTTTTGTCTGTTCATCGCTAACTCTCTTTCCTACTACAGTTTTACACACATCCAGTCTTCAAGTTTTATAATCTCTTTGATTTCTCATTTCCAGGTTCGCTCCCCACCCCAAGCCCTGTAGTATCCAACTGAGACAGCCTCCCCAAGTTGACTTTTTTTTTATTATTAAATTTATTTGTTTACTTGTTTGTTTATTTGAAAAACAGAGTCACAGAGAGACTTCCATCTGCTGGTTTATTCCCCAAATGGTTGCAGCAGCCGGGACTGGGCCAGAACAGAACCAGGAGTTTCAACCAGGTCTTCTATGTGGGTGCAGGGGCCCAAACACTTGGGCCATCTTCTGCTGCTTTCCCAGGCGTATTAGGGAGCTGGAACGAAAATGCAGCAGCTGGGACTTGATGCCGGCTCTGTAGGCCATGGCTTAACTGCTGCTCCACAGCACGGGTCCCAGAATTGACCTGTTTAACTAGAAAGACAGTTTACTTAGCATTCCTCTCTTGCCTCAGTAGAAAGTGCTTCTGTTCCTTTCCTCAGGGTTTTTCTGGATGGTTCTCTGTCCTTTGCCCCTTTCTCTTGCTTGCGCCCAGTCCTCCCTCCTTCAGTGTACTGCATGATTCAAGACCTCTTTGCTTTAGAAATCTTCCCTGGAGGGCCTGGCACTGTGGCACAGCAGGTTAATCCTCTGCCTGTGGCACCGGCATCCCATATGGGCACTAGCTGCTCCTCTTACAAGCTAGCTCTCTGCTATGGCCTGGGAAAGCAGTAGAAGGTGGCCAGGAACTTGGGCCCCTGCACCCTTGCAGGAGAACTGGAAGAAATTCCAGGCTTCTGGCTTCAGATCAGCCCAGCTCTGGCCATCGTGGCCATTTAGGGAGTGAACCACCGGATGGAAGACTTTTATTGACCTGGCCCTGAGCTGGCTAAACTTGGTGACAGAGGTGGGAAGAATGAGATCTTTACCATTGAGGAATATGTGGCTGATTGGCAGTTATGGGGCCATGTGGTAAGTGACATCCTAGAGCATCATAGGTATCCTGAAGTGAGACACAGCTTTCAGACTCAGCATGAGTGCTAATTAAGCTGCGGGTTCTCTGGGGCCAGGCATCTGACTTAGCTTTGAGTCTCCCTCTTTTTAGGGTCCTCTTAAATTGAAATCCAGGTACCTTCTCTTGTTCTTGAGTCATACTGCTCTGGAGTACAGTACACATACTGGCCCAATTGAAATTCTCCCTCAGAGTGTAGCTTTTCAAAAGTTTGAATGGTTTATTCATATTATTAACCCATTTCATTTTATTTGAAGCCCTGAGTGTTGATAAGTGTATGGCACCTTCACTCTAATTCACCTGGCTTGGTTAGCCCCTTAGCTGATGTGTTGTGTCTCTCCTGAGTGCTTAGAAGTATTAGAAGACTTTTCTTGTCATCCATATAAGAGACTGCAGAGGGAAACTTACCTGTTACATACAAGCGTCCTCCCTGTGTTTGAGGGGCAGGGGCTCAGAGGAAGGATGTTTCTACTTCCTATGTGTTTGAGTCTCTTGCTCAGTGGTGAGTGAGGCCACTTGGGTTCTTGGCAGAAGTGTGCTTTGAGGCTAGTGGTTTCATGGTGTGCTAACCTACGACCAAGGCCTGTGTTGTTGGAGGCTGATAGGAAGTTTGCTCTGAGATTGCACTTAACATCAGATATGTATCCTTGCAATCTGTGCTGCCACCCAGCCAGCACATAGGTCAACCTTAATGCAGTTGTGGAGTAAGCATGTGTCTGTTGCCAGCCACCTTAGACTCCCTTCCAAGAGATGCTCCAGGAGTAACCCTGCTTCACCCAGGGAATCATGCCATGTACCTAGAACAGCAGAACTGTAAAAAGGCAACCTTACTCTGTTTTCCTAGATGGGTGTTTCCTAATCCTTCAACACAGACTCCCCGCCATGCCTGAGCTAGATCTGCTGCTCTGCATTATTTTCCTCTGGGGGTGGAGAGAGCTGTAGGATCTGAAGGTGACCATTAAGTTGTGGCAGACGGTTGTTTCGCCTTGTTAAGGACTCACTTGGGTTTTGTGTTTGGGAAGTATCAGTAGAGATGTCTGTATAGATGGGAATGTCTTTGAAAACTAACATTACAGTAGCCCCTCCCCTCCAATCTAAGACTCCCTTTTCAATTGTGCACTGTACTAAGTATCACAATGAAGTGCCAGGTCCTCCCGTGCCACCCTGACCAGGACACTGATTGCCTCTTTGTCCTGTGTGTCCACGCTGTATCTGCTTCTCAGCTGTTGGTCACTTAGTAGCCATCTCTCAGATCAACAGTCAGAACAATAGTGTTTATACACACACACACACACACACACATACATAGGCTTTCATTCTGGGTTTTCAGGCATCCACTAGTGGGGGTAGGGGAGAGGGCTATAGTATATAGAAAGAATCCATAGGTATTCTTTTCTCCTTTTCTCTTTTGGGTGTATGAATGGCTAGGCCCTGTGAATAGTGTTTGGCACCACTTAGCATTTGTGAACAATAGTGCTGAGAGCCAGTGTCAGTTGGAGATTGGCACGATATGATGGTTGATGCCACAGTGAATGTGTCGTTTGTCTTGAGAGTTCTTCATGGTGACTTTGAACCTTCACGGCCCTTTGGGAGCTGGTGTGAACCAGTGTTACCTTTTATTGCTCTGGATGTGTTATCTATGCCAATCACAGAGCTGCAGGAGAGCAGACCAAGTCAGAATAATTAGATTGAGGAGTGAATGTCACACTTCTGATTTCATTCTCTTTTCAGGGGATTATCAGTGTTCATTTAATAAAATGAGATTAACCCTCTACAACAGAGTTATTTGAAAGCTGTCAGTCAGTATTATCTTGACAGCTCAAAAGAAGTAGTGTTCTCAGCACTGTTAGAAACACTGTCATGCTTATTGGCCAAAAGACTATTTTACCGTATGGGGCTACATGTGTTTGTGTTAGCACACGTCAGTGTTTCATTTCCGTTGAAAAAGAAACCATACTGTCTCAAAATAATAATGTAGAAATAAAACCATATAATGCATTTTCTGTTGCTGGCTATCAATCATGAAATACCTCAGAAGTTAGGAGATCAAACAAAAAATTCAAAGAAATACTTAAAAGCAAATAATGATACTATTTATAAAGCAAATAATGATACATCTTTTCTTGGTTATTTTAGGAAACCTCGAATCAATTCTCAGCTGGTGGCACAGCAAGTGGCACAACAGTATGCCACCCCGCCGCCCCCTAAAAAGGAGAAGAAGGAGAAAGTGGAAAAGCCAGACAAAGAGAAACCTGAGAAAGACAAGGAAATCAGTCCTAGTGTTACCAAGAAAAACACCAATAAGAAAACAAAGTAAGTCCCTGGGTAGCAAAGTACAGTATATTACTTGGCAGGTGAACCACAAGTATCTTCTAAATGCTGCTTTTTTGTATCCTCTCTTTCAGACCAAAGTCTGACATTCTGAAAGACCCTCCTAGTGAAGCAAACAGTATACAGTCGGCAAACGCGACAACAAAGACCAGTGAAACGAATCACACCTCAAGGTACTTTAATAGAAGAAGTTGTGGTTCTGGTGGATTTGTCGTCATCCGGAACTGCAGGGTGGTTTTGTATTTGTGGATCTCTAGGCTAAGAGATACGGGCGGAGGGGCAAGGTGTTTGTTGACCTCTTTATTACTTTAAACTACTTCTCTGTGAGGGTGGTGCAAGTAAGAGAGGGGTAAATTAATAAGAATTTTGCAGTGGATCCGAAGTGCTGCGAGCCCAGCAGTCATTTCCGTGATTGCCAGAGTTGACGCGCACACTCCGCAGCCAGCTTTGTCATGGTTGTTAGGAAGTTTGGATTCACTGCCGTGGTGTCGTGATGACTGTAGGTGTGTTGCTGGTGTTTTGCCAGCATGACTTACTTAATTGACTGTTCTTTCATGGTGTTGCTTTCAGGCCCCGGCTGAAAAACGTGGACAGGAGCACGGCGCAGCAGTTGGCAGTGACTGTGGGCAATGTCACCGTCATTATCACAGACTTTAAGGAAAAGACTCGCTCCTCCTCGACATCCTCATCCACAGTGACCTCCAGTGCAGGGTCAGAACAGCAGAACCAGAGCAGCTCGGGCTCAGAGAGCACAGACAAGGGCTCCTCCCGTTCTTCCACGCCAAAGGGCGATATGTCGGCAGTAAATGATGAATCTTTCTGAAGTTGCACATGGAGTTGTGAAAACTATGAATCAGGGTATGAAATTCAAATCCTCCACCTGCCCATGCTGCTTGCACCCCTGGAGAATCATCTGTGGACATCGACCTCTTAGTGATGCTGCCAGGATAATTTCTGCTTGCCATGGGCATCTGGCCACCAAGGAATTTCGCACCCTGACGATTACTCTTGACACTTTTATGTATTCCATTGTTTTATATGATTTTCCTAACAATCATTTATAATTGGATGTGCTCCTGAATCTACTTTTTATAAAAAAAAAATCTGCTGTGCACAATTTTCCATGTACATTACAACTGGTTTTTTGTTTTTGTTTTGTTGGAGGGAGGGTTGGGAGGGGGAGGGAACTTTTATTTATTGTGTTCACAAACTCCATCCTTTCAGCATATCCTTTTAAGTTTAGTTCTTTCTTCAAGTTATACTATGTACTATCAGTTTTGATATAACTATATATATATAAATATAAAATTATATCTAAAGGGTTATTTGAAACCAATCCATGGCAGCGCTGGTGCTTGATACACTGTGAAGTGAATACAGCATTGAACAGTCACAGAAAGTGCTGAAATTAAATTAAAGTCAGTCTTACATGAAGTGTGTTCCAACCCATGTGGGAACTGGACTCTCATCTGTCTAAAGAGTACTGGATGATATAAAAATATATATTTTTTCAAACAATGTGATCTCAAATTTAAAGACTGCTCCAGATAGCCTGCATTTGCGATGGAATAACTGACAAATCACAAGTGGTTTAGTTGGGGAGGGCTTTGATCACTCAAAAGTAACTAAACTAGCTCCAGAATGCCAAGTATTCGTGTACATTACGGTTACATGTTAACATTGCTGTCTTACATTAGCACTCATGAAAATATGGTATTCTGTAACTCGAATTCCATCCGTTTTCCAGACCTCTACTCATGTCTGAAGGTAAACCTAGAAATTGTCTCTTAGTTTTAGGATTGAAAGCGTCTGAGCTGTGTTTTTGGTCCATAGGAAGCAGCCCCTTGTTCCCACTCTGCACATGACATTGCAGTGGCAGTTGCTCTGATTGAAATGTGTGTGCCTCCATGTCCCCTCACTTTTCAAACTTTCACCTTCCCCAGTTCTGTTGTGAGAATGCTTTGTCTGTCTTTCTTGAAGCCTACTGTGGTTGGTTTTATGGAGCAAAGGTTATCTACCGCACATCCGGTCCTGACGTGGAGCTTTGCAGTGTTCAGAGACATTTCTCAATTCCCTGCTGTGGGAAGAACTCAAGTAGCGAATGGCTTGAGCTGTGGCTGCCAGAGGTGCCGGGAGAGCTCACACTGAACTGTGAGCGCCTGTGATCTTTTTCTTCCTCGACGTAAAGATAGCTTGAGCAAAATTTTCAAGGTTTTCACTCTTTTTTTTTTTCTTTACTGTCTTGAAAAAATCAAAGACCACTAGGATGATTCCACTTCTCCTCATTCAAACAACAAATTCTTTCGCTTCGCTTCTGTTTGATTGGAGTCTCTCTTTGACTTGCATTCATACCGACGGAGTTTGTAGTACTTCCGAGTCATTGCAAGCATGAGGACTGATGTCACCTTCCTTTATTTGGTCATACCTTTAAGGGCTCACGGGAGGGCAGGTAATGTAATGAAGCACCATGTTTTGGTGTGAAAAGCCTGGTTTGCTATTAATCAGGATTAATTTCTGTCTGGAGGCAACAAGTTAAAAAAAAATTAACAGCTTGAATTGAGTAGCCAACAGGAAAGGTTCCTTTCACATTTACATTAAAACTATTGTGCAGTCACTGATGTTCCATACTTTAGATTCTGTTCTGGAAGGTCTAGGTAACGAAGCAGTGCCATTTGTTGCTGTGATCCTACTCTCAAATGCATGGACAATGTTCCCTTCTTTTTAAAAGTAACGCTTGTGTCTGGGATGCAAGCTATGCTTATCTTTTTAAATACATTTTTAAAGTATTTATTAATGAACCAAAGGAAATTAGATGCTTCCCATAAGCATCAGAATATATAATACATAGTAATTTGACTATGAATTTTAAATCCACATTTTAATATTAGTGGGATATTGCAAAGACATTCCTTCTAAAATTTTAATAGTCCTTTTATTAAGGGTCTCAGGGAGGGTAAATTAGTCAGCCATATTTATTTTCCAGAGGTGTAAGGGATTGCTAAGTTTTTTAATTAACTTTTTAAAAGAAAAAAACTTAAATACCACCAAACTCATATGTGGGTTGCACTGCTTTTTGAACCAATTAAGTGTTGGTATGCACTTTGTTCAGAAATACTGTGTACTTTTTCAAAATTAGTTTCATGTAAAGTGATTGGACCCCCTAGATTAGTGGAAAAAGCTGATTAACCAGCTACTCATAGGCTGCTAATTAATTCATTGCCAATGTCTTGGTTCTTCAGTTTTGCCTCCGTGATAAATTAAAGAATGGGGCGGGGTGGAGGGAGAGGAGTAGCTCTAGAACAGGTGGTAGGAGCGGCAGCCAGTGGTTGGTGTCATAAGCACTCAGGTGAGAGTGCGGAGTACCCCTCTGCTGCTGCTGTGCGTCCTGTTGGCATCGCGAGGGGTAGGGACCTCGGACTTGGGATTCCTGAGATTGATGACATCCCTCAGGCATGCATTCTGGAAATGGAATTCCTGTAGACTTCGCATTTGCTGTTTGCCCTACAATTAGTAGGCAGTGCGTAAAAACACTAGTGTAGATGATGAGGAGATATATTAAAAGAGGACCAGAAATATTTGGTATTCAGTGGCACAGAAAGCAGGTTACAAGACACAACAAAAAGCACAGTGTTAACGCTTGCAGTTCCCCAGTTGTTTTATTACCACACGATCGGTCACGTTTGTGCGTGCATGCGCACACACATAGCTTACCTGACTTGCTCTGTTTAGTCATGCAGCTTAAAAAAAAAAAGACATCTTGACACCCACAAAATATGTTAATCTGAACCTTTCTGTTTCAGTCTGGTTATTTAAACAATATTGGCGAAGCTTCTGTGAGTTTAGTTCCACTAAGACGTTTCACCTGCCTTACCAAGACCATTCTCAGTCTACTTTTTTAAGCTACCATATCTTAAATTATTGAAAGTTTATTAATTGCTGAGTATATAATAACCTTTGCTTGTATGTAACCGGAAATGGTTTAAGAGCCAACATTTAGAGTATGACAATGGAGCTGAACAGTTTTTAATGCGCAAGCCGTTCTGTTCTTGTGTATGACTTGTAACCTTAATTTACTGTGTAAAGATGGTTACATTATTTCCTTAGCTTTGTTTGTTGGAGACAAATAGAGAATGCTTGTTAAGTATGTCAAAACATAATCTTATCTTGTGAATTTTTGTCAATGTATTATACGAGCTCTATTTTTCCTTTGCCCAGAAAGACAGCTTGTATAGCGCTTCTGGAAGTTTCTGCTCTGCAGCGTCTTTAGAGCGGGCGGTCTGTTGGGTTTGGTTTTCCTTCATGCTAAAGTGTCAGTTGGTGGTTTTGTGAACTGGTCAGAAATTCACAGGTCTTAAAGGTTTGGGGGAGATTTATATTGGACACTGCTCTTTGTCTAGCAAATAAAAGATGTTAATATATTCCTGTTACTGGCATGTGCACGACCATGTTATTAGAAGCCACTTTATCATTTTCCTGCTTTAAATAGAAATGTCTATTTATGAATTCTGCTTGTAGTTTTTTCACAAATAAAATAGTAAAATTTACCTTGGAAATCTTTATTATTTTTGCATGTGTGGATTTTAGCCCTTAGCAAGAAAAAACAGCTCCTTGTACCCAGAAATTCTAACTTAGAATATTTCCAGTTTGACCAGTTTTTTAGAACTTGAGGTGTTGGATCAGAAGCTGAAGTTGCTTTGGGTGTCTTAATGTGTGTGTGTTTCAAGGATGCCACGAAAGACATCGCTGAGGAAGGGAGTGTGTCCTACAGATGGGGCGCGGTGCTGTAGAGAAACGGGGGTGGCAGCTAAAGGTGACTCGTCCAGGGTTCGTGGGCAGTTGCATGCAGGTGGCGGGCCGAGAATAGCAGGCTGGCACTCAGCCCACCCCGAGGCCCTGGAACCTACTGGGAATCCGGGAACCACTTAGATCCGTCCCTGGGTACTCTTTGCCCTGGGTCTGCACTTGAACTGGTGCTGCGAGGAAGACGGTGAATTGTGCAACAATGTGTCCTGGTGAAACCTAGTGCAAGCTCTGCTTCACAGCCTTCACAAGTGTGAGGAGGGCTTGAAGGGGAGGCGAGGATGGGCCACAAGCCACGCTTTGCACACCGACAGATAATCTTACCCTCAGCCTTCTGTTTCAGAGGGTACCTGAGGGGTCCTTTGTGAGGGTGCCCACTGCTGGTGACATCCTTCAGGGGATGCCAGGAGCTTCTCACTAGGTGTGGGCGCGCAGTGAGTGCTGGGCCCCTGCGGTGGGAGCTCAGGAAGTCTTGTAACATGGTACAGGAAGGAAGGTAACAGGAAGGAAGGTGGAGGTTTTCTCTGGTCCTCAGCTCAGTGCCAGCAGTGACACTCCTAGAGCAGGGTACCGTGCTCAGGCTGTGACTCCTGGTTTTCTTTTTAGACTGATTTATTTGAAAGGCAGAATGACAAGAGATCTATCCACTGGTTCACTCCAAATGACCACAATGGCCAGAACCAGGCCTGGCTGAAGCCAGGACCCCAAGGACTCCGGCCATCTTCCTCTGCTTCCCCAGGCGCATCAGCAGGGAGCTGGAGTGGAAACAGAGCAGCTGAGACTCAGAACTGGCAGTCCAGTATGGGCTGCGATGTCAGAAGCAGCAGCTTAACCCACTGTGCCACGATGCCAGCCCCTCACTGTGTTGGTTTGGATGAAGTGTGGAATGATGTTTTTTGGCTGGGGAGTGCCCAGGCTGCTGTGCCGCTGTCACAGTCCGGTGGCATGAGAAGGTGAACCAACCAGCCTCAGCCCCTCCGGGGAAGAGGAGCAGAGGGAGGCCCTTGGCGATTTTGCCCCAGCCTCCCAGCAGTCCATGTCCTAGCAAAGCCATGCTCCCCAGGAACGAAGTTCAGGAGCAAAGCCCTTGCTGGTTGAAGGAAGCCAGGTTCGAACCTGACAGTCTACGGCTTTTGTCAGGAGGGTGCAGTGGAGCAAGGAAGGCTCTTGTTTTTTTTCTGGAAAAGATGATTGGCCACATCTGGAAATGGGAGAGGCTGGGACCCGGGTCGACCCTGGGGCAGAAGTAGTTGGGCAGGTGTTAGGTTCTGCCTGATGATTAGTTCCTGGAGTTAACCAGCAGCTGGGGACCGGCATGGTCGCTGAGCACTTACATAGTCCCTGTGATGCACGTTATGCTGTGTTCCTTTTTTTTTTTTTTTTTTTTTTTTAATAGAATGGGAGAGTTAGAGGAATAGACAGGTCTTCCATGCGCTGGCTCACTCCCCAAATGGCTGCAACGGCCAGAGCTGGGCTGATTCGAAGCCAGTTCTGCTGGGTCTCCCAGGTGGGTGCAGGGCCCTAGTACTTGGGCCATCTTCCACTGCTTTCCCAGGCCTTTAGCAGGGAGCTGGACCAGAAGTGAAGCAGCCAGGACTCGAACCGGCGTCCATATGGGATGCTGGCGCTGCACGGGGAGGCTTGACCCACTGTGCCACAGCAGGGATGAATGTGTCGAAGGGAGGTCCAGGCTGGAACTGGCCCACTTGTGCAGCTGCTTTGGACCTCGCCTGGCTGCAGTTGTTCCCGTCCCCCCTGCAGCTGTGCCAGACAGCACACGTCAACCACAGGGCTCTTCTTCAGCTGCATCCAGACGCAGAATCCTCAACGCAGCTAGTAGCAAAGCCCTGTGGTAAAACCCAACTGCCATTTCCACTCAGGACAACTGGGGGCCCACGAGGCAGTGTTTTGTTGACTCTTGAATTGCAAAGCCTAGAGGTGCAAGGAGACAGCCATTTGGGAGGCTTGGAGGAGTCGGGAAGCAAGAAAACCAAGTGGTCCAAGCCCCAGCTCTTGGAAGAGCTCAGTTTCCTGTGCCAGCAACGGGGTCAGCCTGGCGTACAGCCACCTTGAACACAGCCTTAAACCCCAGGTCCAGCGGCCTGCCGGCCAGCGTGGCCATCTTGCCTCATGAGGCCAGCCAGGACCTGCCCAGGCTGTTGCACCAGTTCTGTCAACCTCAGACTCTGAAATAACAAGGCCAGACACCAACCGGATATGAGTCCCGGAAACAGCAGGATGCACCTTGGGAGTGAGAACCAGGCAAGACTTCTCCCACTGACTTCGGTGACCTTGGTCAGTCCCTCTTCTGGGCTCATTCTCCTGTCAAGCGCAGGCTGTCCTCGCCAGCCTGGCTGTGTCTTACCATGTTCTTAATGGGGTGTACGTGTGTGTGTGTGAAAATTTTTTTTAAAGATTTATTTATTTGAAAGAGTTACACAGAGAAGGAGAGGCAGAGAGAGAGAGAGAGGTCTTCCACCTGATGGTTCACTCCCCAGTTGGCCGCAGCAGCTGGAGCTGCACTGATCCAAAGCCAGGAGCCAGGAGCTTCTTCCAGGTCTCCCACGTGGGTGCAAGGGTCCAAGGACTTGGGCCATCTTCTACTGCTTTCCCAGGCCACAGCAGAGAGCTGGATCGGAAGTGGAGCAGCAGGGACTCCAACCAGCGCCCATATGGGATGCCGGCACTGCAGACAGCGGCTTTACCCGCTACACCACAGCACCAGCCCCGTGTGTGAAATTCTTTATCTGAACTTTCATGCTGATGCTCCACTGATAACGCCAGGAATGAAAAGAGTTTGTTGCGCCATACTTTTTGATTCTTATTTATTCCCTTTCCTGGCCCCGAGGACGGAGCCATTGCTATAAGACCACATGTCAATCATGAAACCCAGGGGGTATTTTCAGTAGCTCTGTGATGTTTCTGTGTCTCCAAACCAGTGTGACCATGAATATGGCTTTTCTTTTTCGTGATGAGAAGTTTGATCTTTACGTGACGTGTGCTGTCCTGTCACTAACAAAGAAGTCCAGAGTCTCTGGGACACTTAGCTGTCTCACACGGGACAAGCTTTGAGCATGAGCTACTGGGCTGCAAATGATTCTGCCAACACCAAAAACAACACAACACAGGTGTCTCCTGTTGACAGTGGGACCTCTTTGCTTTCATGCATAAATCGACCAGTGCTAACACAGAGAATTTTGAGCCACAAGCTACTAGATTGGCCCATCACACACACTGATGGCGAGGGAACACTGCACGAGAATCGGCTTTTTTCAGCATGCCAGAGCAGTCCCGGGATGAGGAGATGAGTCCCACGCTTGGCAGCAAAGCAGATGGAAGCCATTCATCCTTTGATTTTAGAGGACTTTGTAGAAGTCCCCCAAAGCACAGGTAATCTAATTGACGAAGATTAACACCACAAGGGAAAGGCGTGAATCTGAGGCATCCCCAAGAGGCAAGAGCCGCTAATAAATTCTGCTGTTAGCCTTGCAAGCAGCTCCTGCTGGCAGAGATGGTTCGGACAGTGCGGACGGAGGCAGCAACCAGACAGGGTGGGAAGGGGGAAGAGTTGTGAGTGGCTCCCGTTCGGCTGGACCAATCACAGGGTTGTGACACAGGCTAGACTGGAGACCGCAGAGGCGGGACTGCCCAGTAGCTGGGCTTGCCGCTGCTCTGCTCCTGGGAGGCGGAGAATTCCCCCCAGGGGAGAGAGCGACCTGGTGTCCCCGGATGGTGGCAGATGACAGGCTTTCCTTCTGTTCCCAGCACTGTGACAGTTCCTCACTTTGGTCGACCCCTCCATCAACCAGACTTATGCAACATGGACAGACACCCTCGCAGCGTAGTATACCCAAAGAGTAAGAACGGCCAGGTGTTTTGTGCAGGTATTAACTTATTTAATCCACACAATGTCTGTAGGACATAAGCAGGGCTGAGAAACTGGCATCCACGGGCCATAACCATCCCTCTGCCTAGTTTTTTTTTTTTTTTTTTTTTTTTTTTTTTTTTTTGACAGGCAGAGTGGACAGTGAGAGAGAGAGACAGAGAGAAAGGTCTTCCTTTGCCGTTGGTTCACCCTCCAATGGCCGCCATGGCCGGTGTGCTGCAACTGGTGCACCGCGCCGATCCAATGGCAGGAGCCAGGTGCTTCTCCTGGTCTCCCATGGGGTGCAGGGCCCAAGCACTTGGGCCATCCTCCACTGCACTCGCGGGCCACAGCAGAGAGCTGGCCGGGAAGAGGGGCAACCGGGACAGAATCTGGTGCCCCGACTGGGACTAAAACCCAGTGTGCCGGTGCCGCAAGGCGGAGGATTAGCCTAGTGAGCCACGGTGCCGGCCCTAGTTTTTATTTTTTAAGATTTTATTTATTAGAGAGGCAGAGTTACAGACAGAGGGACAGACAGAAAAGGTCTTCCCTCTGCTGGTTCACTCCCCATACGGCTGCCGATCCAAAGGAGGAGCCAGGAGCTTCTTCCAGGTCTCCTGTGCAGGGGCCCAAGGACTTGGGCCATCTTCCGCTGCTTTCCCAGGCCATAGCAGAGAGCTGGATCAGAAGTGGAGCAGCCAGGACTTGAACCAGCGCCCATATGGAACTCTGGCACCACAGGCAGAGGCTTAGCCCACTATGCCACAGCACCACCGCCCCACCCCACCCCACCCCACCCCCCACCCAGCTTTGTATGGCCTGCGAGGGAAGAAGAGTTTTTACAGTTTAAATAGCTAAAAAACATTTTTAAAGGATCATATTACTGACACAAAGATTATGTAAAATTCAACTTCCAGTGTCTTAACCAAACTATGGATAGCACACTGAACAGCCAGTGACTTTTTTTAGAATGCGGTACTTCATTCGCATATCTGAAAAGTCCTACCTACAAGGAACACATCATTTAACTTAGTGATAGTTTGGGAAAGGCTTTAAGTTAAGCGATGCGAGGTCCTGCGGTGAGGGTTTGTGTGGCAGTTAACACACAGCTTGGGACACCCGCATCCCACATCAGTGCCAGGATCTGAGTCCTGGCTCCTCTTTGGATTACAACTAACTACCACTGTGCACTCTGGGAGGCAGGAAGACCACTCAAGTAGTTGAGTTCCTGCCCCTCAACGTGGGAGATCTGGCTGGAGTCCCTGGCTCCTGGCTTTAGCCTGGCCCAGCCTGGGGCTGTTGTGCACATTTGAGGAGGGAACCAGCAGATGGGAGAATCCCTCCATCCCTCCTTCATCAATAAATAAAGACATGCGAGGTACACCTTTGCTCTTTGTGACATTAAACAAGGCATGGGGCTTCTCTAAAGCGCAGTTTCTTCTTCTAAAATGGAAAGGTGGTTGTAAGGATTTAGTGTGCTGATAAATCCCTGGCTCCTGGTAAGCCCTCAGAAATCTTGAGTTCCCTGCTCTGCCCTGGAGGCGGCCACCTGCTGTTGCCGGGCTCAGTGCGGAGACAATGCAGCCCTGCAAAGTGACAGCAGGCAGGTGCCTCAGATAGGACCCCAGCAAACAGAAGAGGGAAGGTGTGGACTCCTAGCTGCCGGCAGGGACATGACCCGTGGCTGGGCACAGGGCAGGCAGCAGTGCTGGCCACCCCGTAGGTCACTCGGGCGAGAGCTAGCGTGTGCTCTGGCTGCTGGCAGCCTCTCCAGCCGCTCTCGTCTTTGTCACACTTCGTCTTAAGCGACTCGTTCTTGAGTCCCTGGACACCTGAAGCCTTTCTTCTGGACAGCAGTGAGACACGGGCTGGCCCCCGACTTCAGCGCCTGTGACAATTCCGGCCGCCCCCGCGGCGCAGACACTGGAAGACTTGGCTTAATGGATTCCGCGGCTGCAGGAAGGAGGCGTGTGCAGCCTAGCAGGTTCCTCTTGGGTGCCTGCCTTGGCCCCTCGAGGGAAAGCCGCACTCCCCTAGGGGTGGAGCAGGGGTACCACCCGGCAAGCAGCAGGAGCCCAGTGTGCAGTCTCCCTGATCTAGGGTACAGGGACTCAGCACGTGTGCTGGGAGCCAGGCGGCACCTCGGAGACCTGCCCAGATGGGTGCTGTGGTTGGAAGGCTTGAGAGAGCCGGTTATCCTGCCATACTTCCCCCCACCCTCCCCCCCACCCCCCACCCCCGCCTGCCTCCGGCCCAGGGGGGCGGGGGAGGGGAAGTATATACCAGGATAGTTTCAAAGAGTTCCCGGGAAAAAGAACTGAAGGGGACAAAAAAGTTTTTTCATTCATGCATAGCAGGGTCTTTAGGGACTTCATGCTTATTCTGAAAAAGCTGCCCGTGGATTTCAGAATTTTTTGGTACTAAATTAAGCTTTTTTTTTTTTTTTTTTAAGATTTGCTTATTTATTTGAAAGGTAGAGTTACAGAAAGCGAGGGAGAGACAGACAGACAGGTCTTCCATCCACTGGTTCACTCCCCAGATGGCTGCAATGGCCAGCCTGGGCAAGGCTGAAGCCAGGAGCCTGAAATTCTAGCCTGGTCTCCCACGTGAGTGGCAGGGGTTCAAGGACTTGGGCCATCTTTCACTGCTTTCCCAGGCGCATTAGCAGGGAGCTGGATCAGAAGTGGAGCAGACTGGACTTGAACCAGCACCCATATGGAATATTGCTTAAGCCACTGCACTACAATGCTGGTCCCCAAAATTTCTCATTATCTGAAAGACAGAGATCTTCCATCCACTGGTTCACTCCCCAAATGCCTGCAACACCCGGAACTGGGCCAGGCCAAAGTCAGGAGCCCAGAACTCCATCTGAGTTTCCCATAGGGGTGACAGGGTCCCAACTACTTGAGCCATCACCTGCCACTTCCCAGGATGCACAGTAGCAGGAAGCTGAATCAGAAGCAGAGAAATTGAGACTTGAACCAGGCGCTCTTATATGGGGCACAGGTACTCCAAGTGGCGGCTTAACCGCTGTGCCCCACACCTTCTCCTAAACTTATCTTTAAATTCCATTTTCCCAGGTGTGGGGAGCAACTCAGACTAGACTGTTACTGGAATTAAGACTTATTCTATGCATCTGCTCTCCCACAATATGGCGCTGGGAGAGGAGGAAACAGCTTCTACACAGCTGCCTCCAGTTCGACCAATAACCTGCAGGAGCTGATCCTGCTCCTGATTGGAGGAGAGCAGCGTACTCGGCGTGTGGGCAGCTGAGTTGGGATTGGCGGAGGAGGACTATAAAGGAGGAGAGAGACAACATGCACCAGGAACATCTAAGGGGAACATCCGGATAACATCTGAGCAGCCCCCGAGAGAGCCGGCTGGCGGTGTGCCGCTCCCCCGCAGAAGTGGGGAAAGTGGCAGGGGGAGCCACCCTTCCACGGAGGTGGAAGGGACGGTAGCCAACCCGGGAAGAACCAGCAGCAAACCCGGGGAGGGCCGAGCAGACAAAAGAACAGCGCAGGGTCCTGTGTCGTTCCTCCATGAAGAGGGGGAGCGACACCCAGGAACCTTTTGAAGGACCTCGTATTTGATGAGGCATGATGTAGTAACTCAGTCTGTGAAATAAGTGGACAGTCAGCAGATGAACAGGGGCAAAACCATCTTAATGATGTGCATACACACGGTTGTCCTGCAAAATAGGAGAGCGTAAGACAGGCCAGGTGATTGAAGCTTCTACAGCATCCTGAACTGCAGAGAGAAATTGGGGCTCGGACTTCTGGGGTAGGGGGAGGGTGGAGGAGGACATGGAAGCGGGGACAGCCCTCAGAACAGGTGCGCTCCAGGACAAAGCTGCGGGAGACCTTCCATCTCCCCCTGAGACACAAGGCCTCTTCCCTGGCTGAGCGGAGAGCCAGGTCCAGGCTGGGGACTCTCCGCAACTGAGTTTCTTTTTGGAGGATCTGTCTCTAGGAAGATGTGGGCATTGCGGAGAGAGAGCACCCCTTCCCCCGACACTGCTGCGGCGAAAGAGGGTGGGACCTGCAAGAAGCTCTTGGCTCCTGGCTTCATCCTGGCACAGCCCCAGCTTGGGGCCATTTGGGGGAGTGAACCAGCAAATAGAAGAGCTTGTTTTCTCTCTCTCTCTCTCTCTCTCTCTGTAACTCTTTCAAATAAATAAATCAACCTTAAAAAACATGGTCATAGTTTCGTTTCCTAGAACAACAAGGTAGACTGAGTGTTAGAGAGTAGATTGTACCCTGCCCCACGCAACACCCAGTCTGACTGTATTTGGAGACAGGGCCTCTAAGGAGGTGGTTAAGGTTGAGTGAAGTCCCAAGGATGGGGCTCTCCGCAGCTGGACAGGTGTACTTATGAGAAGAGGAGGAGTCACAAGGGATGGCCTTGGAGGCCACCGTGAAAAGTCAGCCATCTGTAAGCGAGGAGAAAAGCCTTGGGGGAAAAAACTGGCCTTGCCCGCACTTGATCTTGGACGGCCATACCTCGGAGCTGTGAGAAGTAAATTTCCATTGTTCCAGCCACACGGTTGGTGGCGTGTTGCTGGTGCAGCCCCGGCAGAACAACCCATTGAGAAAACCAGCAGCCCAGCCCCCACCCCACTTCCTTTCCCCCCTGCAGAAGAAACATTTTATTCCCTGTCACTCCAAGGCAACTTTGAAAGGTTTGTGGAAAAAAAATGAATCAAAAGCATGCATTTATTTTAGTGCAAAAAAAGTTTGAAATCCACGCAGCGTCTCATAATATGCATTTCCCACGAGCTTTTGAAGACGGCTCCCATGCTTTTGATACTTCTAAAGAATCCTTCCCAGTGCTCTTGGGGCATTTTCTGTCTTCTGTGTTATCTCTGGACTTTGTCAAGTAAAATTGCAGGAGGCCGTTGTCCTGGACTAGACTCTAGCACGAGGCCCCACCACCCTGGGCTAAAAACCAAAATGCAGTCCCCAGCACTAAACTCACTCTAAAGTATTACTCTGGCCTTCCAGGAAGTCAGGATTAGAACACTCACACACAAAGGTTGGTTTCATTGGCGTCCTTCCAGACAGCCGTAACCGGACGTTAACTAATGTGTGGGTTTTCTATTATTCTGTCTCTCTATCCCACCTTATAAAAGAAGTAACTTTGAGATGACTAATCTGCTTTTGTCTTTTTTGTCGCTTACCGATGGAGACCAGTGTGTAGGGAGAGGTGCAGGGGTGCAGCGAGGTAAGCCGCTGTCTGTGGTGCCGGCATCCTATATGGGCACCAGTTCGAGTCCCAGCTGCTCCACTTCCAATCCCGCTCCCTGCTATAGCCTGGGAAAGCAGTAGAAGATGGCCCAAGCCCTTGGGCCCCTGCACTCGCATGGGAGACCCGCAAGAAGCTCCTGGCTCCTGGCTTCAGCTTGGCCCAGCCCTGGTCCTGGCAGCCATTTGTGGAGTGAGCCAGTGGATGGAAGATTCACTCCTTCTCTCTCTCTGTAACTCTGATTTTCTTTTGTTTCTTGGAGATTTATTTATTTATTTGAAAAGCAGAGTTACAGGGAAGCGGAGACAGAGAGAGAGAGAGAGAGAGAGAGAGGTCTTCCATCCGCTGGTTCACTCCCCAGATGGCCGCAATGGTTAGAGCTGCACCCATCCAAAGCCAAGAGCCAGGAGCCTCTTCCAGGTCTCCCACGCGGGTTCAGTGGCCCAGGGACTTGGACCATCTTCTGCTGCTGGTACTTGCAGGCGGTGGCTTTATCCATATCCACTACGCCACAGCACCGACCCTGACCCTGACCCTGACCCTGTGTAACTGATTTTCAAAACAAATAAGTAAATACTTAAAAAAATAAAAACTCACCAAGCAGTGAGCTAGAGTGAGCAGAGCTGGACTCATTGAACACACAGCAGGAGAGCAGCAGGCTGGCTGCACAGCTGGAAGCAGAGTGCTGCTGGCCTATTCCAAGGGCAGGAGAGTCAACAGCTGTTTACTACACATACTACAACCCAGAAAGCATACTTGTAACTGCAGTACCTTCGCAGTTAGGGTGAATTTTTCCCATGATCCAGCAGGGTTTCCCAGGTAGGTGATTTGCATTTCTGGGCAGAGGCGTGGAGCCTGCCGCTGCCTTTAGCTTTGAGAATTTCCCAGTGCCCTGGGAAATTTTGTTTCTGCATTCTTTAGCTCTTTTCTATCTGTAAGACCGGCCTTTTCTGCTCAGCTCATTGGAACATTTATTCTATTTTATAGAACGGAGGGTTCCCAATTCTAGAATCAAAAGTAAAGCCAAAGCAGACTTGTACGTGACTGTGACTTTGAACTGTGGCAGCTTCCACCGTGGATGGTGAGATTTTTGGCCCTCTGTCCTCTGCCCATCCTCATCCCACATCAGCACCCATGTTCCTCACCCCCTGCCCAGCCTCATGTATCATGTTTTAGTGGATCAATGTTCCATATTATATGACTTATGTACACCTATTGCAGTGGAGTTTCACAGCAAAGCAACCATGATCCTTTCTCCCTTGCACCATTTCGGTTTCCAAGAGTTCTTCATTACTTTCGTCTGTTTGCTTACTTACCACCAGTTCAACCGCAAACACACACAGGCCTTGTCAGAGCCCTGGCTCAACACAGCATTTAACCCAAGGGACTGCAACCGAGTGGCTCCTGAGAGATGCGTGGGAGAGGATGGAGATGCCCCTGGGACGTTGGCGACAGTGGGTGGCTCTCCACAGTGCCAGGCTTGAAGTGCTAGGGAGTGAAAGAGTGCTCCTAGGACCCAGGAGATTTGGAGCCGGGAGAAGGGGCTGTGCCCGCCAGGTCTGTGGTCAGGCAGGGGAAAGGCAGCTGCTATTACAATGGTGGCATCCAAGCAGGCAGGTAGAGGTGCGGAAGATCCTTGGCCTCTCTCTCTCTCACTCTTGCTCGCTCTCTCTATCTCCCTTCCAGCTTGCCAGGGCCTCCCTTAAGCCAACTCCAACCAGAGCCTGGAGGGAAGGAGCCCAGAGTTTCAGTCCCAAGAGGCGAGGTCACTGCTGGCGGGACCCGGGGGGCAGATCTGGGAACCCGGGTGCTTCTGCACCAGCTCTGGAACAATCCTGCTTCTCCAGTGCTCCCCACACCAACACCTCTGCTTCTGTACCTAGATGAGCATGCAATCTTGACCTTTTGAGGTGTTGGGTTGGCTTTTTTTTTTTTTTTTTAAGTTTATTTATTTTATTTGAAGGGCAGGATTACAGAGCGGGAGAGACAGAGAGAGAGGGGGGAGAGAGAGAGAGAGAGATCTTTCATCCACTGGTTCACTCCCCAGATGGCCATAATGGCCAGGGCTGGGCCAGGCCAAAGCCAGGAGCCTGGAGTTTCTTCTGAGTCTCTCGTGAGGGTGCAGGGGCTCAAGCACTTGGCCCACCTTCCACTTCTTTCCTTGGCTCATTAGCAGAGAGCTGGATTGGAAGTGGAGCTGCTGGGACTTGATCTGGCGCCCATATGGGATGCCGGCGTTGTAGGTGGTGGCCCAACCTGCCATGCCACAGTGCGGCCCCAGTTCTTGCTTTTTCTCACTTGGTTCTAGACTTGGCTTTCTCAAGGTCACGGCCACCTAGCCCTGTATTTTCCAGCTTGAAATATTTTCTTGTTGCTGTCTGCCTCTATTCTCCCAGCCCTAGAGGTTTCTGCAAATAAATAAATAAATGTTTTACTCTTGTTTAAGTAATTTTCCAAGAAGGAACAAGATGGTACATGTTCAATGCTTCATCTTTAACTGAAAGTCCTAAAGTCTCTTTTCTAAAGCTAACAATCACCTTCATGATAGAAACAGGCAACAAACTAGGACTGGAAGCAGATTTGCTCAACCTGATAAAGGGCAGCTATGAAAAATCCACAGAGAGCATCAGGTACAGAAGGGAGAGGCTAAGTGTCTTCTGATCCAGCTCTCTGCTGTGGCCCGGGAGGGCAGTGGAGGATGGCCCAGGTCCTTGGGCCCCGCACCCGCGTGGGAGACCAGGAGAAGCACCTGGCTCCTGGCTTCGGATTGGCACAGCTCCAGCTCTTGCAGCCAATTGGGGAGTGAACCAATGGTTGGAAGACCTTTCTCTCTCTCTCTCTGCCTCTTCCTCTCCTTCTCTCTGTGTGTAACTCTGACTTTCAAATAAATAAATAAAATTAAAAAAAAAAACTGACTACAAAGAAACAGTAATTGAGAGTTGTGGTATGAGCATAAGGGCAAACATTTATCAATGGAACAGACGTGACAGCCTAGAAATAAACCCTTGTGTATACTGTTAATTGATTTTTTACAAGGATACCAAAAGCAAATGGGGAAAAGGAGACTTTTCAACAATTAGTGCTAGGACAACAGACATACAGACACACACCTGCCCCAAATCTCACTATCTGCAGATTAATTCAA